>NC_041382.1:198789654-198823966 GCF_002162155.2 Triticum dicoccoides
AGCGGCGTCGGGGCGGGGTCGAGGCGGCGTCGGGGCGGCGGGGCAGCATCGAGGCGGCGGGGCAGCGGCGTCGGGAGAGGAGAGGGGAAGGGGATCGAGGGCGAGGGCGAGGGAGAGAGAGGGGATAGGTTAATTTGGGCCGGGGAGGAAATATGGATGGGGGCGGCACAATACTAATGGCGCACCACCCCTCGGTGCGCCATAAGTACATCCATACTAATGGCGCACCTCACCGTGGTGTGCCATTAGTAGTTTTTTTTCTTATAGCAATGGCACAATATTAATGGCGCACCACCCCTCAGTGCGCCATAAGTACATCCATACTAATGGCGCACCTCACCGTGGTGCGCCATTAGTATTTTTTTATAAGACAGTAATAATTTTTTAAACTTGTTTAAATCATAACAATAATATTTTTTTATAAGACAGTAACAGTAATATTTTTTTATAAGATAGTAATAATTTTTTAAAAAATATCATCAAACAGTAATGCCGGTGGAGCGGGGGAGGGTGCGCGGGGTGCGGGGGGTCGGCGGCGGCGGTTGAGTAGGGGAGGGGTGCGGGGGGTCGGCGGCGGTGGTTGAGTAGGGGAATCGAGGGTGCGGGGGGTCGGCGGCGGCGGCCGGTGGACCGGGGGGTGCTCGGCGGCGAGGGGGACCGGATCTGGCGAGGTGGGATAGCGATCGAGATGGAGGGGGATCGAGATCGAGTGTCCATGAAATTTAAAAATATTCATGATAGTTCAAAAAGTGCCCATGAAATACAATCGAGAAATGAAGGCTACGATTTAAATACAATCGATCTTAGCTAGCTATTTGTTCACAATCTTCTTGCCCTTATTTTTCGCAAATGGAGTTCTTCTGTGGAACGGACGTCCTTTAGGTAGGGTGGTCATGCTTCTTCTTGTGGTGTATGCTGCTACTTCATCGTCGTCGTCATGTTCGATCCTCGGGTCGCCGTACTTGTCGAAGTCTTGCTCATTGGCTACTCCATCCATTCCGATGATCTTCCTTTTGCCTCTCCTCACGAAAACACGACTGGGCTTTGACGGGTCGGTAATGAAGAAGCATTGGTCCACTTGGGAAGCCAGTACCCATGGCTCATTTTTCGCGGTGATGTTTGCGCCCGTGGTCTTGGATTTGGCTTCGGGTATAGCCATGGTGGTGAAATACCGGTCTTCCTTTAGGATGCTCTTGGCCCATCTGACACGGAACATCGGGACCTTCTCTCCAGCGTAGCTCAGCTCCCAGATCTCCTCGATCCTTCCGTAGTATCTATCCTTGTCGTTACCGGTGTAGGATTCCATCGTTACCCCAGATTTCTGATAACCATCGCTCTTCATGTCCTTGGCCTCAGTGTAGAATGTGTAGCCGTTGATATCGTACGCCTCATAGGTCATCAGGTTGTGCTCGGCGCCCTGTGACAAGGCGAATATGAGTTGTTCTTCCGCGGAAGAATCCTCATGTAAAGGGTACGACAGAAGCTTCTGCTTGAACCAACGCGTGAAACATGAGTTGTGCTCTTTGAGGATATCTCCGTCCGTCTTCTGTTGGCCTCGGTTATTGTATGTCTTCTTAATAAAGGTTTTGTGTTGTACCACCCAAGGATCGACCACGTCTATGTGTTGTAGCGCGACTAGGTTTGCTCTTTCAAAGTCGGCGAGTCGACCCTCGAAGTCGACATGCATTTCGCGACGACCCTCACGGTGACCCCATCCAGCGAGCCTACCGAGGTGCCTGTTGACGGGCAGACCAACGGGGTTCTCAATGCCTAGATAATTCATGCAGTAGGAGATGCACTCTTCGATCAGAAAGCCCCTGCTGGACGTGACATGTTTCAAACGTATCCTTCGATGACACCATTCATCCTTTTGAACGGCATCATGCTGTGCAGGAACGTCGGCCCGAGTTGGATGATATCGTCCACGATATGGACCAGCAGATGCACCATAATGTCGAAGAATGTGGGCGGGAAGTACATCTCAAGCTCGCATAGTATCACCACGATCTCTTCCTGTAGCCTTCTGAGTTGCCTCACGCCAACAGACTTCCGAGAGATGACGTCGAAAAAGTTGCATAGGACAAATAGGGTTTCAGGATGTGCGCGTCCATGATCCCACGGATTGCAACTGGAAGTATCTGCGTCATCAGCACGTGACAGTCGTGAGACTTCATCCCGCTGAACTTCAGCTTCGCTGGGTCTAGGTATCTACTTATCTTCCCCGCGTAACCGTAAGGAAGTTTTACTCCTACGAGGCAGGTGAAAAACTGCTCGATCTCCTCCTGACTTAGAGTGAAGCACGCGGGAGGGTAGTCATTTCCGGTCTTCTTGGCCTTTTTGCCTTTGCAACAACTTTCCGTGTCCTGCTTCGCCTCATCATCATCATCATCATCATGATCATCATATATAGCGTGAAGCTCCTGCCTGATGCCCATTGATTTCAAGTCTGCCCTTGCTTTCGGCCCATCTTTGGTCCTCTCTGGCATGTTGAGCAGGGTACCAAGCAGACTCTCACACACGTTCTTCATGATATGCATGACATCAAGGTTGTGAGGCACACGGTGGATCTTCCAGTACGGCAAGTCCCAGAAAACAGACCTCGTTTTCCATACCTTCAGTAGCGGCTCTGGCGCCTTTCGCTTCTTTCCCGGCTCTGGCGCCTGTTGCTTCTTTCCCGGCAGTGGGCAGTCTTTCCAATTTTTCAACAGCTCATCTATTTCCTCGCCGCTCCTCGTACGCGGGCGTCCTCGGTGTTCGGTTTCACCATCGAACAGATCCTTGTGTTTTCTCCACGGGTCATCATCGCGAAGCCACCTTCGATGTCCCATGAACACGGTTTTCAAAGACCCGGGATCTCTATCTAGCTGGCGATATGTTGTGTCATCCATGCACCTGACGCATCCAGAAAATCCATGGACCACCTGCCCCGCGACATATCCGTAACCGAGATAGTCGTGCACCATCGTGAGCAGCGCGGCTCTCATAGGGAAATATTCTTTCTCTGTGGCATCCCACGTATTGGCTGGCGTTTTCCACATTGTGTCAAGCTCCTCTTTCAGCAGCCCCAGATACAGATTGATGTCGTTCCCTGGTTGTTTCGGTCCTTCAATTAGCATACTCATGTGAATGTACTTCCTCTTCATGCACAACCAAGGGGGAAGGTTGTACATCCACACAAACACAGGCCAGGTGCTATGTGTGCTTCTCTGGCTGCCAAACGGATTGAATCCATCGGTGCTCACGCCCAGCACGATGTTCCTTGGATCGTTCCCAAATTCTGGGTCTTCGAAGTTCAACGCTTGCCACTGGCTCGCATCCTTAGGGTGACTCAGCATCTTGTCTTTTTTATCTATCTCCGGATCATTTGCGTCATCTTCTCGCTTCTTCTCCTCCCTATCCGCGTGCCAACGCAGGAGCTTTGCTACCTTAGGGTCCGCAAAATACCGCTGCAGACGAGGAGTGATTGGAAAGTACCACACCACTTTTCGAGGAGCTTTCTTCCTCTTCTTGTATCGAGTGACGCCGCACACCGGACATATGGTAGACTCCGCGTGCTCGTCCCGATAAATGATGCAATTGTTCATGCACACATGGTATTTCACGTGCGGTAAATCCAGAGGACACACGATTTTCTTCGCCTCCTCCAAACTGGTCGGGCACTTGTTCCCCTTGGGAAGACGTTCGTGCCAGAATGACATGTTCTCGTCGAAGCATGCGTCGGTCATTTTGTGTTTTACCTTCATCTCCAGAGCCATGAGCGTTACTTTCAGGCGGGTATCCTCGGGCCTGCATCCTTCATACAATGGAGTAACCGCCTCTAACTCAAGTTGTTCCATCTTGGCTTTCTCTCGGGCGGCAGCTCGTGTGTTATCCATCTGCTTGAGAAGCAGCTCTTGAATATGAGGGTCCTGCACCCAACCCATCGATGGTCCAGCGTCGTCTGCTCCGTCGGCATCAGCATCTTCATGATCATGCCCGTCGTCTGCTTCAGCATCTTCCTCATCATCATGTCCTGCATCTTCTACATGATGACTGTGTATAGCATCACCGTCGTGATCATCTCCTGGGGATTCTTCGTCTTCTCGCCCGCCCGAGCCGCGGTGGTTGTCTTGCTGCCCTTCCTCATTTCTTGCCCGACCCCCATGGACGACTTCGTAGTCATCTTCATCACCTTGCCACTGATAGCCATCCATGAAACCACGCAAGAGCAGGTGGTCCCGCACCTGCCCGGTTTCCGGGTCCGCAATAAGGCTCTTCAGCTTGCATCTTCGACACGGACATCTTATCTCCGTCTCGTTCTTTTGAAGCATCTCGGCCTTCGCGGACCTCAAAGACCTATTCACGATGCCTTCGGTCATCATGCGGACCATGGTCGCCTGCGGGGTAGAGCAAAACGATATTTTAGAACCAAGAAAAAATTTGGCATGACTTTCCCTAAAAATAGGACCAAAAAGAATGCTTAATGCCAAAATTCTCGCCAAAACGGAAATGAATCAACATTCCGGCAAAATATTGGCAACTATCGCTTTTCAAATACCGGTACACCTCCAAACACAAACACATATGCAACACCACAAACATATGCAACACCACGAACATACATAGATCTAGCTAGGCCATAAAAAGTGCATGTGCACATTGTTGTAGGGACAACAACATAAATATAGCTTCCCCCCTTACTTACCTATCAAAACAAGGTAATTTAACCACTTAAATTGAATGAATCTATGGTGGAAATGAGGTGAAAAAGAGGAGGCACCCGAGACAAGGAGGAGGTGGAGAGAATGAAGTGGGGAGAAAGTGAGTGTTGGTAGGAGAGGCTGTCCAAAATATCTTGTTGCTGCCCACTTACTAATGGCGCACCAACTCTAAATGCACCATTAGTAATCCAGGTTACTAATGGCGCACCTTCTGGTGGTGCGCCATTAGTAGTTTTGAAAAAAAAAACATACTAATGGCGCACTGTTCCACAGTGCGCCATTACTAGTTTAAACTAGTAATGGCGCACGGTCGAACAGTGCGCCATTAGTAGTTTTGAAAAAAAACATACTAATGGCGCACTGTTCCACAGTGCGCCATTACTAGTTTAAACTAGTAATGGCGCACGGTCGAACAGTGCGCCATTAGTAGTTTTGCAAAAAAAGGAATAAAAAATATAATAAAAAACAACATTAGTGGAGCACTTTCTTACAGGTGCGCCATTACTAGTTACAACTAGTAATGGCGCACTGTGTCTGGATGCGCCATTAGTATGTTTGGACAGGCGCACTAGTTCAAAAAAAATTTATACTAATGGCGCACCCTGGGCCAGGTGCGCCATTAGTAGTTTCAGCTCTAATGGCGTATCAGAAGGTGGTGCACCATTAGTATATACTAATGGCGCACCGCTTGTCTGGTGCGCCATTAGTGTCAATCCCATCTATAGCCCTTTTTCTAGTAGTGTTACACAATGGACATTATAAATAGCTACTACCTACGAACTAGCATACATTTGAATTCAACTTAAAGTGGTTTAAAAAATCGAATTCAACATGAAGTCCATTCAATTATTTGAATTTGATATCATGGCATTTGTAAACCATACCTAAATTATGGGGGCACCAATCTTTGCTCTGATTTTGTACATAATAGCATATGTAGTCGTGTACAAAATAGATTCAAATTTAGCTCCTCCATTCCAAAATAATCGTAGTTATAGGATTTTCAAGTGTCAAAATTTCAAAAAGAATGTTGTATATTTAGGTCAAATATAATGTTGTATATTTAGGTCAATCCTCATAGTCCAAGAGTACTCTAAACGTGAATGCTTGTGTTTCAAAATTTCGAACAAAGCGCCAAAAGAGCCTCTACTCGCCCGAAACCGCGTGAGACCGATGTTTCATAGTACAAGGAAATTACTTTTCTAATAACTCCGACCCGTGAAACCTACCGGCTGAACGTCCAAAGGTCTAAACCGGGGTAGGTTTGTAGCTTCATCTAGATGCCATGCAACCGCATCCGAAAAACATTCATACACAATGGCGCCTAAGCACACATGCGTGCGGCCGAAATCGCTCCCGCCCACTATTTGGGACACCTGGGATTACCATCCTACCCCCGACCCGTAGTAGGTCCCAAATTTAAGAGGGGGGCAAAGTTTGTACTTTCCCCAAATTTCAAACAAGCGCATCCCATCTTCTATTCAAAAAAGCCAAAAACAAGCGCGTCCCAGACCGATACATGGTTCCCCCCACCCGTCGGATTCCCCATTCGTACTCCGTGCGCGCCAAAACTACCTCTCCACCAGCCGCGAAACCCCAGCGTCCTCCGTCCGCCACCCCATACCACCCATCAACCGCCGCCCTCCTCCATCACGCCGGAGCCGATACCCCGACGTCGTTGTCCACCGCAACCTGAACCGCAACGCCCTCCACGGCTAGTAGTTGAAGCCGAGGCCGAGCCGTCCATACCTGAGCCAGTTCAACCACGCCGTCCTGTGCCTCACCGCTGCGTCTCCAACTTCGCCACCCTCCACCGCACTAGAGCTATTCCTGCTATGCCATCCTTCGCCGCCTCGGATCTGCTTCCCCTCCGTAGACATACGGCCACAGCAACACAGTCAACAATTTGGCCATGGGTTCGTCCAAGCATGCACCCTCCAGAACATCGGTTTCCCCGGTAAAAACAAGAAGATCGGCGCGACATGTGGGGGTGACCACACCAGCAGCCGAAAAAGGTACTCCTCTTCCCTTATTCGTGCAAATCTTATGTCTCTGCTTGCACGGTATTCATCCCACAGAAGACACTAGCTGACCGCTTCTTCTTGATACTAGATGTTCCTAGTAACTCGCGATGCACAAGGTTTCTCCTCATATACTATTTCACCTTAGCTAGAGGTCCGTCGCCCCCCTGAATTTCAATTTGTGGCCACTTGATTCCCAATTAACGGAAGCATTCCCCGCGTAACATGCGCTAGTACGCCTATTATGCCGGGGAAGCATCGCCTTGGTGTTTATCATAGGGGCGTGTGCGGCCTAGAGCTACTGGCGACCGATCTGGAGGTCGGCCAGGATTAAAGGGATGGCCTGGGGATGCTGCCAAGCACGGCGGTGGTGTGAGGTCGATGGGAGGGCGGGGCGGCGGAGGCAGGGGTCTGGGCCGGTGGTCGCTGGCGGTTCGAGAAAGATCGTCAACAGTGACTGGTGGGAGGTAGACGAAGGCCATCTGCCCGTTCCTTATAGATCGGACGGTTCATTAAAAAAATCGACTGACCTATTTATTTTCAGTCGACTGTTATCTTAGATATGACCACATGTGGTGGTGTGCTGGAGGAGTACCTGCATTTCCTATGCTCATATATCACAAAATCATACGGAGTAGAATCTAATTTTGTTTGCCATGCAATGTTGTAGAGCTATCATATGTCTTCTGTCATTTATTTTTTAGCCACCTGCTATCTGCTACTTTTACAGTGCACTAGTTCTACACACACTTCACCCTTACTCTCACTGTTGTGTTTTTATGCAAGGGTATTTCAGACTCTGCTGCCATGAGAGAAGCCAAAAAGAAAAGAGATAACTTGCTCCAGCTTGTTGTGCGGCTAGGCAAGACACGTTTCAACGCTTTAATGGGTGCAGTGTCAGCAGATGGAGACGGGGAACGTAGCTCTGGAGTTGATGATCTCACTCGCAATGAACCACCATCCCAGGTGCTTTCTTTAACTTTGCGGTGTCATATGTGGTTGCATGTTCCATATGGTGTCTAGCTTGTATTCGAAAGGCCGAAGTCGATAAGATAAGGAAAGATATTTTTTTGACATGAACCACCATCCTGTGAGCACCAGAAGACAAATAGCTAGTCAGGGCTCTGGCCGATCAAGTGACAAGCCCAGCAAAGATAGGCATCACCTGGAAGCCAACTAAAAAGCTGTGATAGTGGCGAAGCAGCCCGCCTCCCACCAGGCTCTTAGGTCCTAGATGATCATGCTCACCACTCCAGCCGGATGTCTAGCTTGTATTGCTTCCAATTTGGTTAAACTACATCTGCTTAACTTACACATTATACCTTTGAATATGACATGCCTTTCTGTTTTTGGTACATACTAGTACATCTGTGTATTAACCATGTTCTTACATCAAACTAATGTTCTTGTGTATCCCTCACACTACAAAAAAATACACTTCCGTGATGATACATGTTTGTCACAGTAGGTCGCTTTTTTGTCATGCATGTACATCATGACAAATTTATGACAGAACCAAGATAGTCATACCTGTGCTGTCATAGAAGTGTTCCATGACATTACCAAAATTATCATCACGGAAGTGTCCACTTCCATGACGATAAATCGTGCATCACAGAAGTGCTTTTGTCAAGGGTGACCGACACGTGGCATCCACCGTAACGTAACGCCGTTAAGCTATCTTGGCCGACCAATGGGAAATTTCCACGTGTAAAATTCTTATTGGCCGGACGAAACACGTGTCAGTTCGTCAGTTGGTCAGATAGGCGCCTATGATACGTCGACACGTGGCACGGCCCAACAGAGGCCCATTCCTATGAAAAGGCCGGCCCGTTTGACTTGGTCAAAAGCTGGTGGGCCGGTCCATGGAAAGCCTGTCAATGGCCTATTCACATATAGCCCATTTATAGCCCGCTAACCCAAGGCCCATTACGCCCTATCCGAATTAGGACCAGTAGCGTCATCTGGGCCATCCAATATGATTCCATCCCATTTTCACTTCTGGCCCATGTATGGCCCATGACATCTTTCGTCCCATATGAGGCCCTATGTAACTCTTGGCCTATTAACGGCCCGTGGTGAAACTGGCCCGTAATGAACAGTGTATCACATTACACCCATTAACGGCCCGTGGTGAAACTGGCCCGTAATGAACAGTGTATCACTTTATACCCATTAATGGCCCATTATTCCGTTCGGCCGTTTCTAGCCCATGTTATCTTTTGGCCTTCTCAGAGCCCATTTATTCTTGGGCTCATTTTCCAGCATTCGTTTACTTACGGCCCGTTACTGTCATTTTCTGCTTGTGGGCCAAATTCAGCCCGTTGTTACAGTCGGCCCGTTTGTGGTCCGTTAATACGTTGGGCCGTTTTCATAGCATCATCAAATACGGCCTATTAACGATGGCCCGCTACGGTCGGCCCATGAACGGACGATTCCAACTCTAGACCGTTTACGTCCATAATGCGGCCTATTATTGGCCCATGTTTGGACAATCGATCATACGGCCCGTATAAGGCCCATTGATGATACGGCCCATAGAAGGCCCATTGTTTCTACGGCTCGTAGAAGGCCTACTGTTTCTACGGCCCGTAAAAGGCCCACTGTTTCTACGGCCCATAGGAGGCCCAGTGTCACTACATTAAATATTAGCCCATGGTTATTGTGGCCTAGTTTTGAAAATAGGTTATTGCAGCCACTAGTTAACCGCGAAAAAAGAACTGTAATGACTACAAGCAAACAAATAAACAAGACAACAAGGAAATAAATAAGCAAGAAACTAACGCTAGGCTATCACGGCTATTACACATATTACATCCACTGGGCATCAAAGTTCGCCACCAGTGCAAATATAGGGAACAAAGCAGCATATCATATACACTGGCCATCAAAATTGGCCACCAGTGCAAATAAACGCGACAGCAAACAAGAGCATAACTGAAACAACTTCAGAAGAGCTCAAGAAACGTTATCCTGGGTATCCACCATGCTGGCAATAAGCTTAGCAAGCTGATTTAGCTTTGTCCTGTTTAGCACTAAAATCCTCCAACGCTTGCTGTTGCACCAGAAAGTATGCATCTGAATGCTCCAGGGACTTCCAAAGTCCTTCCGCTTCTTGTCGCAGCACAGCTGATCGATGTCTTTCAGCTTGTAGTTGAGACTCAACAAACCGAACTTATTCAGATAGTGAGTTTGAATAGCTTGGGCAAGCGGTAGCGGCCAGTAAGTCCAACACTAAACCAAGACAGGATGTGTCACTATCCTGAACCTTATCTGCATTACTTCCTTTACCGTTGCTTAATAAGGCACTCTTCCCCAATATTCTGTCAGCATTCTAAAAGAAGAAACAAGCAGACACATAACAAGTTTAGCATGTACTAGTATATGAAACTCATTTCAATGAACCTGTTCATTAGTAAGGTGGACAGGATTAAACTACCAAGTCTTCTATTGCCAAGTACTAGTAAATAATAAAAGCATCAAACAAACATATATCTATGTCATATGGTAGCAATGGAATCTTAAATTAGAACAATTGTTCTTCGGGTTTAGGCACTTGTTCTACATGAACAGAATACAGTAAGATGCAAGAATACAATACTTAAAAATAGAAAATGAACTCATAGACCTTACCACATTCTTGGTTCGGGACCAGTACAGAACAAGGCGTTCCCAGTCATCGTCCAGTAAATGTGTCTCGGGAGAACGTAAGGGAATTTGATGAGTTTCTTTGCCGGTGAAGTATGTTTTCTTCAGGTAATTCCGATACCGCCACCAAGCATTCTTGAAGATAGCAGAGGTATTAGCACAGGTTACCTTATCCTGAGTTTCCAAATAGGTCCTTCTCTATAGAGAAAAATGGGAAAATTTGATGTATTATAACCATCATGGAGGTAGGATGTATGGGACAAAGCAAAGTAATTGCCATGAATAACATTACTTACACATAACTCCTGGACAAACACCTGCAACTGGCATTTTCCTTCATCTTCAGTATAATATTTCCAAGATGGGAAGATACGCACATACGATTTAACAACATCAAATGCGATAGATGCTAAACTACGACAAGCTGGTTGTGCTTCCTCCATAGGAATAGGCGTACTAACTGGTGGAGTTGGGGTTCGCCGTGATAGTACTGGCCCTTTGGGCAATGGAGCTGCCTTACTAACTGCTCTTGTTTGGGAGCTCTATGGTGGAGATGGTGCTGTGTCAACAGGAACTGGGTTACTATCGACTGGAGTTGGGGTTAGATTGGGTGAAGCTGGTTCTCTGTCCATCGTAGTAGGGGTACAATCTGCGAGAGTTTGGGTTATGTGTGGTAGGGCTGGTTCTTGTGCATGTACGACCAGGGTGCTATCTCCACCAAGAGGTAGCACTGTTTTATTTGAAGACCGTGTTTTTAGTCTGCTAGATACAGGCATCACCCGCTCCAATTCAAATGGCTGATAAACAGGAAACATAGTTGAATGTACAGACATTGTATGAGAGACAGATGCAATAGATAGTGTGGAAAAAAGAGGGCATGGAATAGTTGACATGTATATTGTTTAACTAAAACGGATAGCATGACATAATTTCACATTTATGATGTCTATCTAAACTGGATAGCATAGCATAACATAATTCAAAGATATGATGAATAACTAAACAGGATCGCTTGACATAATTCACCTACATGTTATCTAAGTAATCAGGATCGCATCATTTAATTCACATATATGATTTATATGCTAAACAGAGGGCATTCGATATGATGTCTGAACTAAGAACATGGTTTGAATCTTGCGTATATGATGTCTAAACTATTCAATGCAAGACACCGTATGCATGATATGAGCAGTATAACCGTGCCAAGTTAGAGCATGCACCTCAGTGGGGGAATAGGACTGGTCATCTGTCTCTGAATCCATCTTTGAGGAGCTATCGCGACCCAACAAGAGATCTGCTTCGACAGGTAGCACTGCCTGCTCTGAAGGCCTTGTTTTCACTCCAGATTTTCCATCTCCCACCCAAATGGCTGATTCACAGGAAGAGTAGTTTAATGTACAAACATTGTCGACAAATGGAAATGTAATGAAGAAAATGATGGGCAAGATATCATTCAAATAAATGATGCCTGGTTAAACAGGATGGCATTGCACATTTCACATATATTATGGCTGGCTAAAAGACATGAGACTGCATAATTCCCATATATGATATAGAAACTAAACAGGTCGCATTACAGAACATGTCTAAACTAAGCAGATGACATATATGATGTCAAAAGTAGGCATTGCAAGGCAACATATGCATGATATGACTAACATCATCATGCCAAGGTAGAGCAAACACCTTGCGGGGTAAATAGGAGTGGTCAGCGGCGTCTGAATCTGCCTCAGAACAGATATCTTCCTCTGGATTACAATCTGGAGTGGGGTGGGGAGGGTTTCCCATTGAACCCACCATGGAGCGATGTCTGCATGACATTGTATTGCCGCGCAAAACTCCTCTCTTTTTCTCTACATGTTCAACATGACTGTGTACAATATCTAACATGCATACGAAAAAACTATGGTGAGATTATGTAAGGAGAGCATGCAGAAATTTAGAGTGATGCTAACAACCAGTGGATCGATGTTTCTCCATTGAACCAAAATAGCCCTAATGGATCGACGTGAATGTATAGTAATAAGTGATGCAACAAGTGTACAACCTCTTTGCCGTAGCCGTGTCGACCTCAGCATCATTGGGTTGGTCGCTGAAGCAGTTGAGGTAGAGGTGGCTGTCGGAGGTGTGGAGGAAGATCTGAGGAATCTGTAGACGGCGTCGAGGGCACTGCTTTGTTGTGATGGATCGTTCTGTCGTTGGAGCAGCTCCGGTGAGCCGTAAGACGTCAAGGCTGAAGCAGCACAAGACAGGCATCGTCAATCTCAAGTGGGATTCTAATAGCATTTCCAATAGATGATGTAAAATGGATGTAAAATTAACATCACCAAAAACCACCTGACTACAACAGATGAGGTAAAAACTATTGACTCTGAACTTAACTGTCGAAACTGAAATTTACTGTGGAATCTGAATGCTACTATCGAAACTAAACGCAATGGTAGCAGAGAGGCACTTGACATGTAGTTTAGGGAGGGCATGCAGTTCATCTTCAACCTGCACCCCCCTGAGCCGCCAGCCACCACCGGCTGAACCGCCGGCCCCAGCACCGCCTCGTTGCCCCGAAACAACTCGCCACCGCCGCCCCGGCCAGCCCTCTATGCCCCCGCCCCCACCCTGAACCCTAAGATAGATAGTGGGGTACCTCTCCGGCGAGCCTCCGTCCCCGCTGCTGGTGGTTATTCCTTAACTCCGGCGAGCCCCCCCAACCCATGAAAATCGACTGACCCAAAAGTCGATTTAATCGGAGCAGAGCAGCAGCACGAGCGAGGGTGAGAGCAGCAGCAGCAGCTGGGTGAGCGAGTGAGCGAGTGAGAGCCGGAGCAGCAGCAGCAGCAAATCCGGCTGGTATGGACACCGCCGCCGAAGGGGCCTCGCACTGGGGGAGAGCCGCCGTGGAGATGTCGCCCGCGGCGCCGGCTTCAAGGTAGCCGCTCCATGGGGGTGTGGGATGGAGCACCGTCGGCGCCGAGAGGTCGAGTTAAGGAGAAGGTGCGATGCAATGAGTGTACAACCTCTTTGGTGGCGCCGAGTAGGCCTCGGCTTCGTCTAGGAGTCGGTGATGATGCTGCGGTTCCAGTGGAGCAGGTTAAGGCGGCGCTGTGGGGATGGAGCAGCCGCGATAGACGAGGCGATCATCGGAGCAGCTGCTTGGAGGAGGAGGACGGGGAGGCTGAACCAGCGGGACGGCGAGATGGACGACAGATCCTCATCCGGGGAGGTGGACGAGGGACATCGAGCTGTTGTGGTGGACGACGTCATCGGGGAAGAGGCTCTGGCTGGGCAGCGGTGACGTCGCGGACGGTGAGGGTGGGGTTTCGCGGCTGGAGCGGAGAGGTTATGGCGGCCTGGGATTTCGAATGGCGAAAAGGGGGTGATGGGAGGGAGTGAAGCATGACTTAGGAACGCGCTTGTCCAAAATGTAGGGTGTGTTACAAAAGTACCCCCCACCGATTTGAACTAGCGGCGCTTTCGGCCCAGGGTTAGAAGGGGGATTTCGCGTGTCGGGATTTGGCAGCTGGAGGGAGTTTTCACGCGCGTTGTAATTTCGGGATAGCAAGGCGCGGGTTGTGAAGGCACCAGTTTTGGGAGCACGATATCTGAATTTTCGGGATATAACAAGATGCGGGTTGAATTTCAGGGACAAGCCTAACGTGTCGTAATATTGTACTTGTGCGTACCAAATCAATTCGCACTTCCCTCAACCAAAAAGAAAACAAAAGAAATAAAACTATTCACACCACACAAAGAGAGAGTCTTGCCCCGTTTTACTATACAAATGCTATTCAAAGCTACTCCCTCCTTCCATCTATATAGGGCCTAATGCGTTTTTCGATGCTAACTTTGACCAAATATTAGAGCAATGATATATGACATGCAACTTACACAAAGCACACTGTTAAATTCGTTTGTGAAAGGTTCTTTCAATGATATAATTTTCACATTGTGCATGTCATGTACTATTAATCTTGTCAATAGTCAAAGGCAGTCTTAAAAATCTCATTACGCCCTATGTAGATGGAAGGAGGGAGTATGAATCCATTTTATGTCCGATTAAATTTTTTCGCTTGTTGTATAATGCATGTAACCTACGCATACCAACATTTTAGTGCATTCCAAATGTCTATACTACCGCTGCAATTCGAACTAAATTTGAATTCGTTTCTCTATTTCAATAAGAATCTACAATCATGATTGTTGCCAACTTCAACCATCAAAGTTTCCTTGCTATCCACCAGATATAAATCAGACAGCCTATAATGCAGGATAGCAGGCACACCATCATCAACAACTCCATTTTTTATAAGAGTAGAGATAAAATATATTAAATGTAGTATACCATGTTCATAACCACACCATGTTTATCACCGTTATATATATTCACACATCCGTCGGTTTTAAACACTATGATAAATTCTTCAAATATCCGAATTCGCTATTTATAATGAAGTATATATGATCTCTATTCGTATTTTACACCCACACAACCCTCTTATCTTTGTAGCTAGCGCTAACTTTCTCTTGTGCATGCACACGCCCGCATCCCTCTCACCCTCCCTCAGCATTCTCTAGCTCCATCGCACAAATTCGTGTTTTCACTTTAGGTCGTTCACCCACGGTGTGTGTAGGCCCCCTAGATCCTTCTTTATAGCACACATCGATTGATATGCCTCTCTAGCCAGGTGTGCCTAGCACAAACACAGGCTTCCCCTCTTCTCTTGTCACCGTCCATGCCTCACTCCCACCACTCTTTTCATCATTCTCATACTCGCACACTCCTCCCCCTCGATATAGTACGCCTCTCGTACCACTTCCTACATGCATCCCTCTCTCTCTATCCTTCTCCTCGTGCCTCATTTGCTTCTAACACACACATGCATGTATACCGATCGATCTCCCAACATATACCTAGATCGACTTTAACTACCCACCCCCCCATCGATCGACATACCTCACAAGTTATGTCTCTCCTTTCTCTTACAAAGGGCGATTGATCTTCCTATGTAGTTACGTCTGCTTACCACAGCCACATCACCCCCCTCATCATTCATGCATGCCTCCTGACCCATCTCTCACACGCACGTGCATAGACAACAAGCAGCCATCTCCTCTCTTATTTATATTGCGGGCGTGCCCTCCATTTGTCTAGCAAGCCTATCCCACCATTTGTTAGAAGCAACTGCACTACCACCCCCTCCAACACTCTAGCTCTGTCTCTCTACCAACCTTATTCATCTCCTGCACATATGCATGGATGCCGATCGATCTCCCTTAATACATGAGGTAGGCCTCTCTCCTCCTCCACACATATACCAGCCATTGTGCCTCTATAATTAATTGGGCCTCCCTCTTCCCCCACCACACACCGATAGTCGAGCGTTGCAGGTAGGTATCCATGACATAGAGACAAACTGCACATGTCCCATCTCACATTCCAGTAGGCCAGCCACTCTATATCTTTGACATGGGCACACACAAATTCGATGGCACTCTTTATCGATCACGCGCGCGCGCGCACACACACACATCATCCCTTTCTTCGATTCTATAGACACCTCAAGCCGATGATACCTCCACTCTCTTCTCGTGGATTGCCCCCTCTATATATATGTTATATCCAGGACTCTATTTCACACACATTGCATATGTTAAATTTTTTGATTGACCCCCCCCCCCCAAAAAACTCTCAAGAACCCACACACTATATCTCTCTAGGTTTGTGCCTCTCTCACACAACCCCACGTAGGTGGTGTATGTATACAAGAAGAGAATAGGTGCACCGTGCACGTACTCACGCTTCGTGCCCAGCCACACCCGCACGGGTACATGGTGGAGCTCATTTCTTTACGAAATGGCAGCCCACGTGCTAATTTGAACGCCTGTAGCGGTTGTTTACCTAGGGAGGTCGTGTACCACACGTGCACGAAACAAAGTTCGACTTGACGCGTTGCCGCGTTATTTTTAAATAAAGTTATAGCGCTCAATGGCACGTACATAGAATATAAAACGATTTTTATGGAGGAAAAGGTAGTCCGCTCTTCAGAGTATCTCACACAAGGCTCCGGTGGCCTCTCTCTCTCTCTCACCGTTGGTCACTGATCTGGCCGCATCCTGTCTGCCGGGGGAAAGGGATAGCGGTGGCCTCTCTCTCTCTCACTGTTGGGCACTGATTCGGCCGCATCTCGTCCTCCGGGGGAATGGAAGTGCATCATTTCTCTGTTCGACGGCGCCGAGGCAGCACATCCTGATCTGCGGTACACGCCGTTCTCTCTGACCAAGCTCCGGCGCGCCAGGGCCTACGCCACCTGCTCGCAGATTCCGCCCGCCGCCGCTCACCTAGTTACATCCCGACGACCTCCAGGTATCCCCTCCGGCCTTGATCCACTGCCCGTTTTCCCACGTCGCTGCATGTGGATCTTCCATATTTCTTTGCCCAAAACGTAGCTCGTCCGGCGTACTTTCCATATTGCATTCTCGTCCTCATGCCGTTTTAGACAAACACAACCGTGTTGTTATCTTCCCTTAGGACAAGGAATATGCTTATTTTTTGTCGTCGCATGTGTCATCAGTTGTTATTGGCCAGTAATTGTTTCCTTTCTACCTCTTTTTTGCAAACAGGGCTATCCATTTCACCTCGTTGCTATTGCGACCTTTTGGGTGAACTGCACAAATCACTTTTTTCTTAAGAGTGTTTTGTGCAGTTGTACTAAACTGTCACAGGGCAACGTCTCTACATTTCAGTGCGACTTCACAAAGGGAGATTGGTTTTGCTCTATCCTCCTCATCCAACTCCGAGCCTAATCTTCTCCAACTAGTTAGTCTTAAGAGAGACCGCAAAGGTGACCGGCTTCTATTTGTGTGTTTATTGTTTCATCAGCAGTCCTCTATTATTGTAATCACACTTGATATCTTTGGAACAGGGACGCTCAGCTCTATTTTAGTGGAACTGCACAAAATGATCGGAATGTTGCATGCTCCAGACAGCTACTTTTTTCCCAACATGCCTTGTTGATTTAGACAGAGCTGGGGGACGTTGCTGCCAATGAAAGCATGGATCAATTTTAATTTAACACCTTCTCATAACTTTGTCTTCAGTTGTGATGTAATTATTTGCTCTGATCTGCTAATAATTGACATGCATTAGCAAGGAAGTTAGTTTTTTATTGTTTCCGAAAGAGCATCGATGCCAAGACACGCGAAACAAAAGCTGAAAGCTCACACCATTGTAAAATTTCTTGTCGCTGGAAAATTATTTGTATAGTACGTCAATTACGTAAACAAATGATGGAAGCTTGATAGAATTGCCAGAAGCCTCTTCATCATCCGGGTCCATGTGCCATGCACGAAATTATACTCCTTCGTTCCTAAATATTTGTGTTTTTACAAATTTCAAACGGGCATATGTTAGAGTATAGATTAACTCATTTTGCTTCCTATGTGTACTCCCTCCGTTCCTAAATATTCTATTCATTTTAACAGAGATTTCAACATATTTTAGAAAGACAAATACTCCGGAGTATATTTAAGAACCGAGGGGGTAGTGCACAACCGCATGGGAGACTCAGCCCGGTCGTTGTGCCGCATTAATAGTGAGTAATGAGCAGTCAAATCATAAGACCCACCTTTCCCACTGTAAGTTGCTCTGAAGAAGCAACCATTAATACACTATTCTTTGAATCCACTCATACTACTCCATCCGTCACTGTTTATACAGTGCGCTTCGGAAAAAAGAAAAAAAATCTGTGGGACCAAGGCAACTAGCGATCGGCCTGAAAAATAGCATTGGTAGTTATAGCGCGGCGTCTATTACTATACGGAATAATGCGTACACACATGCATGCAGTGCTTCCACCCCGGGTACACACATGCATGCACTCCGTAGTAGTACAGTACATGGAGAGAAAATTGTGGACTTGATTGCAGTTACCACGCCCTAATTAATTGAGCATTAAACCAAACGCGTCTAAAGTCTCTCTGGTGGTGGAAATGCATTGAGAAAAATGCATCATAATGAAGCACGCCCTGTAAACTGTGACGGAGGGTGGAGTAGTATGAAGGTGCAAAACCAAGTACGCGTACTAGTACTCCGCTTGGCTCTTCGCCCCTTTGTGAAGTCGAACAATGATGGTACTCCGCATGTTGGGTACTACAGTGTATGCCTCTGACAATCTGACACCGAATGGACTGATGCATGTCCACCGAGGGTAGGTTGGATTAGTCAAAAGGCGTAAGCGAGATCCACCTTGTCCTGCAAGCTTCTCCTCATTCTGCGAGTTGACGGGACACACCAAAAAGTAGTGCTAGTCCATATTCCCTCCTTTCCGGTTAATATGGCTTAATCTTTTTTGCGGGTAAATGAGAGAGCTTTATTCATATATAAGCATTCGTAGGACGATCAGCCAAGACACTGGTCACTAGGAAGCCAAAACAAGAAGTAGGAAGCGAGGTGTTTCATAAAGCCAGCTCTCGGCCACATTCAAAGTGCAGCAAGCACGGTTCGTACGAAGATGCGCCGCAAGGTTTGCTGACCTGTTTACATGCCGAATAACGAAAAAAGAGAAAATATTGCTGAGCACTACTATTTGTAATAGGATATGAGCCAGAATTAAGCGAGAATTGTGGCGAGTGTTCCATGCAATCAACTTCCATTATCACATGCGAGAACCCTCAAAGAGAATCAAATGTGTTGAAGATTACTTTATCACATTTTAAAATTATAATAAGAGTGCAGACGCTCCTCCATCCGATTCCTAGTAGTATAGTGTAGTATGCTTCTCGCAATCTGACACCGAATTAACTGTTGCACGTCCACCGCCTGAGCGAGGGAGAGCTTGCATTAGTCAAAAGTTTCTCCTTGTCATGGGAGCCACCGCGCGCAAGCTTCTCCCATCCTGCAACCTTCTCCTCGTTCGGCAAGTTGATGGGACACAGCAAAGTAATGCTAGTCCATGCTGCCTCCTATCCGGTTAACATGGCTTAATTTCAAACGAGATAAATACACTATCTGTCACTGTATATTTGTAAAAATATGGTAAGTGGACTTCATAATACGCTCATTGCGCTCAATATATATATTTTCCGGTGTTCATACGGTCACTAACTCACCCTGACTGAGTATGTGTGTGCATGCACGTGTAAGTTGAGCACTTGAGCGTCACCGTGTGTGTTCCGTCGTGTGCTCAGACATGCATGCATTAGGGCGTCGCGCGCGTTTTTGCGTCCATGTGTACATGTGACTGTTGCATACACGTAGGGGGAGTACGTGTAGGGGCCACTAAGGAGCAGTCAAATCACACAGTAAGTTAGTCGGAAGATGCAACCATCATTTCACTCTTGAATGACATGTACGCAATATAAAATGGTTGATATGGAGAAAAAAGAAAACCACTATACTCCCTCCTTTCTGGTTTATAAGGCTCAATTCAAAATTCTCACCAACCAAGGTAGATGGTGAGCACCAAATTAATGCTCTTATTTTCCTGAAAAAAGTATGGTTACCAATGTAAAATTACATGCACTGGTCAATTTTCTCTTAGTACTTGCATGCAATGATTTAATGCACCTTGGAATCTGAACATGTGATGGAAAACAACCAAATTGAGCCTGATGAAATGGAAAAACTAAAATTTTGAGATAAGCCCTATAAACCGGAAAGGAGGGAGTATATACACTAGCAGGGTGCGTGTGAGAGACAGGTCAAGAGGTGAATGACACGTGGCCCCAGGGGGTGGCTGGCCCACCTATCATACAGCCAAAGGCAGGTGCAGTAGAGGGCCGAGGAGTAGTACAAAATCCTACGCACCTACACACGCTAACCAAGGTCTGAGTAATCACTCGAATCGCAAGATCAGTTGACTAGAAGCTACGCTAGACCCATGGAGGCGATGAGCGCGAGCATCAGCTGGCTGTGCCAGATGGTCCATGATGCCGGCCTGCGGCCCGGCAGGTAGTATTGCTTGAGGCCGCCAGGGTGAGGGGCCGCTTGGACGACAGCTTCGCATCCTTGTTCGATGAGGTCCTCGTCGGTTTCCTCGACGTGGTCCTCGTCGGTTTCCTCGAGAAGTTCACCGTTCTCAAGAAGCTTGCGGACGACTTTGATGTAAGCCTCCAGCCGACGCGCCAAGGCTCTGCAATGCCCGCCACCCTCAACGGCCACTATGGTAACAACCTCTTCGACGCACTGGTGACCCTGCGACCGCCCGCCGTCTCGCTGGAGAATGTCCACCTCGAGGTCGCGCTTGCTGCGCAGCGCCTGGCGCAACAAGACACCATCGACATAAGCACCCATGTCTACGCGCAAATCGTCCACAAGGACTAGTACGTGCAAGAGGAGGACGATAGGACGCTGACCTTCTTGGAGCGCAGGGCAACCTTGGACGGCACTGTTCAGAAGCACGTTGAGCTCGCCGCCAACGCCGCTGCTCCTCATACGTCGGTTGGTGACCCGACACACTAGGGCGTGAGGATGTCGTTGAACATTGATGGATCCGTATGTATTTTTATCCTTCCGTCAAATCCATGAAGTAGTATATGATACTACAGTAATTATCTTACCATTCGCATCAACTTCATAATTTTCATACATACTCCATGCATGAACGGCGCCAGAAGCCAACTTCTCATTACTCTAGGCAAAATCGTTATTTTCTATCTATCGGTCACGCCATGGAGCAGAACCAAATTTTACAAGTTACGAATTCAAAAGGAAAAGCCTGCCGTGTTCGCGTTGCACCCCCACACGGTTGGTCCGGCACGCTGCTCAAGCGGGAATGCATGCGGTGTTGCATTTTCACTTACAAGTGGGGCCGCAGTTGAGCAAACCGACTATCGGCAAACCCCCACCCCGCCCATCGTGTGATGGCTGAGAAAAGAGGACAAGAGGGAGAAGAGATGGCTGTAGCACGGACTCCAAGAAAATTGGTGTCGGATGGGACTCGTGTGGGTGGCGTGTGACGTACTGCTAAACGTGAATGCTAGTTATGGCCCATGCCACCCCACTATATCGAGCCTATATCGAGGTACGTAGAACAAATTTCCTGCAGTCCATGCTCAGCCCTCCTCTATCTATCTTCTCAGCTAGCCAGCAGACGCGCGGAGCCCATCATCTGTTTGCTCACATGCGGCCCCACATGTCAGTGAAAACGCAAGAGGACCCACTGAACCTGCACATCTTTCACCTCGACGTGCTGGTGATGAAAAACAAATCCAATAAAGATCTTCGGTGGCCGCTTTTGGAGTTACTCAAGAGTAGTAAGATTCTATTTACAGTTTAACCCAAGATGCACATCTCGTGGCTTCAACTACCACTCTAGTTTCTTTCATGACACGACCTGGATGCTGGATGTCCCACGTGTCGGCAAAAGGAGGAAGAACCCAACCAAATCTTCGGTTCTGCTTTCGGATTAGACTAGTTGTGCTAACTTAAATTTTTTATTGTGTACTCCCTCCGTTCCAAAATACTTGACTTCTATTTGTCCAAAAATGGATGTACCTATATACTAAGACATGTCTAGATACATATATATTTTGACAAATAGAAGGCATGTAGTATTGTGCAACGGAGGGAGTAGAATGGATGCAAGTTTTTGTATTGGGAAGAAGAGTACATCCATATATTGAAAGAACGCAATTTAGTAGATGTTCTATCACTTTTAGCTAGTATAGAATAGAGGCTAGACATGAGAGTAGATGCGAGGAAGCAACGTCTATTTCTTTACACTTGAAGAAGAAAGAAGCACGCAAGATCGAGCCTCCGCAGATCTACAATGAATGCATCGAGAAGGCACTAATCCAACTTACTACAGGAGTAGTCAAAATTATCGTTGGAGTTCGTGCAAAATGGAGGTCCGTTTGGGGTCGTGCGTTGGAGTTGGCCTTACAAGTGGCATGGCAGTTAAGGAGACCGACTATCGGCAAACCCCCACCTTGCCCGCCGCGCGATGGCTGAAGTTAGAGAAACAACGAGGTTGAAGAGATTGCTCTCGCACGGACTCCAAGAAATAATATGGTGTCAGATGGATGTCGTGGTGGTGGCGTGTGCCGTACTCCTGGACGTGAATGCTTGTTCTGGCCCATGCCACCCTACTACTCCTACTACTTACTCCTACTATATACTATACTACTAGTATATCGAGGATTCGAGGTGCTGGTTACGTACAACGAACACATTAACATATGGCTACAGTAAAAACACCTGCCTGACGCGCGAAGCATGTGAAGCTAGTACAAATAGTGTACTACTATTGTTGATTGGCCTCATCCGATAACCTGTTGCAATGCACGTACAATTATGTATTCGGAAAAAATGTTTTTGCCTCGTCGCACCACTCACTCAGAGAAGCGACTCGAAAGCCATTCATAAATTTAGTATGTTTATCACAGGCATATCATTTTATTACATAGTACAACAGGTCATCAACCCACATCGACAACGAGGATACATTATAAATACTAAAGTTTTCACCACACAACAAATAACAAGCCATGAAATGAACTTCAACTCAACCATTCTGCGGCGTTGGAAATGCTTGCTTTGAACCACAAGTGATTCTCTGGGACGGGCCATCCGTTGTCGATCTGGAGACCAATGCAGGACTGATCATCCAGGCTGAAGCGGCCTACTATATCAGTACCAGGGTAGGGAACCACCCAAATGTCCGAGGTATAGACACAGTTGCTTCTCATAAATGTGTTAACAACAGTTGGATTGCCTTTCACCATCATCGGATAGTTTTGTCCAAGGAAGAGCGAGTTTTCTCCAAGACTATCAATTCTGTGCCAGGGAGAAGGAGTTGGCGCTAGCACCCTAGTATCCATCCTGAATACCATGCAACGGGTGTTGGAATAGGTCCGGAGAGTGCGACCATGGGAGACTACACCTGCTTCCTTAGCAGTAACATCATCAGTGGGTTGTATACACACAAGAAGAGGTGATCCATTGGAATTAGTTGCGAGGCGCCACAGAGTATATCGGCGCTGCTCGTCCTCATGCTCGTGATCATCACCATCGTCATCTCCCCCTTATTTATAAAAATCTTCAAGTATAGGTGGTGGGATGTTCACAGGACCTTGGAAACACAAGAAGAAGGTTAGTTAGTAAAGGGAAACTTGCTAACCCGCATGCATGTGGATGAAACAATTATAATTACGGTGGAAGACAAACGTACCGAGACAACGAGGATGCCATGCAAAAATAGTGCCACGAGTGGTGGTAGCAAACACAAGGCCCTCGTATTCAATTGCATCATAGTACTCATCCGTGTACAAAAACTGATTTTTGAGCAATATCCATCGAGTGAAACCATCAAGGATGGCAACAAGCTTGTCGAAGATAGCAACAACAACATAGTTTTTGTAATTCCAAGAGCGGTTGGGAACTCGACAAATTGCTATCTTCTGTAGACGACGGTCACCATGATCATATTTGAATGTGCGTACATTACCGGTGTGCTCAACCTCTGGGCAGTGTGCTGAGATTTTTGGAAGTGGAACCCGGTGACGAGTGTACACATTCACAAGTTCCCACTCGCAGTTGGACCCAATGTAAACAACCCAATCTCCATTTGCGCCTGCCCAAGCCTTGCCCTCAAGCGATGGCATCTTAACATCACACGTATCATTATCAAGCAGCATCAACTTGCACAGGGCGAGGCCTCCGTCGTGCAGGCGCCAGTCATCAGGTTCATGGCGAAGAAGATAGGGGAGATCAAACCGCTCCTTAACCGTTGCGTTCCTTGCAATGATGTTATTAGTTGAGTCGAGAATGGGCTGGAACGAACCTGCCATGCTAGCCGAGGTGATGACATCGCACCGATCAATGAGTTCCTCCACCACGTCATCTTTTAGATCGGGGCAAGAATAACGAGGTCGCTTCCGGCATGTTCCCTCCATGGAGAAGACGATCGAACAATGGCATAAGAAAGGATGAAGGGCTGAAGGAAAATGGAGGAGGGAGAGGAAGAGCGTGTGACAGCAGTTCCAAATCGAGAGGGAAAGGCGAAGAGTCAGTGGACGGTTGTGTGTTTCCCATGGTTCACGAAGAGGCGCCCCGGCCTACACGTCCGTTCGGAAATACTCCTACTACTCGCCGTCGTCTCACTGATATGTTGGAAAGGGACCACATGTCAACGAAACATGCTGTCTAATTTCTCGTGCAAAATGCGATCTGGCCGCGTTGGCCTGAGGTGCCGCATTAGTTATCGACCTTTATTTTTTTAATGGCGTGCCGATCAGTTTTGAAGCACGACTAACTGGTACTGTACGCAGAGAAAATATAAACTACTCTACCACTACCCCACCTCCAGAACTAGTAGTATAAAAGAGATATATGTAGGCTAGAGCTTCAGCGCTTTCTTGCTAAGGGCTGCCCACTTGCTTCTCACACTACCACCCTCTCTCCAGATCTAAAAAAGACGGCCCCTCTCTCCCTCCTCACCGGTGGTCACAGATCTGCCGGGGAAGAAAAGGACGTGCAGCGTTGACGCACTCGTCGTCGGCGAGCGAGTTCACGCACTAACGCCAAGGCCGTCCTCTCAGACCTAGCGCCCGCGCGGGATGGCCTCCGTCCCCAAGCTCGCTGCCGTAGTGTGTGCGGAGGACGACGACCACGAGCGAAGCCACTTCCCGCCGACCCTCAGGTATGCTACCTCTTTTTGAGCAATAACCTTGTTTTATTGCCCCATCTTCTACGTCGTTGCATGTGGATCTTTTTCCACTCCACCATCTTCCCAATTTGCTATCCTCTACTCTGCTGGCCACGCAGACGAAAACCATAATTTGCACTATTAATGGAAACCCTACTTCATGCAGACTAATCCATGTCTGGGTTTAATAAGGAAAGGAAGGGAGACTGTACTGTCCAAGAAAGTAGGCATCAAACCGGCATCTAGGTTGAAAAGGGGAAAATCAGTAGCTAAGGAACAAGTCTTGTGTCTCTTGGTTGAAGAAGGGTAGAAAGGCATGACAACGCAATAGAGAATGACCAGGTCGATCGGTTTGTTGTCCTCGCATAGGAAAAAGGTGGCTAAAGAGAACAAAAATGGGACCGTAATCCACATATGCTGCCTGGATATTTGTTGCTCTGGGCAACCATACCTCCCTCACCCCTCTGCGTCCGTGGAGGTACATCGTACTGGTGCCTCCCATGCTCTTATTTCCACTTTTTTTGCTGTTAGTATAACGCCAGCAGTCAAGTCAAGCAATGCTACTGCTAAAGTGATGCCACATTTAACTAATGTCGCTCTCAGTCTAATGCCACCCATAAATTTAAGCAATGCCATTTAATGTCACTGGTTATTTCAGGGTTAGCTGTTGATTGTGGATGTATTAAAGATTTTTCAGCTATAAGGCATTCTAATGCTGTTGCGCAGCCAGTATACCAACGATGAAACTTGTTACTACCGACAGATTTTTGCACTGTTAATGCTTATAGATTACATACCTCTCTTTCATGAGATAAGTTAATTTTTTTGTACAGTGTCACCAAAATGCCAAGGCGCTGATGTCATTTTATTTTGGTTAAATTGCACAAACAATTATGAAGACAAGAGGAAAGGTCAAGAGTGGGCACCTCCTCCTCCGGCTGTTCTCTTGAGGAGGTATGTATGTTTGTCTCTAATGCATGTCGACTACATACCTGACATCATGATGTAATGTTAAGTCATTTCCTTTTGTACAGTGTCACTGAATTGTCAAGGCGGTGATGGCATTTTATTTTAGTAGAACTGCACAATTTTTTTTTAAAAGAATAGGAAAGGTCAGGAATGGCTCACTTTTCCAGAAAAACTATGTATGCCTTCCTCACATCAGCCGCTGTTGCTTTATTTATTCCTTCAAACAGGTGGTTAGAAACAGTCTTGCTACCTTTTCCCATTAAGGAATTGGAATGCTTATATTTGTGAGTCTATGCTTCAACTAGTGCCACTTTTAGAGTAGTCGTACTTTCAATATCTATGCAAACAGGGATGCTCGATTTTAGTGGAACTGCACAAAAAGTCCAACTGGTTCAACATTAGGAGCATGTTTTTTTCCCAACCTTTATATCCAATTGGTGGAACTATGAGCTGTTCATTACGAAGGTACATGGTTTGCTACTATCTTGCTACTCTTTTTGTACTGTCATTAGATAGTAATACTAGTGGTTTCCATGTGAATTTATTGGTAGGGTGGACCTACATTGGAGGTGCAGGACAGGATTCAATGATTGGATGCTCAATTTCGGTTGTATCAATTTCACCTCTTCCATCACTGCAAACACGGATAACCTTGGTCTGATGAAGAATAGGCGCTATATTTGTGCTCTAAACCAGCAAACCAATTCAGTATGAAATTGTCCAAGGCAAAACATAACTGTATTAGATTGTCTAGTGCAGAACATGACAGATGCTAAGCGGAAGAGACATGTTTAAACCGAAAATACAAGGTGTGGTATATGTTTACTAGCTGCTTGATATTTGTGCAGACAGAGATGTCTGCCCGTTGCTATTTGGCAAACAAACAAAGTGTCCGCAATTTTGGTTGAAATGCACAAGAGAATAGTATAGTCACTGCATGCAGTGCCATTTGAAAATAGACACAGAAAGATTGGATAGTCACTTCATGGACTGCAGAAAAGTAGTACTGTACTATTTATTGGCCAACACTAGGTGCTTCATTGCTTTGGTCTGATTATACAATGGGCATCAGTTTGCCTAAGTTAAAGTTTGTATTCCGAAAATAGTCTCGCCGTGTGATCGAGAGAAGACCAAATCATATTGCAGTGGATGTTCCTCCATCATGTCTGGTTCATTCTCATGGTTCCAGCTGTTGGTGAAACCACTTACGTTTGCAAGAGGAATTGTGGACTTCACAAACAAATTTGTATTTCAGTCTGTACTGAATGTTGGCCAAGAGAAGCATCCATGTTAGTAGGAAGAATAGTTGTTTTTCTAGATCTTTGCTTTTGGAGCTACATATTTGTATATGATATGTGAGTCATTGAGATGCATTAACATGTTGATCTTATGTATGGGAATCATACTAGTTAGTTTTAGTTGCGACGCAAGATCCGAAGTGGCTGATCTTTGCTTTTGGAGCTACATATTTGTATATGATCTGTGAATCATTGAGATGCATTAACAGTTACTTATTTCTGTTCGCTCAGTGTTTACAAGTTACTGATCGATCACTAGCTAGCCTACAAATGTGCTCCTGGTAGTTTTTTTGTGACGCAAGATGCGAAGTGGTAGTTTTTTGAATAAAAATGCCTACCTCTAAAGAAATTGAAAGCTCGTACGCAAGCAAGTGCCTCCTATCGCACCTCTGGCAAGTCTGAGGCGAGGCGGAGGACCCCGGTGCCGGCGTTTAGCATGGACAGCAGATGGCGGCCGGCATCGTCTAGTTAGCTAAGAGTAAGTTAGCACTTGTACGCTACTAGAGTGTTAGTGGGAGTAGATAGTTAACTTGGCTATGATGGTTGTCAACGTGGAAGTTCAGTACTCTATATGTGGATCAGACCTGTTACTTTGGTGTGAATGTTGAACTTTCTGTTTGAACGTATGGAATGGGCTGTTATTGTTTTAAATGGGTTGTATTTGTCCTCCACGGTTTAGAGGCTGACTTGTGGGCCTAGCAAGTTGACGCGTACACAATCAGGAGATGATTGTACGTGGAGAGGATGACAGTGGATTTCTGACATCTGGGTCCCATGCCATTGCCAACGTAGTCAATAAGCGAGAGAGTTGCACAACGAGCGGCTGACACCAGGGACCCAGCAGCTCGCCTAGTTATTTTTGTTTTGGATTAATTTGATAAATGCCACTCCAAATCTGGTGTATCCGAGAAATGCCAGAGTAATTTCCAAACTTTGAAAAGTGCCATTTCATGCCATTTCTAGTGGCATTTCTTGAAGTCTGGAGTGGCGTTTTTCAAAGTTTGCAAACTGCAGTGGCGTTTTTCAAAGTTTGCAAAAATTGTAGTGGCATTTTTCAAAGTTTGGAAATTGCAGTGGCATTTTTATGAATCGCCATAATTGGAGTGACATTTATCTAATTTGTTTTTGAGACGGAAGTAGGGTGTCAACTGGCTGTGCGGGACACTCTGGCCTGTCTAGACAGCCTTTTTCTTTTATGTTTACCACAGACCAGCCAGTAGTTTTTTTTTCTTTCTGAAAATGGCTAGCCCGGTTTTTTTGTGATTTGTCAAGTCGCTTTATCAGGCCCGTTGGGATGCAAATCTTTCAAGATGAGGAGAGTGGCCTATCAGTAAAGAGAAATGGGCTGTACATTTTTAAAACACATCAAACTGGCAATTATTATCAAATATCTTTTTTTCATTTCAAGATTTTAAATTGCATTGATTTTTATGCGTGGACAATTTATTGGATTTTACATTGATATACATTTATTTTTAAAATTAGTCTGAATGTGACTCGAAATTTCGGGATTTAAAACAGTTCAGACCGCACCGACATATGCAAAATTTCGTATAATTTTTTAACCGTGGCCACAATATGGGCTGTAATGCTAACATAAAGAATATGGGCTCCAAAAAAACATGTAAGAATTAGCAAATAGGTTGTAAATTATTTGAAATAATGGCAGATGGGTTGTATGCTGTTTTCCAAAGATTTGAGGCTTTCCACAGATGGCCTGTATACTGTTGGATGTCCATCCAACGGCCGTCATGCTTCTTCAATCTCTGCTCTTCCTGCTCCAGCCGCTCAAACAAGCGCCGGCGGGACTGCCTGCTCCCTCCTCCCCGCGGCCGGCTGTGCTGCCGCGCAGGTCTCACCGCCCCATCGTACTCCCATCGCTGGCCTAGCCATCCCTCTACTCACCCACACCTGCTGTTATTCTCCAGCGACGGCAGACGGACCAGTAAACCCTCGTAAAGTCGTACTCCCCTCCGCATGGGAAACAAAAACAACGGCCGAGTCTTCCCTGCCTCCGTGTCGTTCCCTTCTTAGGCCTCGCCATTGTCCACCGCCCTGGTGCTCTCGGCGTGGCGTGGTCAGCATGGTCAACGACCGACATGCATCTGAAGTGGACTGTACGTGGAGAGGCTGACAGCTGGGTCCACGGCCGCACGCAAGGAAATGCCTCCTTATTACGCGCAAAATAATGATTTCCTCCACCTGACATCTAGGACCCACCGAAATGGCCTATGTATTTCGCGAAAAAAACGTTACCGCCGCTGACAGCTCAGACCCACCAGCTATATCTTCGCACGCAAGGAAGTGCCTCCTTATTACGCACAAAAAAATGAATACTCCCCCTGCTAGCTGGGACCCAGTATAGTGGGCCTACTAAGTTGACGGGGACGAAGGGCTTTGTCAACTTAGTCAATATGCACGATTCTAGCTTGACTGACCGTATGATGTCCATCCAACGGCCGTAGTGCTTCATCAACCTCTGGTCTTCTTGCTCCAGCCGCCCAAACCAGCACCGGTCGTGCCACCTGCTCCTGCCTCCCGTGACCGGCTGTGCTGCCGCCGAGGCCTCACCGCCCCCATACTACTCCCACCGCTGGCCAGGCCATCCCTCCACTCCACTCACCCACACCCCCTATTATTCTGCGGCGACGACAGCGCAGCCGAACCAGTGAACCCTCGTACTCCTCTCCGCATGGGCATCCACTGCCGCGTCTTCCCCGGCTCCATGTCGTCCCCTTCCTAGGCCTCGCCGTCATCCACCGCCATGGTGCTGTCGGCACGCCGTGGTCAATGTGGTCAACGACCAAACTCCATTGGAAGAATACTGTACGTGGAGAGGCTGACAGCTGGGTCCACGACACTTGCAAGGAAGTGCCTCCTTATTACGCGGAAAATAAATATTCCTCCACCTGACAGCAGGGACCAACTGGACGGGCCACCAGTATTTTGCGAAAACAATCATTTCCCCTTGACTGCTGGGACCAACCGGATGGGCCACCGTATTTCGCGAAAAAATCATTTCCCCCGCTGTTAGCTCGGACCTAACGGAAGTGCCTCCTTATTACGCACAAAAAATGAATACTCCTCGGCTAGCTGGGACCCACCTTGCTGGGAGGCTGACTTGTGGGCCTACTAAGTTGACGGGGACGGAGGGCTTTGTCAACTTAGTCAATATGCACAATTCTAGCTCTAGTGACCGTACATGTCCATCCAACGGCCGTAGTGCTTATTAAACCTCTGTTCTTGTTGCTCCAGCCGCCCAAACCAGCGCCGGTCGTGCCACGTGCTCCTGCCTCCCGTGGCCGGCTGCGATGCGGCGGAGGCCTCACCCCCCTGTTATTCTGTGGCGACGGCAGCCTCACACCGCAGCGAACGAGTGAACCCTCGTACTCCTCTCCGCGTCGTCCCCTTCCTAGGCCTCGCCGTCGTCCGCCACCCTGGTGCTCTCAGGGCGGCGTGGTCAACGTGGTCAAGGAACGACTTCCATCGGACATGGACTGTATGTGGAGAGGCTGACAGCTGGGTCCACGGCCGCAGCAAGGAAGTGCCTCCTTATTACGTGCAAAATAATTATTCCTCCACCTGACAACGGGGACGCACCGGATGGGCCACCGTATTTCGCCCCCCTGACTGCTGGGACCCACCAGCTACATCTTCGCAGGCAAGGAAGTGCCTGACAGTCGGGACCCACCTGGTCGAAGAGTACGTAGCGTTGTCATTCTGGTCGCGAACATGTACGTACATATATACTGGTGGATGTAGAGGCGCACACATGTCGTAGTAGAGGCGTCCAGGGTGAAATAAAGAAAATACGGCCACGTATGTGTAGTCGTGAACACAAAGCGGCACAGACCTATGGAGATAGGCATACATGAATCACATCGAGCATGTCAGTCATCAACGAGTGAACCCGGGCTGTAGCACTAGGCTAACAGGACTCCGGGGACCCCGGGCGGTAGCGGGCTAGGCAGGACTCCGGAAGTCACCGCGTGACATTTCCCAGAAGGGACAGACATAGGAACAAAGTGAAACACATGCCGGCCAGTCAAGTGTCCTGAGCAGTAGTGCTGGGCTAGCAGGACTCCGGTGAACCGGGCTGTAGCGGACTACTATGGCTCGAGGAGCACTAGACTACATTTCCCCATAACAAAGGCTACCAAGGATAAACAACTAGATTGTCGATCCCACACATACCAAGCATTTCAATCATACACACAATGTGCTCGATATGTGCAAATACAACATAGCATCACAACAAAACTCTACAACTCAAGTACTTTATTTAAAGGCTCCAGAGAGCCATACATAACATGTTCATACAGGTAGGGGTCACATGACCCGACACTCAAGTCATACAAGCATACAAGCACATGCAGAAGCAAATAGTCTGAGTACAGACACTAGAAAGAAAGAAGGCTTCTCGAAGCCTGTCTATCTACATAGGGCCCTCCATGGCCAGGATCACCACCTGGGTGGCAAGTCACTCATCGACGTCGAGATCTACATAAAACCCATCGGAGGGGTGGTGTTGTCATCTGAAAGCAGTAATTAAAGCAAACATGAGTACAAAGGTACTCAGCAAGTCTTACATCAGAACCTTCAATACATGCTCATTCTCAAGAAGGTGGTGGAGTTATTGCAGCAAGCCAGCTTTGACTCTTGGCTAAGCTATCCTACGAGACACCACTAGTAAATAGTTTTCGCACACGAGTCCACTAATCACCAACACAATACTCCACTAGGGATCCTCCCTCGTCATCCTACGAGAGAGCCATCCTCGGTAATCACACTTATCTTGAGTCTTTTAGTAGTAACCATTAACTTGTCTATGAACTGTATAGGCAACCAAGTAGTCCTTTACCGCGGACGCGACTATTCTAATAGTTTTATACCCTGCAGGGGTGTACTTTGTCACACATGTTTCCACCACTTAGCGTCTGCACACGACATGTGCTCGACAAACTTCAAGCGAAAACCGACGTGGGTGTAGACCACAACCTGACTAACCGCACAAGTCTCTAGTCCAGGTTTATCGCCTATTCGGGTTCCATCCACAAGGAAATCCGGCCGGGGTGTCCTCAACGGCCCCAAACAATGTGTGCAGGGTTCCTGAGACACCAAACGGGCGACTCGGTACACCATGCCATGGTGTATCTACCGCATCATAGCCCACCCCTAGGGTCAGTGCTACGCACGGCCGCCAACACATAACCTACATACACCAGAAACTAGTTGCAACTCCTGGACAGAGGACGAGAGGGGTCAGTAAGTCGAGCGGGGTCATATTTCAGGGCCCAATGTGTGGTAGTAGCTGAATCTTAAATCACGCATACAGATCTCAGTTCTTATGGACGGCCTCAATGAAACAACCCACCATGTACTCCTACATGGCCTCTCATCGATACCTTTACCAAAACATGTTCAACACATCCCTCACATTACCGACATAATCATTTCACTCTAGCCCATCACCCAGATGAACCAGGCCTGACACAACTCTAAGCATAGCAGGCATAGCAAGGTAGGAAACACATACATGGCTGAATCAACTCCTAGACATGCTAGTGGGTTTCATCTAGTTACTGTGGCAATGACAGGTCATGCAGAGGATAAGGGTTCAACTACCATAGCACACAGCAGTTTGAAACGTTGTTATCTTAATGCAGTAAATGAGAGCAGAGGCGAGAACATGGGATTGTATCAATATGATCAACGGGGCTGCTTGCCTGATGGAGTGGTAGTAGGGTACTGCCCTTCAGTTGGATACTCGAAGATATCCTTGGAGGCAGAACCTACCATGAAAGACACCACAGAGTATAATCAACACATGGCAATATGCAACAATATGATACATGCTATGACATGTCAATATGATGTGTCCTGCCTAATGCAATGTGAAACAAGTTGAGATGGGTCCATTTGAATCAAATATTCAAATGAAAGCTTAAGCTCTTATGCATAATAAGTGTATTAGCTTGTTTCACCTAAACAGCAAGGTTAAAGTATTTTTCATGCATGAAACCATTACAAATGGATAGATTGAATTTTTCTGATCATTTTTCATATATAATTTGTTTGATTTGGAGCTATGGTTGATTTTCTATGATTTTTAGAAGTTTTGGCTATTTTCTGGAATTTCCTATATAAAAATAAATCCAGAAAATGAATAATTGCGTTAGCACTGTGTCACTGTGATGTCGGCGAGTCAAAGGCGCCAGGGGCCAGTCAAACCTGAGTGATGGGTCCCACTGGTCAGTGACTCTGTGCACTAACTACGTTAGTTAGCCTAATTAACTCGGCAGGGCCCACTAGTCAGTGACTATACTAATTAAACTAACCTAGTTAGTTAGCACTAACAGAGTAATTAGTCGGGCGGGGCCCGCATGTCACTGAGAGAGAGGGGGAGGTCAACCCGTGTCGGCAGAGTCAACCTTGCCGGTCAGCGGGTCAAAGCCTACCGGCGTTTAGCCACCGGCGAGGCCAGACGCGGCGGCACGCTGCGGGAATTGCCCACAGGGCACAATTTGATGCGCGGAGAGCAGCTACGGGCAGCTGAAGCTCAGGTCAGCTCGTGCGCGTGGCTGTAGTGGCCTAGGTGATGCGGCGAAAACGCCTATAGCATCTGCGCGGCGCGGGGAGTGTGACGGGCACAAGCCCGTGACCAAATGGTCACCGGAGCATCGCCGGCGACGTGGTCAGGCGGCGGCGCGTTCGGGCACAAGAGGCGCAGTGTCTACGGTGTTCTAGGGGCGAAACGAAAGGTACGTCGAGGTTCAGTGACTCACTGGGAAGCCGCAGGGAGGGTCAGTGTGCTCGGGGAAGCTCGGGTGCGGCGGATCGACGACGACGATCGACGGTGGTCGAAGGTTGAAGACGACGGTGGTGGGGACGATGTAGGGGCTCCGGCGTCGCGTAACTCGGCTGGTCGACGTAGTCGACGACGGCGAACCGTCCGGACATGGTGAGAGGGCGTGGGGACGGCGTTGGACGCGGCTGCGGTGAGCAGCGGCGACGGTGACGTCTCAGGCGAT
>NC_041382.1:198824332-198825063 GCF_002162155.2 Triticum dicoccoides
AGGGGAGAGCGAGTGTCTGCGAGGTCGGGGAGAGAGAGGGGGTTCATCCCACGTCGACAGGGTGGCGAGGGAGTGAGGTAGGGAGGCAGGGTGCTGCGTGGCGCGCTGCTGTGCTCGCCGTCGAGCACCTGCTCGCCTCGCTGGCTAGGCGAAGCAGCTGCATGGAGTGGCTGCTGGGCCAGGCCAGCTAGGTGGGCCGGCTGGTGGACTTCCAGGTAAGCCTTTCTCTTTCTGCTTTCTGTTTTCTTTTTTTATTTATTCTTTAACTTTAGGGCTTCATTAGAATACTAAAACGTTTCCAAAAATCCTGAAAATAATTGTGGGCTCTGTTGGGATTATTCCTAACAGCCCTCACTTAAATCCAGAATTATTTGGGCATTTAAAATATTTTATGGTATTTAAATGCCCAAATTCAAATACTTATGATTTAATCCAAAAAAATCCAGAATGTCCTAGAAAAGAGTGCACCATTTTTTCCAGGGGTTTTAGCCCAAACCAGAATTGATGAACATTTTGTGAAGGGCATTTTGGGTTCATTGAAACCAATTTTAGTAAACCCTAGTTTGTTTAAGGGGTGCTGGGGGTTCTGTCATCCCCATTTCACCTTTCTGGAAAATTTAAACATGATGCAAGCACTCTAATGCATGAACTAGCTAGGGTGTGACATCTACTGTTCATCCAGCCCTCCACCACACCATGGGGTACTGTTCATCCAGAGGCAACGCCACCGC
>NC_041382.1:198825316-198850883 GCF_002162155.2 Triticum dicoccoides
GGAGTTGCCAAGGAATCGCTCGATTGGGTTCAGTTAACAGCCATCGGTCGATCGCTTGGGTTCAGTAACGCGTAGCCTGCAGTGCAATCGCTCGGGTTCAGTTAGAGCCCAACGCATCGCTCAAGTTCAGTTAGAGCCAACGCCTCGCACACACGCGCGCACGTGTACGAGAGAAACGTGCATCTCTCGGCCCCCGACCTCCCACCATAACCGGGAACTCCCCGAAATTTTCCTCCCCCTCACTTCTACCACGGTTTTTTCCGTCATGGATGGCCCAAAGAATGTCATGCAGCTACGTCTCTGGCCCGCCCAGGACAAAAAGCCCATTTTTTGTCTTGATTTTTTGTCATAGAAGTAGGAGCCCACCACATCTATGATGATACCGGGTTTTGTCACAATTATCATCATAGAAGTGTCATATGTATGACAGAAAATTTTTCGTTCGGCCCAAAATGTCACGGATGTGTCTTTTTTTTGTAGTGTCATCAATCACTTATGACGAGGCAGGCAGGCAAGGGGACTACTCCTCATTTAAAGAATGCAGCGTCAGCCTCCCGACATGATTCTCAAGAGACAGAAATGCTACATGAAGATAGTGAACGTAGCTCTGTAGTTGATTACAGCATTTCCCCTACACTAGCATCGCAGGTGCTTGCTCTAACCTGGCAGCGTGATATGTGGTTGCATGTTGCATATGGTGTCTAGATTGTAATTCTTCCAATCTGGTTAAACTGCATGTGCTAGTCTACTTAGCTTATACATTATACCTGTTAATGTGACATGCCTTCCTGTATTAAGTACATAGTACATCTGTCTATTAAGCATGTCCTTACATAAAACTATTGTTTTTTTTGTATCCCGCATCAATCAACATGATGAGACACCTTTAGTATATGTAGTGCGATATTAGTTGCATCTTTCATATGATTTATAGCATGCGCTGCTTCTAATTTGTTGAAATTCCATTTATGATAGGACGCTCTTAACTTGGCAGAGTATTATTGGTTGCATCTTTCATGTGGTGTCTAGCTTGCACTGCTTCTTATTTGCTGGAATGGTTTTTGCTTAGTTTACACAAACAGTTGTGAACACGCCATGCCGTCCTGTTTTTCGTACATATTCCATCCTGGTATCATGTGTTTGCCTTACATCAAAGTAGTGATTGTCAGTATCATGCATGAATGAGTTCTGAAGAGACAATTTTATTGCTTTTTCTTGTCGGTTTTACTTGACAATTCAAAATCGATAAAGCGGAAGGAAGTTAGCAAGGCAGCGGATAAAGCTTCTCCTTCTGAACGGAGGGCCTCTACAGTTTCTACTCCTCCACACCCCCAAGATGATTTCCAAGACAACACATGCATAGACACTCAGCAAAGCTGTGTTTATGATGAGCACGTCTCCCCTAGTGCAGCATCACCGGTGCTCCCTCTAACTTGGCACTATTATACGTGGTTGCATGTTATGTGTGATGTCTAGCTTGTATTGCTTCTAATTTTGTTGAATTCCATCTGCTTACTTTACACATTATACTTGAGTAAGACACGTGTTCCTGTTTCTAGAATATACAATATCTGTCTATCACACCATGTTCTTATATCATATTACTACTGTTGTGTAACCTGCAACAATCACTTATCATAAGACACGTTTGACTTCGAAGTGTGATATAGGTTACATCTCACATTCTTTTCTAGCTTGTACTACTAATTTTTTGAAATGACACTTATGACAAGACAGTTTGAACTTGGTAGAGTGATATTCGTTGCATCTTTCATATGGTGTCTAGCTTTCATTGCTTCTAATTTGTTGAAATGCCTTCTCCTTAGTTTACATGTCATAAGTTGTGAATATGCAATGCTGTGAATATGCAATGGCACTAATGACGAGAGACCTCTAACATGGTAGTGTGATGTTGTTTGCATCTTGCATATGATTTATTTCTTGTACTGCTTCACATTTTTTTAAACGCCATTTATGATGAGACACTGTTAACTTGGCAGAGCGATATTTGTAGCATCTTTCATATGGTGTCTACCTTCCATTGCATTGCTTCTAATTTGGTGAAATGTCTTCTTCTTAGTTTACACATCATAGTTCTGGTTATCTTTTCCGTCCTGTTTTTCATACATATTACATCCTCCTATCATGTGGTTGTCTAACATCAAAGTTCAGTTCGTCTGCATCATACATCAATTTGTTCTGAAGAACTAAATTGTTACTCTCTTTTTTTGTCGGCTTGACTTAACATGGCACAGAGAAAGAGGAAGAAACACAGAATGGCAGGGAATGAGAAGCGGATGAATCCTGCAGATTCTGCTGGTACTGATGGTGCAATAGAAGGTCAAAGTCCAGCAGAAAATTCTACAAACACGGCATCCCATGCTACACGAGTTGCAAAAAAAGACAAACAGAAACAAATAGCTGCCACCAAACAAGCAGAGACAGCCCAAGTTCTTGCAACACCTACCACAGTACTACCAGCTGCACGACGTACTCGTGCGTCAACTGAGCAAGCAGCACGTTCCCAAGCTCCCTTGCCACCTGACACTACTTCCCAAGCACTCTTGACACAAGACGAGTTGGCAATATCAGATGAACCTTGTGAGCTTCAACAGCAAGAAGGTAGTTGCTGGAGTCAAGTTACAGTTGCATGCTTCTTTATATGTAGTCTCACAGTTTGATGTACACTAACACTTCCTATGTTTGTTGTTGGACTAGCACCTAGGCGCAAGAGGAAACAAACATCAGGGATAATGCTGGATAGGTTAACTAAATCTAGAGGAGGAAGAATGGAGATCCATTTTGAGGCAGGTTTAAAAAGGCCACGTGATGCTACAGAGTCAGCCAAATTAGTATCAGAGGCAGCGGTTGCTGTTAGGTGTCATGTATGTATCCTCCCAACATGGATTCAGTACAGGAATGACAAAGACGAAACCCAGTTCAACACCTTCCTCGACCATTTATCTGTAAGTATGGTTATGTATGGAAACTAGTAATATCGTCTTGCTCTGTCCAATACTTTCTAGGTTGCTGATAATGAGACTCCCATAATTTTCAACAAATGAGGTTCAAGTTGGATAGCCAAGATGATGCAACCAGACAAGCTTGCACCCATGTTTTCAAGTCTGCTCTGCGAAAGTATCGGTATAACTTGAGGAAAACTCACTTTGAAGGCAAGGCTAATAGTGAACTTACCCAAACATCTCCAGTGGAAAATATATCTGATGAAGACTGGAGAGGCCTCGTTAAACACTGGTCCGATCCGAAGTATCAGGTACATTATATATATATATATATGTCATCAGATCACATGTTGAAGTCCTATTTACGCATGTGCCATACAAATCTATCTTCTTGTAGGTGAACTGTTCAAAGAACAAGGCCAACCGTACGAAAGTGAAATTCCAACAGACGACAGGATCTCGTAGCTATATTGCACACTGCGAGGCTCTTGTAATTAGCTGCTGTTTCACTCTTTTCGCTGTACCATATTATCAGATCTATATTGACTTGTTCCAAATGCAGAGGAAAGCCCACAAGGACCAAAAAGTACCTGAACCAAATGCTGTGGAAATCTTCAAGGACTGTCACACCAGCAAGAAGAAGGGCATGACTACACCAGTCAAAGCCGCTGTTGTAAGTCCTTAATCCTCATGCCTTTTAACTACTACTTACTCTGACTTGTGCCTTGAACTGCATGGTTTGTAGCCAATGTCTATTACTCTTTTCAATTTTATACACAATTATCTTAGCGTATCATTGCACCTTACAAGGTTTAAAAGAGACGAGTGATGTTCCTTTCATCTTGACCCGTAATCTAGTTCCGTGCTGGACTTGCCCACACAACGTTACAATTGCATGTTTGTCTGTTCTCAGTTGTTTTGTGATATGAATGACGTCATACTATGCTTACTATATTATAAATTTCGTCTCTTCATCCTTAGCCCTCAATATGATGTGAAGAAATAGACAATACATTAGCGATGGTACATGGTCATATGTTTGGAACCTGGTTTTATTATGTACTTTGCAATAAAATACAACTAATATTTTACATGGGTTCACTAGAATAAGTTCTGTATATAGACCAAAACTATTTTGTTTGGTTTTGCTGCCTCCTTAATATGGACCGTTAACAGGCTTTTCATGGGCCAGCCCGTTAACTTTTGACCAAGTCAAACGGGCCAGCTTTGTAAGCTAAATGGGTCGCTGTTGGGCCGTGCCACATGTCGACATATCATAGGCGCCTATCTGACCCACTGACGAGCTGACACGTGTTTCGTCCGGCCAATAAGAATTTTACACGTGGAAATTTCCCATTGGTCGGGGCTGTTAACGGGTTATCGGATCCAAAACCCGACCCAATAGCTTAACGGCGTTCCATTACGGTGGATGCCACGTGTCGGTCACCCTTGACGAAAGCACTTCTGTGACGTGCGATTTATCGTCATGGAAGTGGACACTTCCGTGATGATAATTTTGGTAATGTCATGGAACACTTCTATGACAGCACATGTATGACTATCTTGATTCTCTCATAAATTTGTCATGGATGTACATGCATGACAAAAAAGCAACCTACTATGACAAACACGTATCATCACGGAAGTGTATTTTTTGTAGTATCATATATGAGAAGATGGGCGTCGGAGAGCCACCAGGGGCCCAAGAGGTAGGGGGCGCGCCCTAGGGGGGGCGCCCCCACCCTCGTGAGCAGGGTATTGGCCCCTTGGCCTTCATCTTTGGCGAGGATTTTTCTTTATTTGTTTTAAGATGTTCCGTGGAGTTTAAGGACTTTTGGAGTTGCGCCGAAAAGGTCTCTAATATTTGCTCCTTTTCCAGCCCAGAATTCCAGCTGCCGACATTCTCCCTCCTTATGTAAACCTTGTAAAATAAGAGAGAATAGCCATAAGTATTGTGACATAAAGTGAAATAACAGTCCATAATGCGATAAATATTGATTTAAAAGGATGATGCAAAATGGATGTATCAGCTGACAGGTAGGGCGCTTGTGTCACGTCTGATGGAAGTTACACATCTGCCCCTATTTAAAATATAAGCCTACATCGATTTCGGACGAGGAGAGTATGTTTTGCAGCACACCGTGTATGAATGGGGAAATGGAGGAAGAGACACATGTCTTTCGGACGAGCTTGAATCAAATGTGTTTTGCCGCCCACATTTGGCGCCCACTGTGTCTGAATGGGCTCAGAGGCCGTCGTGTCACGTCTGATTGAAGTTACTAGTCTACCCCTATCGACATCAGTGTAAATCATGTCGATAAGGATGTCAAGTGTCAGGGGTAGACGGTAATTTCCATCTCGCAAACACTTGCTTCGAGTAGCCCACAAATTATAGTGGGTGTTTAGCCGCTTCGTTCAAAACTTGGGAGAATTAGCAGTCACGTTTGCCCTGGGACCTGGCAAACTAAATTCAAATCCAATTTGTATTCGATTACGAATATCCACAGATAATTATACGTTTTGTTCTTTATTTCTTCAAAATCACAACAAAGATTTATTCCACCTTTATATATGATTATGATTTAGAAATGCCGTGATCTTCGAATTCAGTAGGTTGGATACACTCTGAGTCAAACAGTTATTTCATCCAATACAATATGCTCACACGACAAACAGTTCACCTTATGTCAATCCTACAAGTTCTGAGAATTACCTCGCCTAAAAAATTCGGATCATTACAACACATGGACAACATAGGGGGTCTTTCAACATAATCCATTCAGAGACATGACACCACATGCAAGTACAATAATCTAATGAAAATTTGAACTGGTATCTAAAGAAGAACCGGGATTATCTTGGGCTTCAGATAGCAGAAACAGCAGGACCTCCTCTGTCTTGAAATGCAACATTCTTACTTCCTCCAATTTCTTGGGTTGCTTGCATAATGCGTGCCGCTAATTCCGTAATTTCCAGCCTTAAGATAAATATTACCTCATTCATGGCAGCCACAACATCTCTTTCTGCCTCTAGTAGAGCCTCAAGCACTATAATATATGTTCTCAGACAGCTCTCCGGCGGTGTTGCCTCTGAACTGCTACCATCTGGTAACATGGATGGCGCACTGCTTCCACAAATAGATTCTGGGGTTGTACATTGTGTCCTAGTGTGAACGGCATCCTGAAAGGTTTCCGCTGGACATCAGTAAGAGATAGTTACCGTATGATCCAGGCAGTAAGCTTACATGGTAAACGACGGACGAATTATTGCCGAGCATGGAAAACTAGGGATGTAAGTGGCAAATAAACGAAATCCGCCAGTCCCATCTAGTTAGTTTTTGCTACCTCCCTAGTTCATTTTCCTCAAAAAAATAACAACTCTTTTGAACTATCATACCACTAGTGGACTTTAATCGGGATTAAACTGGACCCAATTGACATCCCTAGTTGAAAGGGAGTGTACAACCGCTATATTTAAGTTTCCAAGGCACCTAAGCAGTTCAAATAATCTGAGAAAGCACTTAACAGTGTGGCCTCATATAAACTACGAAGACAGTGATGTGATGAAGTTGAGAGAAAAGTTAAGGACTCAAATGAAATAGGCATGCATTTCTTTATGATAGTACAGTAGGCACTGCTGACATATTGGCCAACTCAGGTATAGCGTAACAACAAATAAGCGTTCGAATCAAGCAATACAGCAAAGCAGACAACTGAACTATTTGTAATTCGGTAGGATTACACGTTGAGGGCACAAGCCAAGAAAGCAGCCCACTCGCATTACATTTCACATGTACTAAAACACACTGGCTTACCATATGTTGCTGTGAAGCCTAGGTGCTGTTGCAATGTTCTTTGAAGATATCGTCAGCATCCCGTGGTTGCAAATCAAGTTGTTGTAGTTTATTCTGCACCATCTAATTAGGTAAAATTAACTTTAATCGCATGCACTGGTCCGAATTGATCATCAATGGTTCATCTAAACTAATGAAAGAAGGGTGTGTGCATACACAACAATACTCCCTCCAATTCTTTTTACTTTGCGTATAAATTTTTCTCGGTTTTCTCGTATTAGTCTGTGCATTGCCGATTCCTAGCACCGGTTTCCTTTGTGCCCCGCCCCATCCGCCTCTGCCCTAATTTATTAGCAAATTAGTCCAGAAAAATTAAACCAGTGCCCTCCTTGGTATGCGGTTCAAGAGTTATGGGCAGAGTAAATAGAATCGGAGGGAGTATATCTGCTTCCCTCTATTTTTATGCTTGTTCAAGGTGCCAGCCCCAAAAGAAAAAATATTTTGCTTGATGGGGTTGGCGGCTCCATAATTAATAGAAGCATCAAATTAGTCATGCAACTTGGGAAGATCAAGAACACACAAACAAGTAATGAACAGAGGCTCGGAGTAGTGATGTAATAGCTAGCATCAGAAAATGTAGGGTAAAACAAACAAAAAGTAGCGGAACCACATGCTAGTTTGCTGATTTGTAATTAAGCATAGAGAACATTAAGCAGTCTGATGGAACCAACAGGTGGCATCAGAACAAAACTAAAGCATATTAACTATATGTGCACTGGTATGTAATTTAGCACATGTAACATGTTCACTGCCAGAAGTATGGCCCTACAGGTGCAAGCAGAATAACGCATCTCAGGAAAAACTGAATGATGCCCTGAAGAAATTCAAAGGTGCGGTGCTTATGCTAGGAAAGTGAACGTAGGGACCGGCCTTTGGATAATAGCACCTGATTCTCGGCGGCGTATGGGTATCGTTGTCATACTTGATAGCTAAGGAACGTCGATGGTGCTCGTGTTGCGGTTGAGTTTGGGTCGGCTGTCACCGTCGCTGAAGCGGCTCCGGTGCTACGGTTGTGGCGCCTGACGACATACAAGAAAGCTCATCTGTGGTAAGTGAATAGTTGCACGATAAAGAGAAAAACCAAAGGAGTACAAATCGAAATAACCTAATGAGGCTACAACGTCGGTAAAGCAGGGCCGGTGGAGTTGAATATGGCGTCCGTGAGCGGATCCGGTGAAGTGGACGAAGGTTTCGGCGGGCGCATGCTACAGTGCTTTCGGTGAGGCGGATCTGTTGCGGCGAACGAGGGCTTGTATGAAGGGCCAGTGAAGGGGCAGACGAGGGAGTTAGTGAAGGGCCTACGCTGTGGTGGACGAGGGCACCGGTTAAGCAGATCCGGTGCGGTGGACCATGATGGCGGTTAAGGAGGTCTGGATTGGTGGACAAGCCAGTCACTAAAGCGGATCCGGTGAAGTGGTGAGTTGGCAGTTGGGGGTTCCAAGGTGCGGAATGTAGATCCGGCGGGGTGTGAGGTCCACCGCTGCGGCGGAGGACTAGATTTGGCAGCTTGCCGTGGTTGGGGGCGTCGGGGAGGGGAAGGAGAGGGGCTCTGGGGAAGAATGTTGGGGGCAAAGAGGGGGAAACAATGGAGTTACCAAAGCAGCCCTCTTCCGTTGATGTGGCAGGGGTAAAACAGGAATATCGCAGGGCTAAACTTTTGGGCGCGTGATATTTCGATGTGAGCGGGAAGTTTGAAATCTTTTGGAACCTAAAATTATAAGTATTCTGCTCTCATACGGCCGACTATGATATCATGGACGACAATTTGTTTGTTTTGCACGCAAAAAAAATACGAAACTTAGATTGTCCATTCAATTCAAATATGGATCATTGAGCTACTACAAGCAAATACCATCATACGGTCCAATTCAAATGAAATTCCAAATGTGTTTATCCTAAATATGATGACAAAAGAAAAAATGTGTGTGTGTATGAATAAAGTGGATGATTATAAAGTTTGAAGATACCCGTATGTGTATATCTCTAGGTTTGATATATGAATTTGAAATCACGAAATCCCGGCTTAAAAAATGTACCTCCATTTAAATGAATTACAAAAGCTAATGATGGAGTCGAATTCCAAAATTCCAATCTTAGGTTTGTAATTCTGGTACATCAACGTATATCACGCATGTTCAAAAGTATCGTTATCTCATAGTACAAACTGTGAAACAAATTGATCAACCATGAGTGCACAATATCTCAATTACGCTAAAGTCCCTCAAATATAGACACCTCACTCTTTATCTGAAGTCAACCCCCCACCACACACACACACATAGAGAAGTCGTTCTCTCCCCCAAACACCAACACACGAGCACATTAACACCCCTCTCTCTTGTAAAGTTCGGACCCCAACATAGGTCTCTATCACTTTGTCTCTCGGGCATGCACACATCTCTTCCCTCACTCTCTAGGTCTCCCGCTATCTCTCTTACCCAAGCACACGCACTATGTAGAGTGTATATTTCCCATACACACAAAACGTCGCCCCCAAACGTCTATCTCCCTAGTTATGTGGTTCTCGCACACTCACCTCACACACCACCCCCACTACAAACAAGCACACTTTGTCTCCTTGTGCACCACTCTCCTCTTTCTATCTCTCCCACATGCGGACCCGCCCCAGCTCCTTCCGTGTATACATATATGTCGTGACTCTTTGTATAGCTCCCTAATGTATAATCGTTCTCGATTTCGCACATTGTTCTCTACACCATCTATTCTAGCTCTCTCATGAAGTCCCTATCACACACATGATGACTCGCTTCCCTTGCGTCTCCGTTCATAGGCCAATTTCGGACAACATCAACATTGTCTCCCTATCTATACGCCATTTATGGACACAAACGACCCCTCTCGCCCCCTCTCTTCCTCTCTCTCTCTCTCTTCAACGCTAGCTCTCTCTTTCTCTTACTCTCACACCCCTCTCCCCCACACACACTCGATGTCTCTTCCAAATAGTCTGCTCCCCCCGCCCGCACCCGTGCTATCTTGCTACTACACATGTCACACCATTCCCCCTTCCCTTATACTAGGTTTACATCATCAGTGGTCTCTCTACTCCACATACACTCTCTCCCTCTCACACATAAACGCATGCACAAACACACACAGACACGCACAAACACCCATTTACCTGGATCCCCATCTCTCCTCATGTCTGCATGTGTATCTCACACACTCACTCTCTAATTATGTATATGTGTCTCCATGTTACACAACACAAAGCCCCATGTACATGTCTCTCTCTATCGTCCACACACATAGACACAAAGAATCTGTTATCATTGCCTCAGTCTCTAACATATCACACTTGCACTCTCTCTCTCTCTCTCTCTCTCTCTCTCTCTCTCGCAAACACGCTCAACAACGGTTTCCCCGTGAATAACTTACCGTCTATTCATGAACGGTTGTGGCAGCACAGCGAACACGAGACGTGAAAAAGAATAAATCTACACATGCTTAGACCACCTAGTATGACTACTAGGACTAGAGCAAGCCAAAAAGTGCACCGCCGTCACCCCGTCCTTGTTGGCGACGGGAAAATCTTCGTTTTACACAGCCGAGAAGTCATCATGCTAAGGGCCCACATGCCGAGGCGTTGAATAGAATGTAGATGCTAGTTTATGGAAGCAAGTATCGATAATACATTTGTATCTCCATACTTATATTTCTTCTCTTATAAAAAACCGAGTTGGTGATGATGGTATGTGTGCCATCTTGCAATATAGACCATCTGATCTATATCTGACGGATGGAAATTAAACTAAAAGATACCCGCACCCCTCTCCACATTTGCAGACAAGGCCTTCCCTCGTTCATCCTTATCTCCAACAAACCTCATTGTTGAGCAATTAAGAAAGGAGGCCTCTTGAACAAACTGGCCTGGTGGCCGCTGCCGGCGTCGTCAATCCCCATGCCTCCACTCAGTTCGACCACCAACCACCACCACACCCCACTCCTCTTCACCTTATCTCATATTTCTCGAGATATCATTAGTTTTTACACATGGGATTACTCCCGCAAGGGTCAACCACAACAAGTGTTTTATAAAAAAATGCATCTTGATGTTCCGTACAATGCACGGATCTTGCTAGCACTCCTACACAAGACTAAGTTGGGGATGCTGGTGTGTCTGCCATCCGTCGTTTCTGACCATTAGATCTACATCTAACGATTGTGAGGTAAGTTGTTGCCTTTTCTCACCAACATCCCACTTGTCTACCAATTTGCAGAAAAACTCATAATTACTATCTTAAAACCAACCACATCCCTCCCTGACCTCACCAAAATAGCCCAAGGAATATATTCTAATTGAAACATAATATATCTCTAGTGACATATGTATATCAAAATTAGAGTGTTTTGTACCAAGTTTGTGAATAAGTATTATTCTAATTATGATTCATTGCAACGGACATGAACATTGCTAGTATTTCCAACCATGCATTTCTTTTCCTAGTATTCCATAGTTTTGAGTTTTCCATCAAGATATTAGTCACTCATGGTTGATATTTACTTTCAATCATGTACACATATGCACTATGTAACTAGCCTTGCTTATTGGCTTCCAAAGCTTAACTTTCACTCCTACTTACAATATGTAGAGTATTTAACAAAAAACTACCACTTTCAACCAGCCCTAGGAGGAATCTATTATACAAAAAATAGCAAAAACACACCCAGAATTTCTTAATCCGCGCCAAAAACTACCTAGTACTCCTACCGATTAGGTTCGTTTAAACCTATTTATGACAGGGTTGGCCCACATGTCCGTGCTGACGAGGCAACTTAAACCAACACATTTTATTTGACCGTTGACATGAGGGACCCACATCTGACCTTCTATCCTATTATTCCCCCTCAAATCATTATTTTTCCTGAACATTACTTCAAACAGTATTGATGCGTGTACGTCGGTGGCGCCGGTGACGAGCGAGTTGGCCGCCGCTCCGCTGGACGGGCCGGACGCCGCGCTGGTCTACGCATGGGTTGGCAGGCTGGCCCGAGCGTGACTCACGAGCAAGCAAGCCGCCGCGCTGGCCTTCACTCGAGCCAGATGGCTGGCCTTAGCGCGGCGCGCGCGAGCAAGCCGCCACGCTGCCTTGCCAATCTAGCTAGCAAACCTTGCAGACAAGCAGCTGGACGGAGCTATCTTAGCTAGCTAGCGGCCGCGAGCGCCGGACGGAGCTGGCATCCGGGCTGCCGCAACATGGGCTCTGCACCGCCGGCGGTTTTGACCTCGCCTTCTGCCGGCGGCGGTAGCTGCGTCCCAAGGCCGAGGATGACTAGGTGGACGGGATGGAGGTAGGAGGTCACTCGAGGATTTTTGTTGGTAAGAGCATGTACAATGGTTGATAAGGTAGTCTTATCTTAAGTCTGCCACGTATGCAAGTGGTAGTAGTTTCTTGGCATTTTAGTGGTTTCTTGCATTATTAGAGCAAGTACAATAGAGCTGAGTCAGCGGGCTATAAGAAATAAACTACCACTACATGTTGGCTATAAGATGGGCTGTAGATGACATGGCACTGGCTTATAGCCAGCAGCTGGCTATACTATTAACCATGCTCTTAGGGGTTTCTTGTAAGGAACAATGTACGTACTACTAGCGACAAAAGGCGATTCTAGGTTGCGTTGTACTCCAGCGAGTACTACTAGTGGTCGCAGGAGTGTATACCTTGTTTTGTGGGTTCGATCCCGGCCGATCGCATGGCGGCCTTTTTTAAAAAATAGTACTACTACACTTCACTGCGAGCCAATATTTTACACGGGTAGTTTGAGTTTTGAAGTCAAACGGACGTGCGGCCCCACAATCTGGGTGCACTGGACAGCCTAGCCACATGAACGGGTTTTCCTTCCCAGCATCCCGTGGTTCGCGTGCTCGCCCTAGCCGCACCTCGCTTGCAGCTTCCAGCTAGTAGCATATTTAAACTAGCGCCTCCCAATTAAGCCCGAGGAGCCGGAAAAGCCTGGCGGGGCATTGGGAATTGTGTAATATGGCTCTGTACGTAAAGTGGTCTACTACTACTCTGTAGCTTGAGGCGTTGCATGCATGGACATCACTCCATTATCGGCTCTACTATAAAAGAAATTCCTCTTGCCGTGTTTTTTTAAATAGAGGCAAAAGCTTTGCTTCATCTCATTCATAAAGAAGGAACTACTAACAAAGTTCGACGAGATCCATTACACCTCCACAAATGGAAGTGAAAAGCCTAGTCTCGCTGTATCAAATAACTCAAATGTTCTGCCCCCGTAGTAACCGTCGCTGATAAACAGGCTGCTAGTGTGTGCATGAGAGGAGCGGCTGAATAGGCTAGCTATGTGAGAGGAGCGGCTGAGTAGAGCACCGAGAGTACCCACTAGGCCACTACGCAGGTGTACTTCCCCTGCATTGATAGTAAAATGATGGTTCTAGAGAACAGTAGTACCCTCCACTTCCAACTGTAGCTCCTTGGCCCTGAGATTCAAGAGTTCAAAACTGGTGCACTATACTAGACTAGACTAGAAGTACAGTACATCGCACTACTAGTTGAGAAAAGTAGTACTAGTACTGCTATAGTACAAGTACGTACTCCTCTGTCACATAATGTAAGACGTTTTTTGACACTAGTTGGCGTGTACAAAAAATGGCAAAAACATACCCAAAATTTCTCAATCCACGCCAAAAACTACTACCTAGTGCCAAAAATTTCTTACTAGTGCTATTATTTATAGTATAATGCAATCCCATAACGTTCCATAATCCCTTTCTTTCAAAAAAATCACTTCTGGAGAGAAGATTGCTATCTCCACGCGAGCTTCTCATAGGCCAGCGCCACCACATGCAGTCATGTGAGAGGGAGGGAGACATCCATGCAACATGCAGAGAGAGGCGAACGCGGGCGGACAGCCAATGGGCTGCATGGGGCATTTATAGTTGCTAACTCCTCCCATCCATGCGCCAGGGGTATTTCCATCCAGAAAGCATGCAGCGAGCCCCTGCCTTGGTATCCGGGTCTGCTCTTATGCACAGAGTAAAAAGAATCAGAGGGAGTACTAGTAAACAATAGCCTCACCCCTTCGCTGAGGAACGATCTACAGTTGGAAGGGACGAGGCCATGCGGTTACTACACTCTTATCTCCTCCTCGCTAGTTCCCCTCCCCTTGAAGAGAAGGCAGTTTGTCGCTGCTCCCATGGATTCGCCAGGCGGTTCTCCTCCTCGTCGGGGCTGGGAGACCTTGGACGACGATCCTGTGGGAGAAATCACACGCCGCTCCGACGTCCTCACCGCCGCAAGACTCGGTGCTTCTTGCACCATCTTTTTCAAGACGCTGATTAAACAGGCCATGCTTGTTGGTCTTCCATGCATCCTCGAGGAGAAGGTTCTTCTATGGGACAATCCTTCAAATGGTCCACCGCTCCCTGGCCATGGTTACACGTTGACTCCGCTAGAGTTGCCGACGTTGAGAGGTAGTCGGATTTTGTCCGATGAGCAGGTCAGTAATGGAGTTTGATCATCTAGTACATAGTTATCCCAATCCATCCTGTAATTTCTCCACTGCCCACCGTCTTATATATAGGTCTGGGTTGGTGCCAACGAAGATTGGCTTGCATACCTCCGGCCGGATACCACCATTATTTTGCACAACATCCACAACAGTGCGGCTGTTCCGGTAGACCCCTTCTCCACCATTGGGATCAGCCTTCCGAATTGGCTAGGCAAGAATACGTATGATGATGCCTACATGAGATTGAAGAAGATAGCAATTGCGGACCCGCTGACAAAGCGACGAGGCTACGACGATTACTATCTCATCGCGGCGTTCGACATAAGGATTGCCATCAATGCAGGAGGCAGTAATGGCAAAGGCTGGCGCATGTTGGCGGCGGCAGATTTGTACCCCTACACGTTCGAAGACGCCGTGCGCCATCTAGGCCGCATCTTCGCAGTGACAAGCCAGGGGACTTGTTTCATATGGTTGACATCCTACGGTACGGGAGATTACAAAAGGAATGCACAAACCATCATTTGCATCCCTAACGGCACTCCATTATTTTGCAGGGACTAGTCATCCCCCGATCAAAATAAGATCGCCGATCCTGGATGTGCATTTGCATCCGCGATTCGGTCTAACCTGGAACCTTGTAGCTGACTTTGGCACATTGGGATCAACTATCTTAGCAGTCGTTACCCATGGTACCACTGATGTGCAACATGGTCACATAATGTACCGCGATCGGACCGTCACCATCTACATAGGTATTCCATTTTTAACCCTCTCGCCTTCTCTTTCATTGTTGTACTAGTAGTATACTTTGTAGTACTAGTAGGAGTACTTTTTACCTTGGAGGATGCGTATAGCTAGCTAGGCCCTTGAAGACTTGAACCCACTAGCTGCCACCATTTTTTTCCATGCCTTACTATCTCATCCATGTAGCCAAGAGTGGCTATATATAATAAGCCGGTTATTTTACTTCCTCTATACCGGAGTAGTACTATTTGCTGCACAGTATTACTGACCGCCACATTTGAGCACAACATTATTATGCATGCACCTTGACAATGTACGTCACCATGTGTCCAGATCTGGGATGCCGCGTGTACCAGATGAACGGTGCCGAGTTCCACCCCCGTGATGCTACGTGGGTGCCGAGGAACACTCTTGGAGAGTACTCGCTTTTCATCGGGGACAGCTACCCCATTGTGAAGCGGATGCCACCTTCCGTGCACAACATGGAAGGCATGCCGTTCATGAAGCATGGTTGTGTCTTTAGTGCGCACTGCCGGATGAACGACATGCTGGGACACGCTATCCCTGATTTATGCTGCTTCAGCTTGGATGAGTCTCCATCGTGTGGAACCGGACTAGAAAGCTGCGACAATGATTCCCGTTGCCCACCGCTATGGATCATTCCATCCATGAAGAACACCTGGGACTGAAACTTGGAGGAGGACATGTAGCCCATCTATAACGTGTATGTGGAGTACGATAATTGTGAACGGTAGCGCTGTGAATATATGTAGACTAGTCTTGCACAAATTTATCACATGAGTTGGAGATGAACTTGTGTGGCATACTGGCATTTGTCCTTTAGAATTTATTACTAGTAAATGTGTTATGTGTACGTGCAACTTGTGTGGTTGTTGCACGGGCCCAACACACTCTTTGAGAAAAAAGGTGGCACAACTTTGGATATACGTGACGTGGCGGCATCATACAGTAGCATCGTTCGCCATAGTTGTACTAGTACACTCCTACTTGGATGACAACTCCTATAAAACCTTGCGCTTCGCTCTTTACCTCTTCGGGAGGTTCAACAGTTCGTACTCGTGTGAACCTTGCACTTGGCTCTTCGCCTCTTCGGAAGGTCCAACAATGATGATACTATAGTACAATATGCTTCTGGCAATCTGACACCGATTGAACTGTTGCACGTCCACCGCGAGGGCGAGGGCGAGGGAGAGGGAGAGGGAGAGGGCGCCGTAGTCAAAACCCTCTCCTCGTCCTGCGAAGCACCGCGCACGTGGGCGAGGGAGAGGCGTAGTAAGCAAGCTTCTCCTCGTTCGGCGAGTTGACGGGACACATCAAAGCAGTACTAGTACTAGTAGTCCATACTGTGTCCTTTCCGATTAATATGGCTTAATTTGAAACGAGAAAAATACACTGGCAGTCAACGTATGTAACAGTACGCTCTTTACGGTCACTATATATAGTTTTACGGTGATATGCGGTCACTAGCTCATCGTAGAGCACCATATTGCACCCTAATGACCAGCCACATAGTCGACGTGGCACTTTGTTGACTGGTTGAATTGTCACCTGGTTTATGGGTCCCACCTGTCAGTTGGCAGAGTAAAGAAATCAGTTAAACAAAACTTTACGCAGGCGCGACACGAGTCCAACCCTTGCGCGCGAACCTCCCTGGCTGTGTATGTGAGTGCATGCACGTGTCCTCCCTCGGTCTTCCAACAAAGAGTGTACTACATGATGTACATCTACACTTCCAATGTGTTTAGCCTTTAATCTAAATCGATATTGATTGACTAATGCACCAACTTGTGCTGTCGGTATAGGCTACATGTCTATCCTTAATTACAGCATGCAACGACCTTCATTTAATCTTCTTATCTCAATGGTCGCATGCACACATAAGTCTGCTACTTTTGGGTGTTAATTATGCTCACGGACGTAGGAGTAGGTTGAGCACTTGAGCGTGAGCATGTGTGTTGCGTCGTGTGCTGTGTGTCGCATGGGTGCGTGAGTGTTGCGTGCGTCCATGTGTACGTGTGAGTGTTGCATGTTGCATGCATGCATGCATTCATGGGGCTTACTCCCTCCCATTGACATGTCCATTTGGCTATATATTTCAATAAGTGACTAGGTACGGAGCAAAATGAGTGAAGTGAGCGTAGAGGCATAGGGATACTATAGAAAGGAAGTCCTCGTGATCCATTTATTCCCCATCTCGGTCAGAGAGAACTATTCAACTAGTCTTCGCAGTGAAGTGACAATACACACTGCAGCAGATGGGACATGTAATTAATAAGCTGAACCAGCGTGTTGGTGTTACTAAATCAGTAGGTTATGTTTGGAAGTTTCAAGTCATTGAAAGCATGCACAACCCACATATCTTATTGGTTGATATGCCACAAAACAAAAAACGAGAAGGGAGTTAATGTACGGTGCCTAAGTGTTTAGGGATTATTTGGTTTTCGTAAGCTGACTTACAAACCTAGACGGAGGGAGTAGTAGAATTGAGATTGAATGCACTTTCTTCCCCGCCTTCCACTCTTCTTCCTCCTCTCTTCTTCTTCCTCCTCTCTTCCCCATCGTCGGCCGCACACCATTTACCCCCGCTCACTGCTCACCCGCCCGCGCCATCTTCCTTGGTAGCTCGCACGTACCATATCCCCCCGCTCACTGCTCAGCCACACAAGGAGAAGCTTCTTCGCTCGCCCGCCCGAATCCACTTCCCTGCTGGCTCGCAGGCACCGAAAACCCCAATGGCAGAACCGACTGACACACAGAGCCGCGATTGGAATTCCCTCCCAAATGTTCTCTTGGAGCAGATCTGTAGTCGTATGGACCTACACAGCACCGTCCGTCTGGCTGCATGCTTGGTGTCTTTGTACCGTCTACTCGTCTGCAACCGACCGGCTCTTTTCAAGACACCCTGCTTGCTGATGCCCGGTCCTCGCAGGTGGCCCAGACACCGACTTGACGATCCTACGGAGGTTGTCGTGGTGCCCCTCGACATGCTACCACTACCAGTCCACCTGTCCTTCATGCGCGGCCACTACTGGGCGGGCATGAAGGCCAACTGAATCGTCCTCATCCACCACACCGGTAGGCCGTGGCATCTCGTGGATATGTACACCCAGCGAGATCACCCTTCCATTGTTGGATACCGCCGCCATCGAGCCTTGCGGCCCGCCGGACACTCCTGCCTACTACGCACGAGACGCGTCAAGCTTTTGGCTCGACCTCTATTTGCAGAAAGTTGTAATCTTCGGAGTGCCCTCACCATCAGAAGACTACATGGATTACAAGCTCATTGCCTTGTTCAACAAGGGATTAGTCTATCTGGAATCCGGTCACCATACATGGTTATGGCTCATCATCAATCCTGTTGAGGAAACATTTCTGTCTGATGTTATAGTGCATGATGGCATCATTTACGCGGTCGACGCACAGATTGGCTACCTATATTGGTGGAATCTATCGTCGTGTAATTGTTCTATCTCATCTCATCTTTACCTTATGAATACGACTGCCTGTTCATTTGTTACAAATTTAGAATGCATAGCATGTTTATAACCACATCATTACAATATGTTCCTCTCATTTCCTAGATTTTTATGACCACACATGTTATTGTTAGAGTTGATATGAGAACAGTTGGCATCTAATGATTGTTAGAATACATATTATGAGCATAACATCATGATTGCTATATGTTACTCTCATTTACAAGATTTTTATAACAACGCATGTTATTGCTTAGAGTTGATATGAGAACAGTAGTAGTAAGTGCTATGGTAGAATATGAGTAGGCGCTGTCATAGCTGTTTTCCTCTCATTGTTACATGATGTTTGAACCATGACATATTGCTAGAATATGAAAGTCATTGGCTTATTTTTTTAACTTGGGGTATGATTATGACCACGGCATTGCATTCTCTGTCTATGATATGTGTCGTTGTTATACTAATCTTAATTCCACACATACTCTGAACATGATTGTTTATTTTTGTCCTTCTGGTCTCCAATTTGAATTGTTGCAGCAGACGCAAATGCGCTGGCCTTCATGATTCCAGGACCTGGAATCATACCAGCCGATGGGTGGTGGTTTATCGCTCGTTCAGCTGACGGCGGTCATTTGATGCTGATTCGCACGTATCAAATTGACCAAACCATTACATCAAACCACATCCAGTACAATGCGTGGGGCGTTCATGACATTGATGGCTATGGCTGCTTCGTGTTTGAGAAAGATCCCAGCTCCGCTGGGCTAGGCGTATGCAACTGGAGGCGGGTTTACAGCCTCGGCAACCACTCCTTGTTCCTGGGGCTCAATTATCTGATGATCCAACCAATCATCGATCATATCTCCGGTGATGATTACTGTGCTATGCAACTTCCATTCACGAGGGGGGTTGTGTTTACACATCATACCATGGGTTTCATGAATCACCATATCCAGAGATTCATCGACACAGCTTGTTGCCAGATAATATTCAGTGTGTGAAAGGCATCAAGCTTCCATGCGATGGATGGCTTTTGCAAACCCGACATGCGGCGATGTGGTTCATGCCAACAGCAAATATGCACAACTTGATTCGTGCTGATATCTAGACTGAGCCATGTATTCTGCTGCTGTAGCACGACCCTCTTTTCTTGGATATTATGTACTATTGTTAGTTTGAAGCACTCCTCTAGTTTGAAGGACAGATACCTTCCTGGGATCAAGTGCATCCTAACTCACCTGCGTAGGATGTACTGATAATGATGATGGAGATGCTGTGCAGAAGCCATATATATCAGTTAGGCTTCAAGTGCGTACTTGTTAGTTAAACCTATGTATAAATCGTGACACTAAATACGACTAGTAAGTAGTACAGTAGCAGTACTAGTATACGTCAGTCAAATTATTCATCATGTCCACACATTGAATTGACGTGACAACATGATGCGCGTGAGGTGACACAAGAATCCCAGTGGCGTGTTCGGGTATTCTGCACTTCAGATTTGGAGTACCACTTATCTGTCGAAATCTTTCATCATTCACTTAAAACAGTCGATTGATCATACATTCAGCACCATATAACTGGAGTTACCGATGCAAGTCGAAGAAGGATTGGCTCGTGCTGCCGGCTGGCGCCAAGTTCGATCCCACGGATCAGGAGCTGATCGAGCACCTTGAGGCCAAAGTGAGTGCTGACAGCGTGAGATTTCAGTCTCTCATTGATTTGTTCATACCAACCATCGACAGCGAGCATGGCATATGTTACACCCAACCCAAGAAACTTCCAAGTAAGACACCGATCGGCCGTCTACTTGCACAAACATATTCCTTTGTTTATAGCTCTAGTTTTCTTTTTAGACGCAGACCTGGTGAAGCAATTACAATTTGATAGTTAATAAAAAGTGAAACAAGTGACTACAACATGCCAACGATGTTATGAAAATAACAACTAGGTACACTAAAACCTGTATTCCACAATACTGCAGGTATCACACTGAGTGGCCTAAGGAAGCAGTTCTTCCAGCGCAACTCCAGGGCGTTCAAAAGGGGCGCGTGGACGCGTCGCAAGATTCATTCGGAGTGCGGCATGCATGCGATGTGGCACAAGACCGACAATACCTTGCCGGTGATGGTCAACGGCTGGCAGACGGGCAGCAAAAATGGTTCTGGTGATGCACACCAACAAGAACTTCGACCAGCAGAGGACCAACTGGGTGATGCACCAGTACCACCTCGGGGACCTGGAGCAAGAGAAGGAGTGGGAGCTGGTCCTCTGCTAGATTTTCTACCAGACGAACACTAGGGCCAGGAGTAAAAAGATTATAAGTTAGTTTGGTATTGGTAGTTGTACTACCTTTTCATCCGCAAGTTGGTATTGTTGTTAACGATCTTTTCGTATGAACTTGCATTTGCTTCCAACCATCATGCCGAGGGTCGATGTGGATATAAAGCTGAATCATTTTTATTTGATGGGTAGCATAAGCACCCGCCGTTCGAATTCCCAGTTCTCCAATTTTTTCGAAACAAGTGCATGCACTTATTATCACGGTAAAAAAACAATATCCGTGGTGCATCCTAGTTACCAGTCTGTACTTGCAGAATTCTCTCGTTTATTGAGCACGTATATTGTTTTTTCAGGTCGAGCAAGTTTCAACTGGGATGTAGATTGCCCAGGGTTGTTTTGTTTTTAACAGGCCCAGCCCATGACGACAACGGGGCACAAATATCCAGCAGGTATCTACTGGCCTCTGGCCCGCCAGTGTTAGTTATATTTTGTCTTACAACATCCGCAGGTAGTTTTTTTTACTGAATCAAACACACAGCCCAGTTTTATTTTCCTCTTGAAACGCATGTCCTACATCCGTTTCCTAATCTCTACCTATAGTTTTACTAGTTCATATACACATATTATTATATTGAAAACACATACAATTCCCTTTTCATATTTACATCCTTATTTTTGTTGTTTTTTCCCACCCAGCGCTGATTTTTTTACCACTGGTTTTCCCTTAAACCAACTAAATTCTCCCACGTCTTATTTGCTTACAAAAACAAAACAATTTTTTGGCAAATCAATAAGTTCTTAGAAAAATGTTTATGATTTCGGTATTACAATAGTTCGGAATCCACCGAAATATGCAAAATAAGGTTGGACTTTTTGACCGTGGTCCTCGGCAGAAAATGGGCTGTAATAAATTACTTAAGAATTAGCAAATGGGATGCAAATTATAAAAATAGGAAATGGGCTTTATGTTGTCTGCCACATATTTGGAGGCTGACTTGTGGGCCTACTAAGTTCATGCGTACACAAGGTTTCTCAAAAAAGAAACTTAGTCAACAATCGACTCTACCAGTGTCAGACCGTTAGATGTCAATCTAACGGCAACCGTGCTTCTTCAGTCTCTGATCTTCCTGCCCCAGCCGCCCAAACCAGCACCGTCGGAACCGCCTGCTCCCGCCTCCCATGGCCGGCAGTGTTGCCGGGAAGGCCTCACGGCCCCATCATAGTCACATCCCTGGCCTGTCTATCCCTCTACTCACCCACACCTCCTGTTATTTTCCGGCGACGGCAGCCGAACCAGTCAACCCTCATACTCTCCACCGCGTGGGCAGCCACTGCCGTGTCTTCCCTGGCTCCGTGTCGTTCCCTTCATAGGCTTCGCCGTCGTCCACCGCCCTGGTGCTCTCGGCGCGGCGTGGTCAACGATGTCCATCCAACGGCCGTAGTGCTTCTTCAACCTCTGGTCTTCTTGCCCCACACGCCCAAAGGAGCGCCGGTCGTGCCGCATGCTCCTGACTCCCATGGCCGGCTGTGCTGCTGCGGAGGCCTCACCGTCCCCATACTACTCCCACCGCTGGCCAGGCCATCCCTCCACTCACCCACTCCGCCTGTTATTCTGCGGCGATGGCAGCCTCACACTGCAGCCGAACCAGTGAACCCTCGTACTCCTCTCCGCGTGGGCATCCACTGCCGCGTCTTCCCCGGCTCCGCGTCGTCCCCTTCCTAGGCCTCGCCGACGTCCACCGCCGTGGTGCTCTCAGCGCGGCGTGGTCAATGTGGTCAACGACCGACTTCCATCGGAAGAGTACTGTACGTGGAGAGCCTGATAGCTGGGTCCACGGCAGCCGCAAGGAAGTGCCTCCTCATTACGCGCAAAATAATTATTCCTCCACCTGACAGCAGGGACCCACTGGACGGGCCACCAGTATTTCCGGAAAAACCGTTTCCCCCTGACTACTGGGACCCACCGGACAGGCCACCGTATTTCGTGAAAAAAATGTTTGCCCCTGACTGCTGGGACCCACCAGACAGACCACAGAATTTCGCGAAAAAACGTTTCCCCCTGCTGTCAGCTCGGACCCACCGGAAGTGCCTCCTTATTACGCACAGAAAAATGAATACTCCCCCTGCTAGCTGGGACCCAACCTGGTGGGAGGCTGACTTGTGGGCCTACTAAGTTGACGAGGATGGAGGGCATTGTCAACTTAGTCAATATGAATGATTCTAGCTCCAGTGACCATACGATGTCCATCCAACGGTTGTAGTGCTTCTTCAACCTCTGGTCTTCTTGCTCCAGCCGCCCAAAGTTGCGCCGGTCGTGCCGCGTGCTCCTGCCTCTCGTGGCCGGCTGTGATGCCGTAGAGGCCTCACCACCCCCTACTACTCCCACCGTTGGCCCATGCTATCCCTCTACTCACCCACACCCCCTGTTATTTTGCCGCGACGGCAGCCTCACGACGCAGCCGAACTAGTGAACCCTCGTACTCCTCTCCGCATGGGCATCCACTGCCGCGTATTCCCCGGCTCCGCGTCGTCCCCTTCCTAGGCCTCGCCGTCGTCCACCGCCTTGGTGCTCTCGGCACGCGGTGGTCAATGTGGTCAACGACCGACTTCCATCGAAAGAGTACTGTACGTGGAGAGGCTGACAGCTGGGTCCATGGCCACAACCCAGTTTTTTTGTGATTTGCCAAGTAAGTCGCTTTGTCAGGCCTGTTGGGCTGCAAATCTTTCAAAACGAGGAGAGCTTCATTCGGCTGGCCGAGCAAATGGCCCATCGGTAATGACAAATGGGTTGTACATTTTTAAAACACATCAAATCGGCAATTAGTTTAAAATATCTTTTTTTTCATTTCGAGATTTTAAATTACATTTATTTTTATGCATGCAGAATTTGTTCGATTTTATATTTATATACATTTATGTTTAAAATCAGTTTGAATGTGAGTCAAAATTTCGGGATTAAAAACAGTTCGGACCGCACCGAAATATGCAAAATTTCGTTACTTTTTTAACCATGGCCACAATATGGGCTGTAATGCTAACAAAAAGAATATGGGCTCCAAAAAAACCTTAAGAATTAGCAAATGGGCTGTAAATTATTAGAAATAATGGCAGATGGGCTGTATGCTGTTTTCCAAAGATTTGAGGCTTTCCTAAAAAAAGGTTGACGCACAAGCACTGACTGTTGGATGTCCATCCAACGGCCGTCGTGCTTCTTCAATCTTTGCTCTTCCTGCTCCAGCCACTCAAACAAGCACCGGCGGGACTGCCTGCTCCCTCCTCCTCGCGGCCGGCTGTGCTGCCGCGCAGGCCTCACCGCCCGACCGTACTTCCATCGCTGGCCTAGCCATCCCTCTACTCACCCACACCTACTATTATTCTCCGACGACGGCAGACGAACCAGTAAACTCTCGTATAGTCGTACTCCCCTCCGCGTGGGAAACAACTGCCGAGTCTTCCCTGCCTCCGTGTCGTCCCCTTCCTAGGCCTCGCCGTCGTCCACCGCCCTGGTTCTCTCGGCACAACGTGGTCAATGTGGTCAAGGAACGACTTCCATCGGACGTGGACTGTACATGGAGAGGCTGATAGGTGGGTCCACGGCCGCAGCAAGGAAGTGCCTCATTATTACGCGGAAAATAATGATTCCTCCACCTGACAGCCAGGACCCACTGGACGGGCCACTGTATTTCGCGAAAAAAACATTTTCCCCTGACTGCTAGGACCCACCAGCTAGATCTTTGCACACAAGGAAGTCGTCCGGGCAAAAAAACAAAACGATTCGCCCCCTGACTGCTGGGACCGACCAGCTACATCTTTGCAGGCAAGGAAGTGCCTGACAATCGGGACCCACCTGGTCGAAGCGTATGTAGCGTTGTCATTCTGGTCGCGAACGTGTATGTATATACTGGCCGATGTAGAGGCACGCACACGTCGTAGTAGAGGCGCGCACGTAGTACTTACATGTACGTACAGCGGCCAGGGTGCAAGAAAGAAAATACGGCCACGTATGTGTACATACGGGCGGGGTCTCGAACGCCTACTCGCGCATACGTACGGCCAGGGCTCGTGTACATGGCTGGGTCGGAACGGAGAAACAACGTCGTCGTCATGTTCATGGGGAGGCAGCGGAATGCGTCGTGTTCATGGGGAGGCAACTAAACGTGTCGTGTTCATCGGGAGGGCTGTGATGGAACAGGCGATGGAAACGAGGCCTAGCGTACTGCAGAGTGGAGGAAACGGCCTTGTGTTCGACCGGCCACGTTCGAAATGGGATCCTGTTCATCGGGAGGGGTCTGGCATACCGCAAAACGGAGGAAATGGACCTCCTATGGTCGAAACGGGGGTCCTGTTGATCGGGAGGGGTGTGGCATACCACAAAACAGAGGAAACAGACTTGTGTTGGAGCGCTACGGTCGAAACAGGGGTCCTGTTCATCGGGAGGGGTGTGGCGTACCGCAAAACGTGACTCCACGGGATACTGTTCATCTCCACCATCGACCTCCTCCAGCCTCCATGGGCTCCTGTTCATCCAGCCTCCACCGCGCGCTACTCCACGGGCTACTGTTCGACCACCCCTCCACCATCTACTATTCATCCAGCCCTCCACACCACGGGGTCCTGTTCAACCACCCCTCCACGGGGACCCCTCCACCGTCTACTGTTCATCCAGCCCTCCACAGCACGGGGTCCTATTCAACCACCCCTCCACCATCTATTGTTCATCCACCCTCCACACCACG
>NC_041382.1:198851196-198855077 GCF_002162155.2 Triticum dicoccoides
CTGTTCATCCCATTGATCGTCTTTAGTTAGCAGCAGTAGCGAAGGAATCACTCGATCAGGTTCAGTTAATAGCCATCGATCGATCGCTCGGGTTCAGCAACGCGTAGCCTGCAGTGCAATCGCTCGGGTTCGGTTAGAGCCCAACGCCTTGCTCGGGTTCAGTTAGAGCCAACGCCTCGCACACACGCGCGTACGTGTACGAGAGAAACGCGCATCGCTCGGCCCCCGACCTCCCACCGTAACCGGGAACTCCCCAAAATTTTCCTCCCCCTCGCTTCTACCATGGTTTTTTCCGTCATGGACGGCCCAAAGAATGTCATGCAGCTGTGTCTCCGGCCCGCCCAGGACGAAAATCCCATTTTCTGTCATGATTTTTTGTCATAGAAGTAGGATCCCACCACATCTATGATGACACCGGGTTTTGTCACAATTATCGTCATAGAAGTGTCATATGTATGACAGAAAAAAATTTCGTTCGGCCCAAAATGTCACGGATGTGTCTTTTTTTTGTAGTGCACCAACTATATCTTCACACACAAGGAAGTGCCTCCTTATTGCGCACAAAAAAATGAATACCCCCTGCCAGCTAGGACCTACCACAGTGGGAGGCTGACTTGTGGGCCTACTAAGTTGACGGGGACGGAGGGCTTTGTCAACTTAGTCAATATGAATGATTCTAGCTCCAGTGACCGTATGATGTCCATCCAACGGCCTTAGTGCTTCTTCAACCTCTGGTCTTGTTGCTCCAGCCGCCCAAAGCAGCACCGGTCGTGCCGCCTGCTCCTGCCTCCCGTGGCCGGCTGTGCAGCTGTGGAGGCCTCACCACCCCCATTCTACTCCCACCACTGGCCAGGCCATCCCTCCACTCACCCACACCCCCTGTTATTCTATGGCGACGACATCCTCACACCGCAGCAGAACCAGTGAACCCTCGTACTCCTCTCCGCGTGTGCATCCACTGCCACGTCTTCCTCGGCTCCCCGTCATCCCCTTCCTAGGCCTCGCCGTCATCCACCATGTTGGTGCTCTCGGCGCGGCATGGTCAATGTGGTCAACGACCGACTTCCATCGAAAGAGTATTGTATGTGGAGAGGCTGACAGCTGGGTCCACGGCCACAACCCAGTTTTTTGTGATTTCCCAAGTAAGTCGCTTTGTCAAGCCTGTTGGGATGCAAATATTTGAAGACAAGGAGAGTTTCATTCGGCTGGCCGAGAAAATGGCCTATCAGTGATGAGAAATGGGTTGTACATTTTTAAAACACATCAAACCGGCAATTAGTTTCAAATTTCTTTTTTTAATTTCGAGATTTTAAATTGCATTGATTTTTATGCGTGGACAATTTTTTGGATTTTCTATTGAGATACTTTTATTTTTAAAATCAGTTTGAATGTGACTTGAAATTTCGGGATTAAAAATAGTTCGGACCGCACCGAAATATGAAAAATTTCGTATAATTTTTTAACCATGGGCACAATATGGGCTGTAATACTAACAAAAAGAATATGGGCTCCAAAAAAACCCTTAAGAATTAGCAAATGGGCTGTAAATTTTTAGAAATAATGGCAAATGGGTTCTATGCTGTTTTCCACAGATTTGAGGCTTTCCTAAAAACAGGTTGACGCACAAGCAGTGACTGTTGGATTTCCATCCAACGGCCGTCGTGCTTCTTCAATCTCTGCTCTTCCTGCTCCAGCCGCTCAAACAAGCACCGGCGGGGCTGCCTGTTCCCTCCTCCCCGCGGCCGGCTGTGCTGCCGTATAGGCCTCACCGCCCCACCATACTCCCATCGCTGGCCTAGCCATCCCTCTACTCACCCACACCTGCTGTTATTCTCCGGCGATGCCATACGAACTAGTAAACCCTCATACAGTCGTACTCCCCTCTGTGTGGGAAACAACTGTTGAGTCTTCCCTGCCTCCATGTCGTTCCCTTCCTAGGCCTCGCCGTCGTCCACCGCCCTAGTGCTCTCGAGGCAGCCTGGTCAACATGGTCAACGACCGACATGCATCTGAAGTGGACTATAGGTGGAGAGGCTGACAACTGGGTCCAGGGCCACACGCAAGGAAATGCCTCCTTAATACACGGAGAATAATGATTCCTCCACCTGACATCTGGGAACCACCGGAAGGGCCTCTGTATTTCACAAAAAAAAATATTACCAGCGCTGACAGCTCAGACCCACCAGCTATATCTTCGCACGCAAGGAAGTGTCTCCTTATTACGCACAAAAAAATGAATACTCCCCCTGCTAGCTGGGACCCATTATTATGGCAGGCTGACTTGTGGGCCTAATAAGTTGACGAGGATGGAGGGATTTGTCAACTTAGTCAATATGCATGATTCTAGCTCCAGTGACCGTACGATGTCTGTCCAACGGCCGTAGTGCTTCTTCAACCTCTGGCCTTCTTGCTCCAGTTGCACAAACCAGCGTCTGTCGTGCCTCGTGCTCCTGCCTCCCGTGGCCGGCTGCAATGCGACGGAGGCCTCACCGCCCCCTACTACTCCCACTGTTGGCCAAGCCATCCCTCTACTCACCCACACCCCCCGTTATTCTGCGGCGACCGCAGCCTCACACCGCAGCGAACTAGTGAACCCTCATACTCCTCTATGCATGGGCATCCACTGCCGTGTCTTCCCTTGCTCCATGTCGTCCCCTTCCTAGGCCTCGCCGTCGTCCACCGCCTTTGTGCTCTCAGCGCTGCATGGTCAATGTGGTCAATGACCGACTTCTATCAGAAGAGTACTGTACGTGGAAAGGCTGACAGCTGGGTCCACCGCAGCCGCAAGGAAGTGCCTCCTTATTACGCGCAAAATAATTATTCCTGTACCTGACAGCGGGGACCCACCGTACGGGGCACCGTATTTCACCAAAAAAACGTTTCCCCCTTGACTGTTGGGACCCACTAGCTACATCTTCGCAAGCAAGGAAGTGCGTCTGGGCAAAAAAAATGATTCGCCCCCTAACTACTGGGACCCATCAGCTATATCTTTGCACGCAAGGAAGTGCCTGACAGTCGGGACCCATCTGGTCGAAGCGTACGTAGCGTTGTCATTCTGGTCGCAAACATGTACGTACATACTGGTCGATGTAGAGCGCGCACGTGTCGTAGTTGAGGCGCGCATGTAGCATGTACACGTACGTGCAGCGGCCAATGTGCAAGAAAGAAAATACGGCCACGTACGTACATACGAGCAGGGTCTCAAACGCCTAATCGCACATACGTACCGGCTTGGACGGAATAGCCGATGGAAACAAGGCCTGGCATACCGCAGAATGGAGGAAACGGCCTTGTGTTCGACCGGCCATGTTCAAAACGGGACCCTGGTCATCGGGAGGGGTCCGGCGTACCGCAAAACGGAGGAAACAGACCTCCTACGATCAAAACAGGGTCCTGTTGCTCCAAAGGGGTGTGGCGTACCGCAAAACCGAGGAAACAGACTTGTGTTGGAGCGTGATGGTCGAAACGGGGGTCCTGTTCATCGGGAGGGGTGTGGCGTACCGCAAAACGGGACTCTACGTGATACTGTTCATCTCCACAGTCGACCCCCTCCAGCCTCCACGGGCTACCGTTCATCCACCGTCGACCTCCTCCAGCCTCCACTTGCGACTGCTCATCCATGGGCTCCTGTTCATCCAGCCTCCACCGCGCGCTACTCCACCGGCTAATGTTCAACCAACCCTCTCCACGGGCTCCTGTTCAACCACCCCTCCATGGGCTACTGTTCATACAGCCCTCCACCGTCTACTGTTCATCTTGCCCTCCACGGGGTCGTCCTATTCATCCAGCCCTCCACGGGGTCCTGTTCATCCAGCCCCAAACGGCTCGATTGATCGGGGTCCTGTTCATCCAGAGGCAACATCACGGGGTCCTGTTCATCC
>NC_041382.1:198855224-198876889 GCF_002162155.2 Triticum dicoccoides
TCCAGAGGCAACACCACGGGGTCCTGTTCATCCACCCCCACCGGGAACTGTTCATCCAAACACCCCCAGCAACACTCACTGTTCATCCAGAGGCAGCATCGATCGGCTTCAGTTAGCAGCAGTAGCCATCAATCGATTGTTCGGGTTCAGTTAACAGCCATCGATCGATCGCTTGGGTTCAGTAACGCGTAGCCTGCAGTGCAATCGCTCGGGTTCAGTTAGAGCCCAACGCCTCGCTCAGGTTCAGTTAGAGCCCAAAGCCTCGCACCCATGCGCGTGTGTGTATGAGAGAAACGCGCATCGCTCGGCCCCGACCACCCACCGTAACCGGGAACACCCCGATATTTTCCTCGTCCTCGCTTCTACCACGGTTTTTTCCGTCATGGACGGCCCAAAGAATGTCATGCAACTGCGTCTCCGGCCCGCCCAGGACGAAAATTCTATTTTCTGTCATAGAAGTAGGACCCCACCACATCTATGATGAAACCAGATTTTGCCACAATTATCGTCATAGAAGTGTCATAAGTATGATAGAAAAAAATCCGTTCGGCCCAAAATGTCACGGATGTGGTATTTTTTTGTAGTGTAGCTTGAAGTCTGCGTAATCCGCATGTCATGTGGGTGATTGTGGCTTGAAGCTACGTCGGTATTTCCCCAAAGAGGAAGGGATGATGCAGCACAGCGATAGTAGGTCTTTCCCTTAGTGATGAAACCAAGGTTATCGAACCAGTAGGAGAACCAAGCAACAACACGAAAACGACACCTGCACACAAATAACAAATACTCGCAACCCGATGTATTAAAGGGTTTGTCAATCCCTTTCGGGTAACGGCGCCAGAAATTGGCAAACAAACGTGAATAAATAGTAGTAGATTGATAGATCAAACGCCAAATAAAATAAATTGCAGGAAGGTATTTTTGTATTTTTGGGTTTAATAGATTTGAAAATGAAAGGCAAATAAAATAGATTGTAAAGGCAAATAATATGAGAAAGAGACCTGGGGGCCGTAGGTTTCACTAGTGGCTTCTCTCGAGAAAAATAGCAAACGGTGGGTAAACAAATTACTGTTGGGCAATTGATAGAACTTCAAATAATCATGACGATATCTAGGCAATGATCATTATATAGGCATCACGTCCAAGATTAGTAGACCGATTCCTGCCTGCATCTACTACTATTACTGCACACATAGACCGCTATCCAGCATGCATATAGTGTACTAAGTTCATGGGGAAACGGAGTAATGCAATAAGAATAATGACATGTTGTGGACAAGATCTATCTATGTAGAGATAGACCCATCATTTTATCCTTAGTAGCAGCGATACATACGTGTCGGTTCCCCTTCTGTCAGTGGGATCAAGCACCGTAAGATTGAACCCACTGCAAAGCACCTCTTCCCGCTGCAAGATAAATAGATCAAGTTGTCCAGACAAAACACAAATATCAGAGAAGAAATACAAGGCTATAAGCAATCATGCATATATGAGATCAAAGAAACTCAAATAACTTTCATGGATAAAAAGAGATAGATCTAATGATAAACTCAAAGTTCATCGGATCCCAACATATGGATCTGCAAGAGACCATTGTATTGAGAATCAAATGAGAGAGAGAAAGCCATCTAGATACTAACTACGGACCCGAAGGTCTACAAAGAACTACTCATGCATCATCCGAGAGGCACCAATAGAAGTGGTGAACCCCTCTGTGATGGTGTCTAGAATGGATCTGGTGGTTCTGGACTCTGCGGCGGCTGGAATTGACTTTTGTCGAATCCCCTAGGGTTTCTAGAATATTGGGGTATTTATAGAGCAAAGAGGTGGTCCGGGGGGCAGCCGAGGTGGGCACATCCCACAAGGGTGCGCCTGGGCCTCCAGGCGCGCCCTGGTGGGTTGTGCTCCCCTCGGAGCACCACCCGCAGGCGCTTATCCGGCCCATTGGATGTCTTATGATCCAAAAAAATCCACAAAAGGTTTCGCTGCGTTTGCACTCCGTTTGATATTGATTACCTGTGATGTAAAAAACATGCAAAAAAATAGCAACTGGCACTTGGCACTATGTCGATAGGTTGGTACCAAAAAATGATATAAATGGCTATATAATGATTATAAAACATCCAAGAATGATAATATAACAGCATGGAATGATACATCTCCGTCGTATCTACAATTTTTGATTGTTCCATGCCAATATTCTACAACTTGCATATACTTTTGGAAACTTTTTATACTATTTTTGGGACTAACATATTGATCCAGTGCAAGTGCCATTTCTTGTTTGTTGCATGTTTTTTGTTTCGAAGAAAATCCATATCAAACGGAGTCCAAACGGGATAAAAACTCACGGAGATTTTTTTGGAATATATGTGATTTTTGGGAAGAAGAATCAACGCGAGACGATGCCCGAGGGGGCCACGAGGTAGGGGTTGCGCCCCAAGGGGTCAGGCGTGCCCTGGGCCCTCGTGGACACCCCGTAAGGTGCTTGGTTCCTTTATTTCGGCACAAGAAATCTAATATTCGAATAAAAATCGTGTCCAAATTTAAGCCCAATCGGTGTTATGGATCTCCGGTAATATAAGAAACGGTGAAAGGGTAGAATCTGGAGCGCAGAAACAGAGAGACAGATCCAATATTGGAGGGGCTCTCGCCCCTCCACCACCATGGAGGCCATGGACCAGAGGGGAAACCCTTCTCCCATGTAGGAGAAGGTCAAGGAAGAAGAACAAGAAGGGGGGCCATCTCCCCCTCTCTTCCGATGGCGCAAGAACGCCGTCGGGGCCATCATCATGGGCTTGATGTCTACTACAAAACTTTATCCTTGTAGACGTTGTTGGGCCTCCAAGTGCAGAGTTTTGTAGGATAGTAGCAATTTTTCCTCAAGTGACAACGATCTAAACCAACACCTCCGTCATCTTCACAAACATCTTCATCACCTTCCCCCATCTATCTACAACATTCCACTCTCCCGCAACCCGCTGTACACTCTACTTGAACATGGTGCTTTATGCTTCATATTATTATCCAGTGATGTGGTGCCATCCTATGATGTCTTCGTAGATTTTCGTTGTCTTATCGGTAATTGGTGAATTGCTATGATTCATTTAATTCGCTTGTGGTTATGTTGCTGTCCTTTGGTTCCCATCATATGAGCGCGTGTGTGGATCACACCATAGGGTTATTTGTATGTTGATAGGACTATGTATTGGAGGGCAAGAGTTACAGAAGCTTCAACCTAGCATAGAAATTGATGCATATGGAATTGAAGGGGGACCAATATATCTTAATGCTACGGTTTGGTTTTACCTTAATGAACGTCAGTAGTTGTAGATGCTTGCTAATAGTTGCAATCATAAGTGCATAGAATTCCAAGTCAGGGATGACATGCTAGCAGTGGCCTCTCCCACATAAAACTTGCTATCAGTATAGTAAAGTAGTCAATTGCTTAGGGACAATTTCGCAACTCCTACCACCACTTTTCCACACTCGGTATACTAACATTATTGCTTCTTTACCTAAAATAGCCCCTAGTTTTTATTTACGTGCTCTTTATATTCTCGCAAACATATCCCGTTATACCTACAAAGTACTTCTAGTTTCACACTTGTTCTAGGTAAAGCGAACATTAAGCGCATGTAGAATTGTATCGGTGGTCGACAGAACTTGAGGGAATATTTGTTCTACCTTTAGCTCCTCCTTGGGTTCAATACTCTTACTTATCGAAAGAGGCTACAATTGATCCCCTATACTTGTGGGTAATCAAGACCTTTTTCTGGCGCCATTGCCGGGGAGCAATAGCATGGGGTGAATATTCTCGTGCGTGCTTGTTTGCTTTATCACTAAGTAGTTTTTATTTTGTGCTCTTGTTTTCTATATTTAGTTATGGGTAGGAAACGCAAAATACCAAAAAAATTAGTGGTACCTACTAAACCAATGGTTGAAGAACCACTCAAAATCTATCACACTATTGAAGCTTTTTACTTGGATCATCTTCGATCCCTATGTGCTCGGGCTGAAACCCCAACTACCTTAGTTGAGGGCAAATCTTTAGATGAGCATGATTTTTATGTGCGACACCACATACCTGAAAAGGGAAACTTTTGCTGGATCAAATTCATCGTTTGCAATGCTATGCTTGGAATTTATGTGAAATATATGATTTTACTTGTTGTTCTGAAGACCCTAAGAAACACCTTCCCTACCAATGTGAGTTTAGTGATAATGGAATCGTATCTTCGTATGCTAAGGGTGTTTATACTTACTATGATGTTCAACAAATTGAAGAATTTGTTGCTTTTAAGGGTGCTTATGAAATTGCTTCTTTGATTGGAAAGTATGATGCTACTCTTTACAAATCTGAAAATTTTGGTATACTTAAATATTGTTATGCTTCTAATGCCTATGTTAAACCATATATTGAGGACTCCTCCGCTGTCCAAGAAGAGACTAATATTTTGCAGGAGTCTATGGAAGAAGGAATTGATGAAAGTGTGGGCTCATCGGATGAAAAATGTGATGAGGAGAGCGAAGAACAAAAGGAGGGAGAGCGGATTAGCTACCCGTGCCCACCTTCTAATCAGAGTACCTCTTCGACTCATACATTGTTTAATTTCCATTCGTTCTTACCGAAGGATGAATGCCATGATAATTGCTATGATCCCGTTGATTCGTTTGACATATCCCCTTTTGATGAACTTGATGCTTGCTATGCTTGTGGCCAAGATGCCAATATGAATGATGCTTATGGAGATGAACTTTCTATAGTTACTTATGTTAAACATGAAATTGTTGCTATTGCACCCATGCGTGATAGTCCTATTATCTTTTTGAATTCTCCCGACTACACTATATCGGAGAAGTTTGCCCTTATTAAGGATTATATTGATGGGTTGTGTTTCACTACTAAACATGATGATTTTGATAGATATAATATGCATGTGCTTGCTGCTCCTACTTGCAATTATTATGAGAGAGGAACAACATCTCCGCCTCTCTATGTTTCCAATATGGTAAAATTGCAAGAAACTTCTTATGCTATGCATTGGCCTTTACTTTGTGTGCATGACTTGTTCTTTTATGACATGCCAATGCATAGGAAGAGAGTTAGGCTTCGTCATTACATGATATATGTTGCTTTGTGCTCACTACTAAATGCCAAATCATTGCTAATTCAAATTGGCTTTGGTATACCTTGGGATTCGGGTGGATCCATTACTTGAGCACTATATGCCTAGCTTAATGGCTTTAAAGAAAGCGCTGCCAGGGAGACAACCCGGAAGTTTTTTAGAGAGTCATTTATTTCTATTGTGTGCTTTTATAAAGTTTTAAAAAATAAAAATAATGTGCCAAGATTTGCCTTTAGGATGTTTACATTGCTTGTTGGTTTGTGCGGTGCAAAACAGAAACTTTGGCTGTAGTGCGCGATTTTACATTTTTTACTGAAACATCAAAAGGTTCTGAAACCTTTTGCATTGTCTTTCTATACAAATTGTTATTTTTCCAAAATTTTCAGAATTTTTGGAGCACCAGAAGTATGGTGAATGTTCAGATTACTACAGACTGTCCTGTTTAAGACCGATTCTGTTTTTGATTCATAGTTAGCTTATTTTGATGAAACTATAGATTTCTATCAGTGGATTAAGCCATGTAAAAGTTATATTACAGTAGCTACAATGCAAAAACAAAATATGAATTGGTTTGCAATAGTACTTAGAGTAGTGATTTGCTTTATTATACTAACGGATCTTACCGAGCTTTCTGTTGAGTTTTGTGTGGATGAAGTGTTCGAAGATCGAGCAGGTCTCGATGTGAGGAGAACAAGGAGAGGCAAGAGCTCAATCTTGGGATGCCCAAGGCACCCCAAGTAAATATTCAAGGAGACTCAAGTGCCTCCATCATCGTGTGACAGCGATCTACACCAACACCTCCGTCATCTTCACCAACATCTTCGTCACCTTCTCCCATCTATCTACAGTGGTCCACTCTCCCGCAACCCGCTGTACCCTCTACTTGAACATGGTGCTTTATGCTTCATAGTATTATCCAATGATGTGGTGCCATCTTATGATGTCTGAGTAGATTTTCGTTGTCCTATCGGTAATTGGTGAATTGCTATGATTGGTTTAATTCGCTTGTGGTTATGTTGCTGTCCTTTGGTGCCCATCATATGAGCGCGTGCGTGGATCACACCATAGGGTTAGTTGTATGTAAATAGGACTATGTAATGGAGGGCAAGAGTGACAGAAGCTTCAACCTAGCATATAAATTGATGCATACGGGATTGAAGGGGGGCCATTATATCTTAATGCTATGGTTGGGTATTACCTTAATGAATGTTAGTAGTTGCAGATGCTTGCTATCGAAGTCAGGGATGACATGCTAGCAGTGGCCTCTCCCACATAAAACTTGCTATCAGTCTAGTAAAGTAGTCAATTGTTTAGGGACAATTTCGCAACTCCTAGCACCACTTTTCCACACCCGCTATACTAAATTTATTGCTTCTTTACCTAAAACAGCCCCTAGTTTTTATTTACATGCTCTTTATATTCTTGTAAACCAATCCCGTTACACCTACAAAGTACTTCTAGTTTCATACTTGTTGTAGGTGAAGCGAACGTTAAGCGCGCTAGAGTTGTATCGGTGGTCGATAGAACTTGAGGGAATATTTGTTCAACCTTTAGCTCCTTGTTGGGTTCGACACTCTTACTTATCGAAAGAGGCTACAATTGATTCCCTATACTTGTGGGTTATCATGGAACAATCCAAAATTATAGATACGTTGGAGAAGTATCATCATCCCCAAGCTTAATTCCTGCTCGTCCTCGAGTAGGTAAATGATAACAACAGAATTTTTGATGTGGAATGTTGTTTAACATGTCTTCTCATATTCTTTTTTTATTGCATGGACATTTGGACTTTTATATTGTTCAAAGCAATAGTCTAGTTTTGACATGATAACTTAAATACTCAAGCATACCAACAAGCAACCATTTCTTTCAAAATATCAATGCTAAAATAAGCTATCCCTAGCCCATCATGCTCAATCATTGATCCATTCATGAAACACACTCGCATATTAACTACACCCAATGCTCATGTACGATCATAGTGCCCCCTAGTTGGTGCTTTTATAAGAGAAGATGGAGACTAAAATTCAAAATAAAAATTGCATAAAGTAAAAGAAAGGCCCTTCGTAGAGGGAAGTAGGGATTTGTAGAGGTGCCAGAGCTCAAAGCAAAAATTGAGAGATAAAAACATTTTGAGAGACATACTTTCCCCACCAACGAAAACGACTTAGAGTTCCCAACACTTTCCATGCTAGATATATCATAGGCGGTTCCCAAACAAAAATTAAAGTTTATTCCTTTTCCACCATACTTTCACTTTCCATGGCTACCCGTATCCACGGGTGCCTTCCATACCAACACTTTCCAAGGAATTTATTATTTGACAACAAATAGTAAATTCATTTTTCATTTCGGGACTGGGCATCCCTAATACATTTGCCTTACTCTCGTGCAATGACAAGTGAATAAACTGTTGGGGAACATAGCAGAATTTTAAAATTTTCTATGCATCACCAAGATCAATCTATGGAGTCATCTAGCAACGAGGGAGAGAGGAGTGCATCTACATTCCCTTGTAGATCGCGTGCGGAAGCGTTCAAGAGAACGGGGTTGATGGAGTCGTACTCGACATGATCCAAATCACGGATGACCAAGTGCCGAACGGACGACACCTCCGCGTTAAACACACGTACGATTGGGAAGACGTCTCCTCCAACTTGATCCAGCAAGGGGGAAGGAGAGGTTGATGAAGATCCAGCAGCACGACGGCGTGGTGGTGGAAGCAACGGTGATCTCGGCAGGTCTTCAGCAAGCGCGGGGAGATGGAGGAGTGTCACGGGAGGGAGAGGGAGAGGCCAGGGGCTTGGGTGCGGCTGCCCTCCCTCCCCCCCCCACTATATATAGGGTGCCTAGGGGGGCGGCCCTAGGAGATCCAATCTCCTAGGGGGGCGGCGGCCAAAGGGGGTGACTTGCCCCCCAAGGCAAGGGTGGCGCCCCCATCCCTAGGGTTTCCAACCCTAGGCGCAGGGGGAGGCCCAAGGGGGCGCACCAGCCCACTAAGGGCTGGTTCCCCTCCCACTTCAGCCCATGGGGCCCTCCGGGATAGGTGGCCCCACCCGGTGGACCCTCGGGACCCTTCTGGTGGTCCCGGTACAATACCGATTACCCCCGAAACATTCCCGATGGCCGAAACTTGACTTCCTATATATAGATCTTCACCTCCGGACCATCCTGAACTCCTCGTGACGTCCGGGATCTCATCCGGGACTCCGAACAACTTTCGGGTTACCGTATGCTAATATCTCTACAACCCTAGCATCACCGAACCTTAAGTGTGTAGACCCTACGGGTTTGGGAGACATGCAGACATGACCGAGACGCCTCTCCGGTCAATAACCAACAGCGGGATCTGGATATCCATGTTGGCTCCCACTTGCTCCACGATGATCTCATCGGATGAACCACGATGTCGAGGATTCAATCAATCCGTATACAATTCCCTTTGTCAATCGGTACGTTACTTGCCCGAGACTTGATCGTCGGTATCCCAATACCTAGTTCAATCTCGTTACCGGCAAGTCACTTTACTCGTGCCGTAATTCATGATCCCGTGATCAAGCACTTGGTCACATTGAGCTCATTATGATGATGCATTACCGAGTGGGCCCAGAGATACCTCTCCATCATACGAAGTGACAAATCCCAGTCTCGATTCATGCCAACCCAACAGACACTTTCGGAGATAACTATAATGTACCTTTATAGTCACCCAGTTACGTTGTGACGTTTGGCACACCCAAGGCACTCCTACAGTATCCGGGAGTTGCACAATCTCATTGTCTAAGGAAATGATACTTAACATTCAGAAAAGCTACAGCAAACGAACTACACGATCTTTGAGCTAAGCTTAGGCTTGGGTCTTGTCCATCACATCATTCTCCTAATGATGTGATCCCGTTATCAATGACATCCAATGTCCATAGTCAGGAAACCATGACTATCCTTTGATCAACGAGCTAGTCAACTAGAGGCTCACTTGGGACGTGTTGTGGTCTATGTATTCACACATGTATTACGATTTCCGGATAACACAATTATAGCATGAACAATAGACAATTATCATGAACAAAGAAATATAAAAATAACAATTTTATTTTGCCCCTAGGGGATATTTCCAACAGTCTCCCACTTGCACTAGAGTCAATAGTCTAGTTACATTGTGATGAATCGAACACCCATGCAGTTCTGGTGTTGATCATGTTTTGTTCTAGGGAGAGGTTTAGTCAATGGATCTGCCACATTCAGGTCCGTATGTACTTTACAAATCTCTATGTCTCCATTTTGAACACTTTCACGAATGGAGTTGAAGCGATGCTTGATATACCTAGTCTTCCTGTGAAACCTGGGCTCCTTGGCAAGGGCAATAGCTCCAGTGTTGTCACAGAAGAGAGTCATCGGGCCCGACGCATTGGGTATGACTCCTAGGTCGGTAATGAACTTCTTCACCCAGACAGCTTCTTGTGCTGCCTCCGAGGCTGCCATGTACTCCGCTTCACATGTAGATCCCGCCACAACGCTTTGCTTGCAACTGCACCAGCTTACTTCCCCACCATTCAAAATATACACGTATCTGGTTGTGACTTAGAGTCATCCAGATCTGTGTCGAAGCTAGCATCGACGTAACCCTTTACGACGAGCTCTTCGTCACCTCCATACATGAGAAACATGTCCTTAGTCCTTTTCAGGTACTTCAGGATATTCTTGACCGCTGTCCAGTGTTCCATTCCGGGATTACTTTGGTACCTTCCTACCAAACTTACGGCAAGGTTTACATCAGGTCTGGTACACAACATAGCATACATGATAGACCCTATGGCCGAGGCATAGGGGACGACACTCATCTTTTCTCTATCTTCTGTCGTGGTCGGGCATTGAGCTGTGCTCAATCTCGTACCTTGCAATACAGGCAAGAACCCCTTCTTTGACTGATCCATTTTGAACTTCTTCAATATCTTGTCAAGGTACGTACTCTGTGAAAGACCAATGAGGCATCTCGATCTATCTCTATAGATCATGATGCCTAATATATAAGCAGCTTCTCCAAGGTCCTTCATTGAAAAACACTTGTTCAAGCAGGCCTTTATGCTTTCCAAGAATTCTACATCATTTCCCATCAACAGTATGTCATCCACATACAATATGAGAAATGCTACAGAGCTCCCACTCACTTTCTTGTAAATGCAGGCTTCTCCATAAGTCTGCGCAAACCCAAATGCTTTGATCATCTCATCAAAACGAATGTTCCAACTCCAAGATGCTTGCACCAGCCCATAAATCGAGCGTTGGAGCTTGCACACCTTGTCAACATTCTTAGGATCGACAAAACCTTCCGGCTGCATCATATAAAATTCTTCCTTAAGGAAACCATTAAGGAATGCCGTTTTGACGTCCATTTTCCATATCTCATAATCATAGAATGCAACACTTGCTAACATGATTCGGACGGACTTCAGCTTCGCTACGGGTGAGAAAGTCTCATCGTAGTCAACCCCTTGAACTTATCGATAACCCTTAGCGACAAGCCGAGCTTTATAGATGGTCACATTACCATCCGCGTCTGTCTTCTTCCTAAAGATCCATTTATTTTCTATGGCTCGCCGATCATCAGGCAAGTCAGTCAAAGTCCACACTTCGTTTTCATACATGGATCCTATCTCGGATTTCATGGCTTCCAGCCATTTGTCGGAATCCGGTCCCGCCATCACTTCTTCATAGTTCGAAGGTTCACCGTTGTCTAACAACATGATTTCCAAGACAGGGTTGCCGTACCACTCTGGTGCGGAACGTGTCCTAGTGGACCTACGAAGTTCAGTAGTAACTTGATCTAAATTTTCATGATCATCATCATTAACTTCCTCTCTAGTCGGTTCAGGCACCTCAGGAACATTTTCTTGAGCTGCGCCACTTACCGGTTCAAGAGGTAATACTTCATCAAGTTCTACTTTCCTCCCACTTTTTTCTTTCGAGAGAAACTCTTTCTCTAGAAAGGGCCCAGTCTTGTCCACAAAGATCTTGCCTTCGGATCTGAGGTAGAAGGTATACCCAACAGTTTCTTTAGGGTATCCTATGAAGACGCATTTTTCCGACCTGGGTTCGAGCTTTTGAGGTTGAAGTTTCTTGACATAAGCATCGCATCCCCAAACTTTTAGAAATGACAGCTTAGGTTTCTTCCCAAACCATAATTCATACGGTGTCGTCTCAATGGATTTCGACAGAGCCCTATTTAAAGTGAATGCGGCAGTCTTTAAAGCACAGCCCCAAAATGAGAGCGATAAATCGGTAAGAGACATCATAGATCGCACCATATCCAATAGAGTGCGATTACGACGTTCGGACACACCATTACGCTGAGGTGTTCCAGGCGGCGTGAGTTGTGAAACTATTCCACATTTTCTTAAGTGTGTGTGCCAAATTCATGACTCAAGTATTCTCCCCCACGATCTGATCGCAAGAACTTGATTTTCTTGTCACGTTGATTCTCAACCTCACTCTGAAATTCCTTGAACTTTTCAAAAGTCTCAGACTTGTGTTTCATTAAGTAGACATACCCATATCTACTCAAGTCATCAGTGAGGGTGAGAACATAACGATAGCCACCGTGAGCCTCAACACTCATTGGAACGCACACATCAGTATGTATGATTTCCAATAAGTTGGTTGCTCGCTCCATTGTTCCTGAAAACGGAGTCTTGGTCATTTTACCCATGAGGCATGGTTCGCACGTGTCAAATGATTCGTAATCAAGAGACTCTAAAAGTCCATATGCATGGAGCTTCTTCATGCGTTTGACACCTATGTGACCAAGGCGGCAGTGCCACAAGTATGTGGGACTATCATTATCAACTTTACATCTTTTGGTATTCACACTATGAATATGTGTAGCATTACGCTCGAGATTCATTAAGAATAAACCATTCACCATCGGAGCATGACCGTAAAACATATCTCTCATATAAATAGAACAACCATTATTCTCGGATTTAAATGAGTAGCCATCTCGAATTAAACGAGATCCTGATACAATGTTCATGCTCAAAGCTGGCACTAAATAACAATTATTGAGGTTTAAAACTAATCCCGTAGGTAAATGTAGAGGCAGCGTGCCGACGGCGATCACATCGACCTTGGAACCATTCCCGACGCGCACCGTCACCTCGTCCTTCGCCAGTCTCCGCTTATTCCGCAGCTCCTGCTTTGAGTTACAAATGTGAGCAACCGCACCGGTATCAAATACCCAGGAGCTACTACGAGTACTTGTAAGGTACACATCAATTACATGTATATCACATATACCTTTAGTGTTGCCGGCCTTCTTGTCCGCTAAGTATTTGGGGCAGTTCCGCTTCCAGTGACCACTTCCCTTGCAATAAAAACACTCAGTCTCAGGCTTGGGTCCATTCTTTGGCTTCTTCCCGGCAGCTTGCTTACCGGGCACGGCAACTCCCTTGCCGTCCTTCTTAAAGTTCTTCTTACCCTTGCCTTTCTTGAACTTAGTGGTTTTATTCACCATCAACACTTGATGTTCCTTTTTGATTTCCACCTCTGCTGATTTCAGCATTGAATATACCTCAGGAATGGTCTTTTCCATCCCCTGCATATTGAAGTGCATCACAAAGCTCTTGTAGCTTGGTGGAAGTGACTGAAGGATTCTGTCCATGACCGCGTCATCCGGGAGATTAACTCCTAGCTGAGTCAAGCGGTTATGCAACCCAGACATTTTGAGTATGTGCTCACTGACAGAACTATTTTCCTCCATCTTATAGTTGAAGAACTTGTCGGAGACTTCATATCTCTCAACCCGGGCATGATCTTGAAAAACCATTTTCAGCTCTTCGAACATCTCATATGCTCCGTGTCTCTCAAAACGCTTTTGGAGCCCCGGTTCTAAGCTGTAAAGCATGCCGCACTGAACGAGGGAGTAATCATCGGCACGTGACTGCCAAGCATTCATAACGTCTTGGTTCTCCGAGACAAGTGCGTTACCTAGCGGTGCTTCTAGGACATAATCTTTCTTGGCAGCTATGAGGATGATCCTCAGGTTCCGGACCCAGTCCGTATAGTTGCTGCCATCATCTTTCATCTTGGTTTTCTCTAGGAACGCATTGAAGTTGAGGACAACGTGGGCCATTTGATCTACAAGACATATTGTAAAGATTTTAGACCAAGTTCATGATAATTAAGTTCATCTAATCAAATTACTCAATGAACTCCCACTCAGATAGACATCCCTCTAGTCATCTAAGTGAAACATGATCCGGGTTAACTAGGCCATGTCCGATCATCACGTGAGACGGACAAGCCAACATCGGTGAACATCTTCATGTTGATCATATCTCTTATACGACTCATGCTCGACCTTTCGGTCTTCCGTGTTCCGAGGCCATGTCTGTACATGCTAGGCTCGTCAAGTCAACCTAAGTGTATTGCGTGTGTAAATCTGGCTTACACCCGTTGTATTCGAACATTAGAGTCTATCACACCCGATCATCACGTGGTGCTTCGAAACAACGAATCTTCGCAACGGTGCACAGTTAGGGGGAACACTTTCTTGAAATTATTACGAGGGATCATCTTATTTAAGCTACCGTTGTTCTAAGCAAATAAGATGTAAAACATGATAAACATCACATGCAATCAAATAGTGACATGATATGGCCAATATCATTTGCTCCTTTTGATCTCCATATTCGGGGCTCCATGATCATCGTTGTCACCGGCATGACACCATGATCTCCATCATCATGATCTCCATCATCGTGTCTTCTTGAATTTGTCTCGTCATCTATTACTTCTACAACTATGGCTAACGCTTTAGCAATAAAGTAAAGTAATTACATGACGTTTATGTTGACATGCAGGTCATAAATAAATAAAGACAACTCCTATGGCTCCTGCCGGTTGTCATACTCATCGACATGCAAGTCGTGATTCCTATTACAAGAACATTATCATCTCATACATCACATATATCATTCATCACATCCTTTGGCCATATCACATCACAAAACACTTGCTGCAAAAACAAGTTAGACGTCCTCTAATTGTTGTTGCAAGTTTTTACGTGGCTGCTATAGGTTTCTAGCAAGAACGTTTCTTACCTACGCCAAAACCACAACGTGCATTGCCAATTTCTATTTACCCTTCATAAGGACCAAGTTCATCGAATCCGATCCGACTAAAGTGGGAGAGACAGACACCCGCCAGCCACCTTATGCAACTAGTGCATGTCAGTCGGTGGAACCAGTCTCACGTAAGCGTACGTGTAAGGTCGGTCCGGGCCGCTTCATCCCACGATGCCGCCGAATCAAGATAAGACTAGTAACGGCAAGCAAATTGACAATATCGATGCCCACAACTACTTTGTGTTCTACTCGTGCATAGTAACTACGCATAGACCTAGCTCATGATGCCACTATTGGGGAGCGTAGTAGAATTTTAAAACTTTCTACGCATCACCAAGATCAATCTATGGAGTCATCTAGCAACGAGGGAGAGAGGAGTGCATCTACATACCCTTGTAGATCGCGCGTGGAAGCGTTCAAGAGAACGGGGTTGATGGAGTCGTACTCGACGTGATCCAAATCACCGATGACCAAGTTCCGAACGGACGGCACCTCCGCCTTCAACACACGTACGGTTGGGAAGACGTCTCCTCCAACTTGATCCAGCAAGGGGGAAGGAGAGGTTGATGAAGATCCAGTAGCACGACGGTGTGGTGGTGGAAGCAACGGTGATCTCGGCAGGGCTTAGCCAAGCGCAGGGAGACGGAGGAGTGTCACGGGAGGGAGAGGGAGAGGCCAGGGGCTTGGGTGCGGCTGCCCTCCCTCCCCTCCACTATATATAGGGTTCCTAGGGGGGCGCCGGCCCTAGGAGATCCAATCTCCTAGGGGGGGCGGCCAAAGGGGGTGACTTTCCCCCCAAGGCAAGGGTGGCGCCCCACCCCTAGGGTTTCCAACCCTAGGCGCGGGGGGAGGCCCAAGGGGGGTGCACCAGCCCACTAGGGGCTGGTTCCCCTCCCACTTCAGCCCATGGGGCCCTCCGGGATAGGTGGCCCCACCCGATGGACCCCCGGGACCCTTCCGGTGGTCCCGTACAATACCAATTACCCCCGAAACTTTCCCGATGGCCGAAACTTGACTTCCTATATATAAATCTTCACCTCCGGACCATTCCTGAACTCCTCGTGATGTCCGGGATATCATCTGGGACTCCGAACAACTTTCGCGTTACCGTATGCTAAAATCTCTACAACCGTAGCATCACCGAACCTTAAGTGTGTAGACCCTACGGGTTCGGGAGACATGCAGACATGACCGAGACGCCTCTCCGGTCAATAACCAACAGCGGGATATGGATACCCATGTTGGATCCCACATGCTCCATGATGATCTCATCAGATGAACCACGATGTCGAGGATTCAATCAATCCGTATACAATTCCCTTTGTCAATCGGTACGTTACTTGCCCGAGACTCGATCATCAGTATCCCAATACCTAGTTCAATCTCGTTACCGGCAAGTCACTTTACTCGTGCCGTAATTCATGATCCCGTGATCAACCACTTGGTCACATTGAGCTCATTATGATGATGCATTACCGAGTGGGCCCAGAGATACCTCTCCGTCATACGAAGTGACAAATCCCAGTCACGATTCATGCGAACCCAACAGACACTTTCGGAGATACCTGTAATGTACCTTTATAGTCACCCAGTTACGTTGTGACGTTTGGCACACTCAAGGCACTCCTACAATATCCGGGAGTTGCACAATCTCATTGTCTAAGGAAATGATACTTAACATTCAGAAAAGCTACAGCAAACGAACTACACGATCTTTGAGCTAAGCTTAGGATTGGGTCTTGTCCATCACATCATTCTCCTAATGATGTGATCCCGTTATCAATGACATCCAATGTCCATAGTCAGGAAACCATGACTATCCTTTGATCAACGAGCTAGTCAACTAGAGGCTCACTAGGGACGTGTTGTGGTCTATGTATTCACACATGTATTACGATTTCCGGATAACACAATTATAGCATGAACAATAGACAATTATCATGAACAAAGAAACATAATAATAACCATTTTATTATTGCCTCTAGGGCATATTTCCAACATAAACACTCAACATGAGAATAACACATCCAACATGGAAAATATTAGCCACCCCTCACCGCCTCGCGAGCATTACCAGCACACAAAAGACAAATTTATTTTGAATATTAGAGATGGCACATACAAATTTGCTTAGAACGGCAAAAGAATACCGCATATAGGTACACCACTGGAATCAGCTTCTTTGCTGTCCGCCATGGCGGATGGCAAAGGCATAGATCACGGATGGCAAACTTCTTTGCCGTCCGCTAGCGGACGCCAAACTGTTCAGATGAACACCTGCCAACAAAGGCCTTCTTTGTCGTCCGCTTCTTAGACACGGACGACAAAGGATTACACCGTTTGCCATCCGAGGCCAGCAGACGGCAAAGACAGGTGATGGCAGTGCGGTAGCGTGAGAGCCGTTAGGGGGTTAACGATGCTCTTTGCCATCTGCCAGCGGACGGCAAAGTGTCAAAGAACTTTGCCGTCCACTGGCAGACGGCAAAAAGCCCAGCTAGGCAGCACTGGAAAGATGCCACATGTCGAAATATGCCGTCCTCTAGCAGACGGCAAAGAGGTTTGAATCATTGCCTTCTCCTAGTAGATGGCATAGCTGGTCACTTTGTCGTTCGCCAGCAGATGGCAAAATGACCAAATAGGCTGCCAGTGTTCCCAGTTCGCACAGGTGACTGTCGCGTGTCCTCTTTGCCGTCTGCTAGCGGACGGCAAAGAGGCTATATATCCCCTGTTTTTATTTAAATCCCATTAATTAGACATGGTTTCAAACACAGATATACATGCATACATATCCAACATATCCAACAGCATGTCCAACAACATATTTCATCCAATCCAACAACATAGTTCAACAATTAAAGTCCAACATATCCATATATACATAACCAGAAACAAGTTTCCAATAACATATCCATATAGACATACATATCCAAACAAGTTTTCATAAACAACAAGGAAGCACCACAAGAATAGTACACTCCATGAATCCAAGCTTCCTCATGTAAAGCAAATCTACAAATTGGGAAAGATGAAAGTTAGAAGAAGAAGAAGAAGAAGGCTAGTTAGAAGAAGAAGAAGAAAAAGAAGAAAACAAATTCTTCTCTTTCTTTTTCTCCTCTCCTCTTCTTTATCTTCTTCTTCTTCTTCTTCTAACTAAGGTAGGTAAAAATGTCATTTTATTGCTAAGCTAGGTAAAAATGCTAAGTGTAGGTAATTTTAGAGCTAAGGTAGGTAAATAGGTCATTTTGGAGCTTAGTAAGGTTATTATGTCATTTTCAAGGAAAATAAGCTAAGTCTATATCATTTTGGAGCTAACAAAGATTATCATGCCATTTTTTACCTAACTATGCTAAGTATGTCATAAATGAACTGAATAAGCTAAGTATAGCTCATTTTTTATCTAACTTTGGTAATTATGCCATTTAGGAGGAAAATAAGCTAAGTATCCATTTGTAAAGCAAAACACTAGAGAAAACTTACCCTAATCACAACAAATGTGATGAAGATCGCAACAAAGGTAACAACTGATCCAACGGCATAATGATACCAAGCCTCATTATCAATGGCATATTTTCTAATCTTCTTAAGCTTCAGGCGCATTAGATCCATCTTCAAGCGCATTGCATTCATCTTCATCTTGTGATCATCGATGACATCGGCAACATACAACTCCAATGTCATCTTCTCTTCTTCAATTCTTTTAATTTTTTCTTTCAAATACTCATTTTCTTTTTCAACTAATTAAATTTAACTTCTCAACAAAAGGGTTCATTTCAAATTCTGGTTCACATACCTCCTAGATTAAAATATCTCTATGCCAACTTGATGGCCATAATTGTCATAAATGCGAAATGCAACAAATAGTTATGAAAGAGAATTTACCACATCCGGATCATAAAGCGGGCAAGGGCCGACTGGGATGGACATCAAGACCATGGCACTATGTATAAGAAACAATCATACAAAGTAAGAAAATTATAAATACCAACTATATAAATCATACAATCATACAAATAACTATATAAATCAAGTACAACTTTAAATGTGAATACCTCATAATCACTATCAGTAATTACGTGCTCTTCATCATCATTAATAAAAGCATCATCATCATCACTATCGGTAATGACGTGCTCATCATCATCATTAATAAATGCATCATCATGTGGAAGGCCACCTTTACGTAATTGTTCAAGCATTGACAGGTCATCTACAACAGTAACTTCTTCTTCTTCTTCCGGCTCTTCTTGTTCCGGCTCAGGGGTGAAGTCGGATTCACTATCGTTGTCTACTTCAATGTTCTGGGGTGGAGTAGCGGTTCTTGAAACCTTTTTTGGAAATACGCGTTTCTTGGAAGAATTCTCCTTCGTCATATGTGTCTTGGTTAATGTGAGGTTCGTAATCCTTTTCATTGGGGGGAGGTGGTCTAATTGATCTAGGGCCGAGAACATTTAACTGATCTAGGGTCTATTGGCCTATCAACGCAGGTGGTGCAGAGTGTTTGACAACTCTACCTTTGATGAAGTTCTTCTTGTCTTTCCCGAGCTTATGGCTAGGATGTAGAAACAGTCTATGCAAGTCAAAGCAACTATACCTGCGCCCTGCTGTCAGCCAACGAAACTCAAGAGCTCCCTTGCATGTGGGGCACGGGAACCTTCCATGCACACACCAGCCAACGAATAGCGGATACGCCAGCAAGTCATGCGTCGAGTACATGTACCAGGCACGCATTATGAAGTTATGTTTGCTAAAGGCGTCATATGTCTTGAACCCATTATCCCAAGCTTCTTGCAATTCGTACTTAAGCGGCTGCATGTACACATTCATATTCTTCCCCGGATATTTGGGCCCTGGAATTATCAATGTCAGGAAAATATTCTTTCGTTGCATAATCTGCCCGGGGGGGGGGGAGATTGAGTGGAATGACAAACACGGGCCAACAGCTATATGGGGTTGCCATCTGACCAAACACACTAAACCCATCTGTGCTGACGGCGAATCGAGGATGCCTTGGATCTGCCGCTTTTTCCTTATGTAATGCATCAAAGCGGTTCCACGGTTCACCATCCGATGTGTGCACCATCATCACATTCCCATCTGCATCTAGTTTGGTTCTTTTGCCCGTTTTGTGCCATGTCATCTGTCTGGCCGTCTCTTCGACCATGAAAAACTTTGAAGTCTTGGTACGATTGGCATATATCGAAGAACATTAACGGGTATTTTGGTGTGCGTCTTCTCACCCATACTGTTGTCTACCACAACATACTTGGAAGAATTGCAAATGGGACAATAGTTCAAGTCCTCATACTGAAGCCTAAATAAGACACATCCTTTCTCACAGGCATGTATCTTCTCATAGGTCATCTTTAGAGCATGGAGGATTTTGTCTGACTGGTACAGGTTTGGAGGTAGCACATGGCCTTTGGGTAGAAATCGACCGAATATTGTCATCATCGCGTCGTAGCATTCTCTGCCCAAGTTGAATTGAGCCTTCAAAGCCATTATTTGTGAGATGGCATCCAGCTGACAAAGCTCAGTGTGCTCGTGGAGAGGACGTTTTGAGGACTCCAACATTTTAGTGAAGGCCTTTGCAGATTTCTCCATCTCCTCGTTCGAGTCCCGAGCATCGTCAAAGTCTTGCACCATGTCTGCGGTCCCGGTACTATGCTCGTCGGTGCGACGACGAACCTCGGCTCTGGCACGTTGAGCAGACTCACCATGTTATGTCCAGACCATGTAACCAGGTGTAAAACCAAACTTCTGCAGGTCTTTACTCATTTCAAGCTCGTCCCTCTTTTTATAGTTGTCGCAACGGGCACACGGGCACGAGCTAAATTCCTGGCCATTTGCAAATGCGGCTCTAACAAACCCCTTGGTTTTTGTTAACCATTCCTCGGTCCAAACTTTCTGACTGGTGTAACTGGTGTACATCCATGCACGATCACTCATATTGACTTCCTACTGGACACACAAGAAATATATACATAATTAAGCAAACCATATCCATCAGTTAATGGAGTTTGTTAGTTTTATTACGTCCATGCAACCTACACGCTAATAGGTAAAGATAGGTCCTAATCCCACCCGAGTATGTGTAGATCGGGTTCGTTTTCCCATGCTCTGCTCCGGATCCGACACAAAATTTAGGCAGCACCTCCCCGCTGTTCTCCTGATACACGTCTCAAAAATAAGCATAGAGAATGTGTACCCGGAGAACAATAGGGACGCACTGACGAAATTCTGCATCAGATCCGGAGCTAAGCATATGGGAAACCCAATCTACACATACTCGTGCTGTCCATGGATAACGTTGGACCATTCGAAAGAATCACGATTATAAATATGCAAATGCATGCATATTTATAGATGTAACCGTTTTGAACGGGAGATGCATAGTGGTTACGCATACTGATGATTGACACCTATAGCTAGCAAGTTTCATCGGCACGAAGATCGGAACAAATCAAATGAAGGGGGGAGGAGGAGATGTCATTTGTGCTCACCAACGAACACAGGGGCGGAGCTCGTCGAACACTACACCCTCACAGCGATGAAATACCTGCATATTTAAATCAAAAGATGAGTAACATAGCAAGTATTCAACACCGACGGCCACATGTACCTCGCACTAACGATACTTTTTATTTATGGTACCATTGACACCGAGGAACCCTCTAACCCGCTCGTCCCCGGGTAAACTAAATAGCAACTACCATTGGTGCAAGGTACATGAGGCGGTCGGCGTTGAACACTAGATCCACATCCCACAAGTGAAGTCGGCGCCCGGCGTCCCGCAACAATAGTTCTGGTGGCCGATGATGGTTGAACTCCTTGGCGAATTTGTCTGGAAGCCTCTACAATGAGGATTAAAGCCAAGTTTTGAAATTTCAAACAACCAAACCGACTTGAGTTAGTTTGGGTGTTTCAAGTTCCAACACTTAGCTTTCAATCGTCATATCTGAGGCTGCCAGACAAATTTGCAATGGTGTTCGACCGCCATCGATGCCGAGAACTGTTGCTGCTGGATGCAGGAACCCTATGTCACTTGTGGGACATGGATGTAGTATTTGACATCGACGGCCACATGTACCTCGCACTGATGATACTTTGTATTTAGGGTACCATCGACACCGAGGAACCCTATTTTCTTCTTCTTCTTTCTCTTTTTTCCTTTTCTTCTTCTTCTTCTTCTTCTTCTCCTTTTTCCTCTTCTTAAACCTAGCACTAACCTAAACCAAAAAACTCAAAACTACACCTAAAACTAGCACTAACCTAAACTAGAAACTCAAAACTACACCTAATTAAACCTAGCACAGACCTAAAACGAATCAAGAAAATAGAGAACAAATAAACAGAAAAAACTACATCTTGCTCCGGCGAGGTCGGCTGGTTGGGCAGGGCGGCGTAGGGTCGGCGGGTA
>NC_041382.1:198877338-199003864 GCF_002162155.2 Triticum dicoccoides
CGTGGCGGTGGGGCGATGGGGCGCGGCGGCGCGACAGGGCGGGAATGGCCGGTGGCAGCGATACAGGAGAGAGGCGGGTGCACGGGAGGGAGGGAGAGAGAAAAAGAGAGAGGGGGGAGACGGCTCGGCCCGTTATGTGGGCCTTCTTTGCAGTCCGTTAGCAGACGACAACGAGGGCCACCATTAGGGCGGGATGACATATCCTCTTTGCCGTCCGCAAGCAGACGGCAAAGGACTTACATTGTCGTCCGCCAGTAGACGGCAAGTAATCACCTCTTTTGACGTCCGCTAGCGGACGACAAAGAATCTGACCTAGCCACGCCATGCCCTGTGGGGCCCACCTGGCTCTTTGCCGTCTGCCTTATAGCTATTTACCGTTAGCTGGCCGACGGCAAAGAAGCAGCTGACGGCAAATAGCATTTTTGCCATCTGTCCGCTCTTTGCCGTTAGCTGGCGGATGGCAAAGAAGCTGATTCCACTAGTGGTAGGTATAGTGGACTCATGTGGTAGAACTGGTTTAAAGGATTTTGGATGCACAAGTAGTGATCAAACTTAGGGCAAAATGAAGGCTAGCAAAAGATTGAGAAGCGACCAACCAAGAAACGAATAATCTCATAAGCGACCATTAAGCATAATTAACACCGAATAATGCACCACAAGTAGGATATAATTTCATTGCATAACTATTGACTTTCGTGCTTGCATAGGGAATCACAAACCTTAACACCAATATTCTTACTAAAGCATAATTACTCATCAAGATGACTCACATATCACATCATCATATCTCAAAACAATTACTAAGAATCAAGTTTATTTTGTCCAATTATCTTCATGAAAGTTTTTATTATATCCTTCATGGAATCTATCACTTTGGGACTAATTTTCACGTGTTGCTTTTGATAAGCTCAAACAAATATAAGTGAAGATCATGAGCATACTATTTCTTTCTCTCAAACTAATTTAAGTGAAGCATGAGAGAATTTCTTGAAAATTTTACTAACTCTCAAATAAATCTAAGTGGAGCAAGAGAGCATTTCTTCAAAAATACTAAAGCACACCATGCTCAAAAAGATATAAGTGAAGCATTAGAGCAAATCCATAGCTCATAAAAAAATTAAGTGAAGCATAGAGAGCAATTCTAACAAGTCATGACATAATTTTGGCTCTCTCAAATAGGTGTGTCCAGCAAGGGATCAAGACTAAAAATACAAAATAACAAAAAGCAAAGACTCATATCATACAAGACGCTCCAAGAAAAACACATAGTATGTGACGAATAAAAATATAGCTTCGAGTAAAATACCTGTCGGAGTTATTGGCAATGGGTAGCCTCATCCGCTCCCCATGACCATTCAAGACAACGGAGCCCACTACGTCCCTCTAGCCTCAAAGATTGATCGCCACCTTCTTGTGGCTGGCTGGTCCAAGCGGCCGACTGCGAGAGGGGCCGACTCCTAGCAGGCGGCCCCCAGAGGGGCCGGCTTCTAGTGGGCGGCCCCAAACGCCCTCAAAGTCTGAGCCATCATGACTGCGATGAGACGAGGCATGGCTACAGAGAAGCCTGCCACCCACAAATCTAGGGCGGGCCATGGCTATAGTGCACCGTATCGGCTAGTGATCTCTCGCATGACACAACACTGTAGCCCCTCCGCCCATGACATCACCCAAGACAGAAGGGGCCTAGTTCCCGCGATGGGCTGTCAGTACGGCTCGCAGGCGGCGGACCCCACCGTCTCATGGAAAGCCAGAAGGCGGCAGGCTAGGCCAGCCGGCTTGGGGGGAGGCCGGCTTCCAGCAGGCGGCCCTCCCCTCTTAAGAGTTTGTGCACCATCACCCGGGAGAAATAGGGAATGGCTACAGTGAACAACCGCCAGGCGGCGGGACTGTAGCCATGCCTCCCCCGACAAAGCAAGCATCATTAGAAGCACGACTACGGTGATGAGCCGCCAGAAAGTCCCGCAAGAGGCAGGCGCGGCCTGTCGGCCAAGTACAAGACAACCAGCGAGGACCACCAGTCGGCGGGCCCTAGCTGCCAATGAAGAAGGCGGCCACAAGAGACACTGACGACCTGGGCCTACACCCGGGCGGATTACCATCGTACCCCTGGGGGTAGGCCTATATAAACCCCCCATGGCATCCATGCAAAGGGTTCAGATTCTTAGAGAAACACACACACATAGAGAGGGAGTTGGGGCTAGCCTTGTTTGTCGGCGTCTTGGGAACGGGGGTCCCCAGACTTGCCTGCCTATGGCCCGCGGCGTGGCTGAGCCAGTAGGCCGTACGACCCATCTTCACCAACAAAGCACCCAAGACCCTCGCGAGGGGCGAAGCCTCGCGAGGCGGACGACGCAAGACCTCCTCTGGAGTGGCCTAGCTAGGCAGACTCACAAGGAGCAGAGATATCAAGGCGAGGCGAACCTCACGAGGCTCTCGTGGGGTGAGCCATGACGATCGACACCAGGCGGGCGCCAACGCGCACAGTGTCCTTGTTTCCTCTTTGGTGCAAAGGAGGGCAAGCGCGGCCGCGGAGTATCGAGGCATCAGGCAAAGGTTGCCATTTCGGTGCAACAAGACGAAGACCATGGACTGCAATACGGAGGTCATCGTGGAGCCCAAGACGGCGTCACCACCAGAGCTTTGTGCAGGCGAGGACTACCTTTTGTCAGGATAGCTTGTACTAGTTGTCCCCCTTCAAATTAGCCCGCCATTGTTGGCTCCCTTCCTGCTCAATATTTGGGAAGAGGACAGGGCCTCCATAAATAGGACTAGCCACCACAGTGGAGGGGGAGAACAGCTCGAGAGAGACACAAGTCCATATGCACAAGAACACCTCAACCTCAGGAGGCAGTTCTTCCCTTGTACTGTTCATCATCAGCCCAAGAGGAAACCCACCACCACCACACTGGAGTAGGGTATTACACCACAACGCTGGCCCGAACCATTATAAACCCTGTGTCTTTCTGTGTTGTGATTTTGTCGAGTTCGTCCGCAAGATCTTAGGAAGCTAGAGCGTAGATTGGTAGAAGGGAAAGACTTCACGCGCACCCCAGTGTTCGAACCTTAAGGGTTTACCGGGACCCCAACCCCGACATTGTTCTTCTTCCTTCTCTAGAGAAACAGCTCAAGGAGCAATCTTGTAGCCACTCTTGTTGAGTTAGTGATCATGCGGAGACCCCGTAGAGCAGGACTAGGGGTGTTATCTCCTAGGAGATCCCCAAACCTTGGTAAGATCCGTCGGCATGCATGTCTTTGCCTCATCCCTTTTCCTGGCACCGGTGACGCCTTATTAGCCCCCTCCATGATAAGCCATTCTTTGCATATGTCGCACGACACCCCCGACATTTGGCGCCCACCGTGGGGCTAGGTGCACTGTCGTCCGGAGATCTGTTCTAGACGGGAACCCTCTTCCTCCCCTGCGAGCATAGCCAGCCTGGCACGCCTGACGGCGTTTGCACAGACGCGCTGCACGGCATGGAGGTCGCATGCGCAACGAGCTGGCTCGCCGACCTTATTGGCGAGTTCCGCCTTTCCGATGAGCCTATGTCTGACGCAGGCACCGATGGCCTCGTGTCGGTGTGGAATGACATCTATGGGATCACAAGAATCCCTACTACGGTTGCCGGGGCGCAGGGTTGCAAGGAGAGCAGGGCTAGTAGACAGCACAAGGATCATTTACCCAGGTTCGGGCCGTGAGGATGCGTAAAACCCTACTCTTGCTTTGGTGGGTGTATTTCTGAGAGTTTTTGAGATCTCGAACTAGCTGTGGTCAGCGTGTGGTTCGAAAGAGCCGAATCCCCCTCCTCATCACCTCGGGCCTCCTTTTATAGGAAAAAGGGGTTGCCACAGTGGCACACAGGAGGTAGAAAGGTCTACAGTGGCATGAGGTTATCCCTCGTATTATAGGACAAGGTGCATTTAATGCATCGTTTAGGTGTCCTCTTGCTTTATCGGGGACGGGGGTGAGGCCTGTCCCGTCCGTCGCTGCTCCTCCCCGCTTCGACACGCACCTCGGCCAGGGATGTGTGTTGTGCCATGTAGGCAGGTAGGCAGCTGAGTTGGCGCGATGGTGGAGCCTTCACGAAGATCTGCATGCCGCCCCGCAGGCGCTTGATGAGTTGGCCTAGGAGCTGCATGTTGCCACGCAGGTGCCCGCCTAGCTGGTTGGGCTGGCAGTTGCATGTGAATGCCAGTGGAAGCTTGGTTGACGTGGGCTTGGCGGTGGCCTTGCTGGCGTCTTTGGCGAGGGCCTTGCCTGGTGGCCCGGCAAGGGTCTCGCCGTGCCGTATTGTCGTCCCCGGCAAGGATCTTGCCAACAATCGTCGTCTTCCAATCTGATGTTGAGTATGTCTTCTCAAAGATCTACATGCCACCACAAGGGTGCCTTCCTGAGCCCTGGCCCCATGCTGATGATGGCACTAGGGGCTGTGGGCTCAAGGGTGGCTCGCTCTGTTGGTGCGGGGCGAGCTGTCCCGGCAAGAGTCTTGCGGGGGCCCCTTAGACCACCCGGCAAGGCTCTTGCCGGGGGAACTGGCTTTGTTCCTCTGCTCTTTGTGGTCTTGGTCTTGGCGTTGCTTTGATTGTCTTGGGCTTCGATCTTACCTTGGCTCACCTCCCTCGTTCTGCTTGGTGTGGCCGTGGGCGCGGCTCTGACTGCCTGTGAACAGGAAAAGGGGTACAAAGATGCGCCCCTATTTTTGTACACCGATAGGTGCCCCCGGGCCTGGTCCACACATAAGCGTGATGCGTTGTAGGGCCAGGGCCAAAATGGTGCGCGGGCAGGTGGGTCGGTTTTTTACCATGGTAAGATTATTCGCATGCTCCGCCTCCCACGACCCGCGCACGTGGCACGGCATGGAGGGGTGTGCGTGACGTGGGTGGCATGCGTGGGATGGTTTCCACATGTATGCGTCACATCACAGTAAAGAGGCGGCTCGCGTCTTCCCCGTAGAAAGAGGGAGGCATGGAGGCGCGGCTCATTGACTAAGCAGGGTCGGGGTGCGCTCTTCAAGGCATCCACTCCCCACGATCAAGGGGTGGGGAGAGGTCGCCTCACCTGTCCCCTCAGTTCTGCAAGTCTGCCACGCGTCCTTGTGGTGGCAAACGGTGGAGGCGAGAAACCGGGCCACCGCTGGTTGGAGCGCCGGGTCGGTCCTGATTCCCCGCACCTCCGGTGTCTGGATTGGCCGAGCGGGGCGGTCGAGCCTGAAGCCCGTTCCTTTATAAAGAGGAGGAATGGGGAAATGGCACCCCGCATTCTTCCATCTTCTATCTCCCTCTCCTTCTAATCCTTCCTCTTACCTGCCATGGAGAGAGGGAATCCTGGTCCTTCGACAGTGGCGGCGAGTGTCGCCGCTCGACAACGCGTCCCTCCCCCCTCTGAACACGTGGTGGTGGAACTGACTGCGAGGGGAAGGGGGAGGGGTGAGGCCGTGGGCGAGGCCGGGGCAGAGGCCGTAGCGCTCGGGGAAGAGGAGGACGGGGCGACGCGTCGGCCTCGCCCCTGCCAATGATGCCCTTCCCGATGGAGGGCCACGTAGAAGACCAGCCTTGCGAGTTCCTCATCAGGCTCCGTCGCCCCCCGCGTCGTCGCCTTCGTCTCCCAACTCCGTTCGCTCGGGTGATGGAGTGTGCCCCGCCCCAGACCCTCAGGTTGCACATGAGGGGCTGCGGGAACGGGGGCACGCGGGTCGACATCGACTTCCCGGCTACTCGAGTTATGTATCTCCGCCGTGGATGGAAGATGTTCGCCCGCATCCACAGCCTAACGGCGGGGCTCGTCCTCTACTTCAAGTTAATGGAGGATGGCCTGCTCTCCATCAAGGTCTTCAGAGATTTTGGAACTCGTCTAAAATGCTGCATGCAGAGCTCCTCTGATGGAGATTCTGACGATGGAAGCTCGTCCTCGAGCGAGAGCGACGCGGAGGACAGCGGGGCGGACAGCGGGGACGAGTCCGACAAGGCGTTGGATGCCCCGCGCCTGGGCGGGTGCCGCAGCAGCAGCATCTGCACCTGGCTGCTCCTCCGGTAGAAGCTCGCCGGGGGCATGGCCAGCTCCTTGAACTTCTCGGGGCTGTCTCCTTGGGCGGCTGGCATCGGGAGGTCACGGAAGAGGAAGAGGGCGGGCGACAAGGCTATCAACTCGGAGTACGCGGGAACCGACGCCTTCATCGTGTATTGCCCGTCCTGCCACCTCATCTTCCAGCTCCTTTCCCGGCACCGTCATCACCGGCCCGCCTGTGGGTGGCCACTGAGATGGTATCTTGGTGCTTTCTGCTTCTCGTAGCTCGCCTAGGCGCCCCTTTTTCCCTTTCGCCTCCTTGACCTGCCTCCTGAGGAGAGGGACAAGAAAGGGATTATAGGCATCTTATCTCTTTTTTAGTTTGTAAGCCTGCGGGCCTTTGTTAAATTTAAAACTTGTAATCCCCTTGCTCACGTTTTTCATTTCGCACGAACTGTACCTGTATGGGATGTTTTTAATGAAAAAGGGATGCTTGCCGAGTTTTTCGTTCGCGGGTAAATCCCGCGACGAGGAGCGAATCCTTGTTATTGTTTTAAGATAAATGTTTTTCGCCCGGCAACAGGCCTTGCCGTCCCCCCCACTCCACTCGACCGTTCTCGCTCTCTTGGCGGAGGCAGGGATGAAGTGGGCTTTAGGCTCCTCGTCCCACCTCCTTGCCGCCGCGGCTATGACCAAATCCAGACCTATGAAATAATCCCTAGGTATAGGAAAAAGGGGAGCACGACAGCCTAGAGATAAAAACGAGGTTTCACATGCCCTAGTCCGGTTCTGAAATGCATTATAGAGGATAAAAGACTTATCTGGATCCGCAGCCCTTGGCAATCTCATCTTGCCGCGGTTGGATCCTTGTGCTTGCAGCCCCCGGCAACTCTGGCTTGCCGGGGTCGGGGCGCCGGTCTGTTTCCTTCTTTCCGAGTAGCTCAGCAGAAGTGCTCATGTGCCCTGCGAACCAAAGGAAGACAGAAAAGGAACAGACAGACGCGCACTCGACCTCTAGGCTGGGGGTTAGTCGCCGCTAAGCACTATCAACCCTAACCAAGGAAGAGACTCGACCTAGCATGCATGCTATAACTTAGGGTGCCAGCGCTTCATTTATTTATGCTCAGGGTCTACGCCTGGCTTTGTACAAAGGGTTACATGCCTTGTCGGCAAAGCTTGTACAAAAGGTGGCTTGCCAGCAGGCCTGGCAAGTCGCGCCTTATGGGTAAAACTTACGAAGATGCTCGATGTTCCAGGAGTTGCTCACTGGGACGACATCTTCGGTCTCCAGGCAGACTACGCCAGGCCTGGTGACTCGCATTACCCGATAAGGGCCTTCCCACTTCGGCATCAACTTGTTGGAATTCTTGGCCGACTGAACGTGCCGAAGAACAAGGTCGCCTTCCTCAAGGCTTCGGGCATGAACCTTGCGGATATGATAGCGGTGCAAGGCTTGCTGGTAGCGTGCCGCTCTCACAGCTGCCCGAAGACGATCTTCCTCAAGGAGCATCAGGTCAACTTGGCGCAATGGCTCTTTCTCAAGCTCATCATAAGCGAGCACTCGAGGTGACCCATATATGAGTTCCTTGGGGAGAACTCCTTCTGCCCCGTATACTAGGGCAAAAGGTGTATGGCCGGTGGCTCGATTTGGCGTCGTCCAGATCGACCAAAGAACCGCCAGCAACTCATCAATCCAGCGCCTTCCACTCTTGTGCAGCTTGTCAAAGGTCTTCGTTCTCAGGCCTCGCAACACTTCAGCATTTGCCCTCTCCGCTTGGCCATTGCTCCGTGGATGTGCCACGGAAGCAAAACAGACCTTGCTACCGAGATCTTGGATGTACTACATGAAGGTGTGGCTTGTGAACTGCGTGCTGTTGTCGGTGATGATTTTGTTTGGCACACCAAAACGGCAGACCAGTCCTTTGAAGAACTTGATGGCTGACTAAGCGTTCACCTTCCTCGCTACTTCCACTTCCGGCCACTTTGTGAACTTGTCGATTGCAACGTACAAGTACTCAAAGCCCCCGACAGCGCGGAGGAAAGGGCCCAGTATATCTAGCCCCCAGACCAAGAATGGCCAGGAGAGAGGGATTGTTTGAAGGGCTTGAGCCAGATGATGAAGCTTCCTTGAATGGAACTAGCACGCTTCACACTTGGTTACTAGTGCCGTCGCATCCTGGAGGGCGTTGGGCTAGAAGAAACCTTGCCGGAATGCCTTCCCGTCAAGGGCCCTTGACCCTATGTGGGAGTCAAAGTGCAACTATCCCTAGGTGGTTTTGGTAATTCATAACAACATATAGCTCATTGAGCTAATGCTATTCCAAGATGATTATTTCAGGAAAGCTCAATGATTGGCATGGCATGGATGTGAAAGTGGAACCCTCAAAATGCTAAGGACAAAGGATTGGCTCAAGCTCAAAAGCTCAAGACTCTTCATTTTATATTTTAGTGATCCAAGATCACATTGAGGCTTTAGGAAAAGCCAATACTATCAAGGAGGGATGAGGTGTTTCTTAATGAGCCTCTTGCTTCATGTGCTTAGTGATATGCTCCAAAACCCTCAACTACTTTCCCATATCCACATATGACCTAAACCCTAAGCCAAACTCGGTCCTACCGATTCTTCCTATCCGGCGCCACCGAGTTTCACTTGTCATTAGCCACTGCCAAACCCTAGCAATTCGGTTCTACCGATAAGGATCTCGGTCTCACCGAGATGCGATTGCAAACTCTCTGTTTTCCTTTCGTAACTTTTCGGTCTCACCAAAAGAGCGAATCGGTCCCACCGAGATTGCAATGTAAACTCAGTGTTTCCCCTTTGTAACTTTTCGGTCTCACCGAGTTCCACTCGGTCTCACCGAAAGAGCAAATCGGTCCCACCGAGTTTGCCTGACCAACTCTCTGATTAGCTAATTACCAAATTCGGTCTCACCGAGTTTGTGTAATCGGTCTCACCGAGATTACATTATGCCGAAACCCTAACCATATCGGTCCTACCGAGTTGCAAGTCAGTCCCACCGAAAATCTCTAACGGTCACTAGGTTTACATTTTCGGTCCGACCGAGTTTATTGATTCGGTCCCACCGAGATTGGAAAACTGTGTAATGGTTGGATTTTGTGTGGAGGCTATATATACCCCTCCACCTCCTTCTCATTCGAGGAGAGAGCTATCAGAACACACACATCATTCCAGCTCATATGTTCTGAGAGAGAACCACCTACTCATGTGTTGAGACCAAGACATTCCATTCCTACCATATGAATCTTGATCTCTAGCCGTCCCAAGTTGCTTTCCACTCAAATCTTCTTTCCACCAAATCCAAATCCTATGAGAAAGAGTTGAGTGTTGGGGAGACTATCATTTGAAGCACAAGAGCAAGGAGTTCATTACCTACACACCATTTGTTACTTCTTGGAGAGTGGTGTCTCCTAGATTGGCTAGGTGTCACTTGGGAGCCTCCGACAAGATTGTGGAGTTGAACCAAGGAGTTTGTAAGGGCAAGGAGATCGCCTACTTCGTGAAGATCTACCGCTAGTGAGGCAAGTCCTGTGTGGGCGATGGCCATGGTGGGATAGACAAGGTTGCTTCTTCGTGGACCCTTTGTGGGTGGTTGCTTCTTCGTGGACCCTTCGTGGGTGGAGCCCTGTGTGGACTCGCGCAACCGTTACCCTTGGGTGGAGCCCTGTGTGGACTCGCGCAATCGTTACCCTTCGTGGGTTGAAGTCTCCATCAACGTGGATGTAGGATAGCACCACCTATCCGAACCACGGGAAAAACATCCGTGTCTCCAATTGCGTTTGAATTCTCCGAACCCTTCCCTTTACATTCTTGCAAGTTGCATGCTTTACTTTCTGCTGCCTATATACTCTTTGCATGCTTGCTTGAATTATGTGATGATTGCTTGACTTGTCCTAAAATAGCTAAAATCTGCCAAGAACTAAAATTGGGAAAAGGTTAAGTTTTTACTTGGTCAAGTAGTCTAATCACCCCCCTCTAGACATACTTTCGATCCTACAGGGAGCCACATATGCCTCCATGTATCTCTGCCAACAGCTCTAGTCCTTCCTCCTGGGGGATGCACTTGAGTTTCACACCATTTGGCCTCCTCCGGTATAGGACGTCATCGACGAACTGGTACAGGGCGGACCGACGGGCTACTTTCTCTGCTTCTTCCTGCTCCTCAAGAAGCTCCCCTGTTTGAAAAAAGTGGACGGTATGCTGCGCCCATGCCGGAGCCTGGGGCTGGACGGCAAGGACCAAAGGCATTTCTTCCGCCATGAGAGCAGCTGTCTCTACGGCCAGGGCTTGACGCCCTATCGGAGCCAGCCGCTCTTGGGCAGGCTCAGCGTCCGCGGCAGCACCATTGCCGGCAGCCCCAGGAGGCTCAATAGGAAAGTACTTGCCGGGACCGGATTTCCTCCGCTTGTTCTGCCCCGCTAATGGTTCGACAGATGGTTGAGTTAACCGGAGCAAAAAGGTACCTGGTTCCATAGGTAGCTTGAATGTGGCACGCTTCGACAGGTAATCGGCGACGTCGTTCTCCGCTCGGGGGACATGCTCCGCCTGGATACCATCAAAGCATTCCTCCAGCTTCCTCACCTCATATACGTAGGCTTCCATCAATGGGCTCTGATAATCCTTGTTGACATGTCTGACAACGAGCTGTGAGTCGCCCCTGACGATGAGCTTCTTAACCCCGAGGTCTGCCGTGATCCTGAGACCGGCAAGCAATCCCTCGTACTCGGCGGTGTTGTTGGTGGACATCTCCCTCGGGAAGTGCATTTGGATCACGTACTTGAGGTGTTCTTCGATGGGTGCGACGAGTAGCACACCAGCACCGGCGCCTTGCAGCGAGAAAGCCCCATCAAAGTACATGATCCAGTCGTGGTCTGCTTCCTTGTCGGGAAGTGTGGTCTCCTGGATTACTTCGTCAGGCATCGAGGTCCATTCAGCAACGAATTCTGCCAAGACTCTGCTCTGAATTGTCGAGGTACTTTCAAAATTTAAAGAGAAACTTGAGATCTCCAAGGCCCATTCCACAATCCTTCCGGTTGTGTCTGGGTTGTGCAGTATCCGTTGCAACGGGAGGCGGGTGACGACAGTGATCTCGTGGGCCTGTAAGTAGTGACACAGCTTCCTCGAGGCCATGAGGAGGCCAAAGAGCAATTTTTGTATGCTAGAATACCTCAACCTAGCCCCCTGCAAGAGGGAGCTGACAAAGTAAACCTGGTGTTGCATCATCTTCTTCTTTGGCACCACTTCACTCGACTGCGCGGACATTGCCTTGGTGGCACCAGACTCCGTCGGGGGCCGCGCCTTGTCGGCACCAGGCCCTGCCGGGGGAATCTTTGGCTTGCCATCCACTAGTTTTGCCACCATTGCCGCCTCCTCGTCAACCTCCCTCTATGCCACCAGTGCGGCGCTGACCACTAGATTCGTCGCCGCCAGATATAGCAGCAACGGCTCTAGTGGTTTAGGAACAACCAGTATCGGCATGGAGGAAAGGTATTTCTTCAGATCCCGCAGTGCTGCCTCGGCTTCTGGTGTCCACTCTATTGGGCCTGCCTTCTTCAAAATTTTGAAGAAGGGAAGGGCGCGCTCGGCGGACTTGGAGATGAACCGGCTCATGGCGGCAACGCAACTGGTGAGCCAACGCACATCCTTGATCCGCTTGGGCGCCTCGATTTACTCAATAGACTTGATCTTGTCTGGGTTTGCCTCGATCCCATGCTGCGACACAAAGAATCCGAGAAGCTTGCTGTACGGAACGCCAAAGACGCACTTCTCAGGGTTCAGCTTGAGGTTGATCTCGCAGGTTAGCAAATGTCTCTTCCAGATCTTGCACAAGTGTTGGCCCATCCTTGGTTTTGACCACTATGTCATCCATGTAGGCCTCCATATTTCTATGGAGATGAGGGTCAAAACCAATTTGGATTGCTCTTGCAAACATTGAACCAGCACTCTTCAACCTGAAAGGCATCCGTAAAAAGCAATACATACCACATGGGGTGATGAATGTCGTCTTCTCTTCATCCTCTCTTGTCATGAAGATTTGGTGGTAGCCTGAGTAGGCGTCGAGGATAATAATAGATCACGCCCGACCATGGAGTCAACAATCTGGTCGATGTGCGGCAAGGGGAAGGGGTCCTTAGGGCAATCCTTATTAGTATCCGTGTAATCAATACACGGCCTCCACTTCCCATTCTCCTTGCGCACCACTACTGGATTGGCCAACCAAGTCACGTGGAGCACCCCTCTCACCAAACCTGCCGCTTCCAACTTCCTGATCTCCTCAATGATGAACTCCTGCCTTTCCAGAGCATGCTTTCTGACCTTCTGCTTGACGGGCCGCGCATGGGGGCAGACAGCTAGGTGGTGCTCAATCACCTCCATGAGAACATCGGGGATGTCGGACGCTTGCCATGCAAACACGTTGACATTTCCCCACAGGAGGGTGGAGCCGATGATGAAGGCCCCTCTCGTGCCATCCTCCCCGACGGGCACCTTCTTGGTCTGCGGAGGCTCGGCTCTGGATCTCTTGCTCTTGTCGGTAGAGCTCTCTGGCACGTCCTCAACAGTAGCACAACACTCCGAGAAGGTGCGCTTGCCAGAGTGGGTGCGAGAGGTCTTGCCAGGCTCCTTTTTCCCTCCCGGGCCATCAGCGGCAGGAGCAGGTGCCTTGATGGCACTTGCTGCAACTGCTTCCCGGTAGAGTTGGTTGGCGCAGATCAGCGCGTCCTTCTTGTCGGTGGGGACGGAGATGATGGTCAACGGCCCGGCCATCTTTAGCATGTTGTAGGCGTAGTGTGACGCTGGCATGAACTTGGCCAATGTCGGGCGGCTGAGGATCCCGTTTTAGGGAAAGGGGATCTCGACCACGTCTAAGATGATCCTCTCCGTCGTGTAGTTAAACTCTCCTTCAAATGGCATGGGCAGTCTGACCTTTCCCTTCTGCTGTCTCCTCCCCGGATTGACCCCTTGAAACGTGCCCGTTTCCTCGAGGTCTCCATCAGGGACTTGCAACCTTTTGATCACGACAGGTGAGATCAGGTTCAGGTCGGCCCCGCCGTCAACCAACATCTTGTTCAGCCTGAGGTTGCGTATTGTTGGCAAGACCAACAATGGCAAACACCCGACCGCGGTGGTGCGGTCAGGGTGGTCCTCGATGTCAAAGATGAGGGGCGTGTTGGACAACTTCAGTGGCTTTTGAGTGTAGAACGACGGCTCTGCTGTTGTAATCTCACGCGCCCACTGCTTGAGCTGGCGGTGAGAGGTATGCAGTGAGGCGCCGCCATCGACGCACATGGCCTCCGTAGCCTTCTAGAACCCTTGCTGACCAGACTCTTCATCCTCGCCATGATCATCATCTTCTTGTTTCTTGTTGCCGCCACGGGCGGGCCTCTCTTGCTGGTTGTCCTTGCCGGGGCGGCCTCCTTGGCCGCCACGCTTCTTGCCGGATCCCTCAGCACTGTCCTGGTCCTTCTCCTTGTCCCGCCTTTCGTACTCAGCCTTTTGCTTCTCAGCAAGCAGCTCGACTTGTCGGCAGTTCTTGAGGTCGTGGCCCTTGGTGCGGTGGATCTTGCAGTATTGCTTGCCGGAGCTTCCTGGCTTGTCGGTAGCCGCCAGGGCCCGGCAGGCGACGCACCAGGAAATCTCCTTGCCGGGGGCGTCCACCTTGACCTTCTTGACAGCACCAGTATCGTCAGATCCCTCAATGGCAAGCACGGCCTTACCTTTGCGTTTCCTATTGCGACGCCGGCTCTTCTTCGTCGGGGTGGCGGCGTCTTCATCAGTAGAGTCGGTTTCTACGCCAGCGTCTTCGCCGGGGTACTTCCTTCCCTCTTCATCCCGGGCGCACCTATCGGCCAGAATGTAGAGCTCGGCCACATCCTTAACCTTGGTCATCACCAGCTCCTCGTGCTTTTTGCGATTGCGTATGTTCTGGTGGAACACGCTAATCACAGCGGGAGGATGAACGTCGGGGATGTTGTACTGCACCCAGCTGAATCTCTGGATGTACTTGCGCAGGGTCTCCCCTTCCTTCTGGGGAATGATATGTAGATCACTGGCCTGGCCATGAGCTTGGTGGCCTCCTATGAAGGCGCCAACGAACTCATGGCACAGATTTGACAAGGAAGAAATGGAATCCACCGGCAAGTGCATCAACAAGACATCACGTTGGGCTTGAGCGCCAGCAAGAAATAGTTGGCAAGCACCTTGTCATCGCGAGCCCCAGCGGCCTGCATCACGATGGTGTAGCTGCTGAGGAACTTGGACGGATGTTTCTTGCCGGTGTACTTCTCGCTGACGTCGGGCTTGAACGTGCGGTGGGATGGCCACTGGGACTGCCTCAGCTCAAGGGTAAAAGCTGGGCATCCCACCTCATAAGGTAGGCCGTCAGGGCCCCCCGGTGCCGGGTGGTCCATAGTGGTTCCCGCCCGCTTGTCTGATTGGCGGCACGTTTCGCGCTGGCGCTCGACGGTGGTTCGGGCATCTTCGTGAGCTCGCTCCCGAAGGACCTGGCACTGGTCGCGGAGGGTCCGCGGGTCGGACGATGCTATGGAGATGTTATCACAAACGTCGTCCCGGTGGGCCGACGCCAATGGCGGCTGGCGAGGAGGAGGAGAGTGCACTGTGGCCGCAGCTCCCCCGGTCCTCCCAGCGCTAGCATGTGGTGGCTCGGTGGAGCACCGGCCCGAGGGCCCCGCTGGTCGCAGATCGTCTTTGTTTGCGACGGCAACAAGGCTCCGGATGGTGGCCCTCCACTCGTCAAGCTTCTCCGCAGCAGGAGGGAAGTCGAGGAGCAGCTATGCGCGTGCCAAAGCTTCCACTGGTGTGGGCGGCGGCGACAGCTGCATGGATCGCGGCGCGCTTCGACTTCTAACTACGTTAGAAGGAACTCCGTCATGACCGAGCGGCTGCGTGCCATTTTCGCCAGCACTTCGGCGACGTGCTGAACCCCCTCATTCTCCGATGACGCACAGGGCTCTTCCCACGGCTGTGCCCAGGGTCACCATCATGGTGACGCTGCTCGGCACGCACACCATGGGAAGAACGCGCGGTGGTCGCCGGTGTAGGCGTCCTAGAGGTCACCGCGCCTCCCGGAGTCAGCACAGCGACGCCCCTGGAGGGCCCCCCGCCGCCTGCGCGGGCGCCAGCTCCGTCCTTGGATCTGGCGACGTGTAGCTGGTCGTCTGGCTTGCGAACGACACCGCTCGCCAGGCTCCGACTACCTGGGCAATGCTGGTGCTCGCAGGCCGTGGCTTGGGTCCTGTCTGCGACCGGTCCGCTGGTCGTCCGGTACCGGCATGGGTCATTCGGCTCCCAATGACTCGACTGCCATGGCCGTCCTCTTCTTCGGGCCATGGCGACGAAGAACTACTAGGCTAACTACTAGACCAGATTCTCACAATTGGGCCCCCTACCTGGTGCACCAAAGATGTCGGTGTGGAAAGGCACCTATGGGATCACCAGAATCCCTACTATGGTTGCCGAGGCGTAGGGTTGCGAGGAGAGCAGGGCTAGTAGACAACACAAGGATCGTTTACCCAGGTTCGGGCCGAGAGGATGCATAAAACCCTAGTCCTGCTTTGGTGGGTGTATTTCTAAGAGTTCTTGAGCTCTCGAACGAGTTGTGGTCAGCGTGTCGTTCGAAAGAGCCGAATCCCCTTCCTCGTCGCCTCGGCCCTCCTTTTATGGGAAAAAGGGGTTGCCACAGTGGCACACAGGAGGTGGAAAGGTCTGCAGTGGCACGAGGTTATCCCTCGTATTACAGGACAAGGTGCATTTAATGCATCGCTTAGGTGTCCTCTTGCTTTATCAGGGACGGGGGCGAGGCCCATCCCGTCCGTCGCCGCTCCTCCTCGCTTCAACACGCGCCTCGGCTAGGGATGTGTGCGGTGCCATGTAGGCAGGCAGGCAACTGAGTTGGCGCGGTGGTGGAGCCTTCACGAAGATCTGCATGCCGCCACGCAGGCGCTTGATGAGTTGGCCTGGGAGCTGCATGTTGCCACGGAGGTGCCCGCCTAGCTGGTTGGGCTGGCAGCTGCATGTGAATGGCGGTGGACGCTTAGTTGACGTGGGCTTGGCGGTGGCCTTGCCGGCATTTTTGGCGAGGGCCTTGCCGGGTGGCCCGGCAAGGGTCTCGCCGTGGCATATTGTCGTCCCCGGCAAGGATCTTGCCGAGAATCATCGTCTTCTAATCTGATCTTGAATATGTCTTCTCAAAGATATACATGCCACCATAGGGGTGCCTTCTCGAGCCCTGGCCCCATGCTGATGATGGCATTGGGGGCCGTGGGCTCAAGGGTGGCTCGCTCTGTTGGTACGGGGCGAGCTGTCCCGGTAAGAATCTTGCCGGGGCCGCTGAGGCCACCCAGCAAGGGTCTTGCTGGGGGAACTGGCTTCGTCCCTCTGCTCTTTGTGGTCTTGGTCTTGGTGTTGCTTTCATTGTCTTGGACTTCGATCTTACCTTGGCTCACCTCCCTCGTTCTGCTTGGTGTGGTCGTGGGCGCGGCTCTGACTGCACCTGCACAGGAAAAGAGGTACAAAGATGCGCCCCTATTTTTGTACACCGACATCTCGAGGGCCGCCTCGTCAACTTCCTCGACCAGCTCCACATCGCCAACATGCTAGTCTTTGACTTGGAGTCAATCGGCTCCACCGACCCGATGCTTGTCGACTCCGACACGGCTTCCCTCGACGCTTTCCCCACCAACATGGTGGTCATCGACGATCCGCTCAAACCCGCGGAGAGCGGCGACATCACCGTCAGGAAGGTGCTTGTTAGGGCTCCGGAGGAGCCGGCCAGGACCCATTGTAGGCGGCAATGCGGGATCTGTTCACGCCCATTGTTGCGGATGCGGACGCCGAGACGCTGGAAGCCTGCCGTGTTCCGCTTGTGGAGAATGCCAAGAAATTGGCTACCATGAGACACCTCTCCGAAGCCTTCCAGCGCGAGGTTGACCGCGGTATCGGTGGCACACCGACTGCTGCTGGGCCCAGCCGAATTGGTACAGTCAGACAGCAAGGCGGAGCCGTCGCCAGCATGTTTGGAGTAGACCGCTCGGTCTACGCCACGCCCATGGAGAACATACGCGCCTCCCAAGTGGCAGCAGATGAGCTGGACCACCTGGAGGCCGACGAGCGTTGCTATATGACGGAGCACGTTCAGCAGCTTATTGATGCGACTGCTGCCCAGCAAGAAGCCAGCTGTCGCATTGACGAGCTTCACCATGGGTTGAGAACCCACCCCCTCGCCAAGAGCATGGCGCGACCTCCCGGACGCCGACTGGTGGCGCCCTCAACTGACGAGACAAAGAGCCGGCTGCCAGTTGCAGCCAGACTCGCATCACCATCGAGCGCGACCAAGGCGGCCGACCTCGAGCAGTCAAATGATGGGACGATGATCCATTGCCGCTGCCTCCTCAAAGGGAGAGGCGCCCCTCCACGCTGCCGGTTGATCATCCGACTCTTGGCGACCGGCTAGGCCGCCGAGAAGGAGTCAGCGAGAACGACTCCCCCCACCGGATCAACCGGCTAGATCAATCCTTAGCGCTAGAAGAAGAAGACACGATGGGTCCACCTTGTTTTGGCCCCCGCATCCCTGACGATCCTTTTCCCAAGGGTTTTCACTCCCAAGGGACATGCCCAAATACAACGGCTCCGTGAAGCCGAAGGATTGGCTGGTGGATTATTCCATGGCATTCAGCATAGCAAACGGCAACAAGCGCGTTGCCATGAAGTATGTCCCGCTCATGCTCCCGGACACAACCCGGACATGGTTGAACAGTCACAAGCCCTACAGCGTCAACAGCTCGGTAGACTTCACCGAGGTGTTTACCCGAAACTTCACCGGCACCTACAAGCGGCCTCCCAAGCCTCGCCAACTCTCGCTGTGTGTCCAAGGCCCCAATGAGTCCACCCGCGATTACCTAACACGGTGGGCAGAACTGCGCAACTCCTGCAAAGGAGTGCATGAGGTCCAAGCTATCGAGTACTTCATCGCCGGGTGCCGAGAGGGCACCCTACTCAAGCAATGGCTTCTCTGCGACAATCCGGCGACACTCGATGAGCTGCTGATCATAGCAGATAAATACGCTACAGTCGACTCCTCCATGAAATCGGAGCTCCGGGTGGACACTTTTGGGAAAGTGCTTCCACCGGCTCCTCGAACACCGGCTGGAGACAACAGTCGGCGCCAACAGCCGAACGACAACAAGTGCAAAGCCCCCTAGCCGGCCACCAGTCAGCAGGTGGCAACTGTTGAAGATCAAGAACCCAAAGGGTAGCCACCTCCCAAGCGTCAGAAAGGCGGCAAGTCAACTTGGTTGCCCGCCTTCTCCTTCGAGCAGACTCTCGATGCCCACTGCAAGTTCCACAGTGGCGCAACTCCATCCAACCACATGACCCGAAAGTGTCACTGCCTTGTCTGCATCGCCAAGGGAGAAGGACTGCCACCTCCGCCTGCTGGCCCGCCGGCTCCGCCTCCTCAGCAGCCGGCCGCCCGTCCAGCAGTCGGCCAGGTCCAAGATGATTACCCTGAAGAGGATGGCGCTTATGTCGTTTTCAACAGCATGGCCAGCGGCAAACATAGCCGGCGCCAGCAACACCGTGAATGAAATGCGGTTGCTTCCACTACTCCAGAGTTCATGCATTGGTCTCAAAAGCCCATCAGCTAGAGCCAGGCCGACCACCCAGAAGTAATGCCCTCTCTGGGTTCCTATGCCCTGGTTTTAGATGCCACCCTTGCAACATAGAGGCGAGCCGCTCATTTCTCCCGAATCCTGATAGATGGCGGTAGCAACATCAACATCCTTTACCGGGACACCATGGAGAAGATGAAGATCAAAGAGAAGCAGCTACTGCCCAGTCGGACTGTGTTTCATGGCATTGTGCCCGGCTTGTCCTACTCACCAATCGGCAAGATAAAGTTGGATGTCCTCTTCGGAGACAAGGATCATTTCCTCCGTGAAGCCATTTGGTTCGAGGTTGTTCACCTAGAGATCATGTATCATGTGCTCCTAGGCCGACCAGATCTCACCAAATTCATGGCGGTGCCGCATTATGCCTACCTCAAGATGAAGATTCTAGGAACTAAGGGCATTATCACAATTAGTGGTGACTATGAGAAGTCAGCCGCCTGCGCTGTTGCCAGCAACTGGCTAGCCAAGTCCCTCGTGATTGCGGTAGAGAAGAAGTTCCTAGACCAGGTGGCCATGGTCGGCAAGCAGCCGGACATGTCCCCATAAGCCCAAGAGTCAGAGACCCAGGGCTCCCATTTGACCCTGAGCACCCGGAGAGGTACGCTGTCATAGGTGCAAACCTTGACAGCAAATAGTAAAGCAAGCTCGTTAATTTCCTCCATGAGAATCGGGAACCCTAAAGACATGTCGGGTGTTCCAACGGATTTTGCCGAGCACAAGCTGCATGTAAGAGCAGATGCCAAACCAGTCCGACAGCCCCTCCGCTGACTATCAGAGGAGAAGAGGAGAATTGTTGGAGAAGAGATCGCCCGCCTGTTGGCAGCCGGCTTCATCATGGAAGTTTTCTTCCAAGAATGGCTTGCCAACCCAGTCCTTGTACTGAAGAAGAACAACAAGTGGCGTATGTGTATTGATTACACCATTATCAACAAAGCATGCCCCAAGGATCTTTTTGCCTTACCCCGGATTGATCAAGTGATAGACTCCACAGCCGAATGCGAGCTGTTGAGCTTCTTGGATGCCTACTCAGGTTATCATCAAATCAAGCTGAACCCGGCAGACCGCCTGAAGTCCGCCTTGATGATTCGGAGCCTTTTGTTACTTGACGATGACATTCGGCTTGAGGAATGCCGGCGCCACCTTTCAGCATTGCATGGAGAAGTGCCTCCTCAAGCAACTTGGCAGAAACACCCACGTTTGTGTGGACGACATTGCGGTGAAGTCGAAGAAGTACGGTACCCTATTTGGAAGATCTCAAGCAGACCTTTTAAAATCTCTGTCGGTTTCAGATCAAGCTCAACCCAAAGAAATGCGTGTTCGGAGTACCAGCCAGCCAGCTCCTTGGCTTCCTGGTCTCAAAACGTGGCATTGAGTGCAACCCTGCCAAGGTCAAAGCCATCAAGAGAATGGAAGTACCAACCCGACTGTGAGATGTCCAAAAATTCACCAGTTTCCTGGCATCCATCAGCCACTTCATCAGTCGGCTGGACGAGAAGGCACTTCCCCTATACCAGCTCCTGAAGAAAACCACTCATTTCGAGTGGAATGACAAGGCGGATGAGGCTTTTCTCCAGCTCAAGAAGATGTTTACCACACCGCCTATCCTGGCCGTGCCTACTGATAAGGAGCCCATGCTCCTCTACATCGCCGCCACCAGTCGGGTGGTCGGCATGGTCAAGGTAGTCTAACGCATGGAAGACGGCAAGGTTCTGCCGGTCCAGAGACCGGTATATTATTTGAGTGAATTATTATTGGCTTGCAAGAAAAACTACCCCCAGTACCAGAAGATGTGCTACGGCATACACTTTGCTGCCAAAAAATTGAAGCCATATTTTCAAGAGCACCCTGTCATGGTTGTCTGCACTGCTCTGCTTGCCGAGATCATAGGCAGCCGAGACACTTCAGGACGAGTGGCAAAATGGGCCATAGAGTTGGCCCCCCACACCATCTTCTACCAGCCTCGCACCACCATCAAGTCCCAAGTACTAGCCGACTTCCTTGTCGACTGGGCCAAGACCCAGTACCTGCCGCCAGCGCCGGACTCCACCCATTGGCGGATGCACTTTGACGGTTGAAAGATGCGCACCGGTTTCGGAGCCCGCATCTTCCTCACCACTCTCAAAGGCGACAAGCTTAGATACACATTGCAAATCCATTTTGCCGCCTCCAACAATGTGGCCGAGTATGAGGCACTAATACACGGACTCCGTCTTGCCAAAGAACTCGGCGCTCGCCGGATTCTGTGTTACGGTGACTCTGAGTTGGTGGTCCAGCGGTCGTCTGGCGAGTGGGACGCCAAGGATGCAAACATGGCAAGCTACTGCTTCCTCGTTCAGCAACTCAGCGGATATTTTGAAGGGTGTGAATTCCTGCATGTGCCACGAAGCGATAACGAGCAAGCAGATGCTCTGGCACGGATCGGCTCGACCCGGCAAGCCATACCAGCCGGCGTATCCCTCCAGCGACTCCTCAAGCCGTCCGTCGAGCCCTCGCCAGAGTCAGATTCTATCTTCGTGTCGGCTGCTCCTGAAACAGTTGGATCCGGCTCCAAAATTTCAGCAGTCGGCCCGGGAACTTCAGCAGGCGGCCCGGGGACTTCAGATCTCGGCCCGGGGAATTCGGCAGTCGGCCCGGGGACTTCAGCAGTCGGCTCGGGGATTTCAACAACGTAGCAAGTGGTGGCCGACTCTAGCCCGCCACCTCCCAACCCAGCCGCCCCAGTGCAAGTAGCAATACTCAAAGTGGAGGAGGTCTCAGCACCATCATGGGCTCAGCCCATCCTCAACTTTCTGGTAAACAAGAAGCTGCCAACCGAAGAGATCTCGGCCCGACAAGTGCAACGTCGGGCAGTAGCGTACACCATCATCAATAGGGAACTCGTAAGGCACAGCGTCACTGGTGTATACCAGCGCTGTGTAGAACTAGAAGAGGGACAAGCAAGCCTCAAAGATATCCACCAAGGCGAGTGTGGCCACCACGCGGCCTCAAGATCACTTGTGGCCAAAGCTTTTCGCCATGGTTTCTTCTGGCCGACTGCCCTAGAAGATGCAAAGGACTTGGTCAAGACAAGGAATGCCAGAAATTCAGCTCCAAGCAGAATTTGCTGGCTTCTGCACTCAAGACCATTCCCCTTGCCTGGCCTTTCACCGTCTGGGGACTGGACATGGTGGGACCATTCAGGAAAGCACGCGGCGGCATGACTCATATGCTTGTTGCCGTGGATAAATTCACCAAGTGGATAGAAGCAAAGCCAATCAACAAGTTGAATGGTCCGACTACTGTGACTTTCATTGCAGACATCACCACTCGGTATGGCGTACCTCACAGCATCATCACCGACAACGGCACAAATTTTGCCAAGGGAGGCTTGGCTCGTTTATGTGCGACACAAGGCATCCGACTAGACTTAGCGACCGTTGCCCTCCCATAGTCAAATGGCCAAGTTGAATGAGCAAACAGCCTCATCTTGTCCGGAATCAAGCCCCGATTGGTCGAGCCTTTGGAGCGTTCAGCCAGCTGCTGGATCGACGAGCTGCCGGCCGTCCTCTAGAGTCTGTGCACGACTCCGAACAAGTCAACCGGTTTCACCCCCTTCTTCCTCGTATATGGTGCGGACATCGAGTTCGACTCACCTCGCATCACCATGTACATCAAGGCAGAGGCAAAGGAAGCACGAGAAGACGGCATCGACCTGCTGGAAGAAGGCCGGCTGTTGGCACTCAACCGGTCCGCCATCTACTTGCAGGGTCTACGCCTCTACCATAGTCCAAAGATCAAGCCGAGATCCTTCTAAGAGGGAGACCTTGTGCTCCGACTGATCCAGCGAACAGCCGGCCAGCACAAGCTTTCGGCTCCTTGGGAGGGCCCTTTCATCATCAGCAAAGCCTTGGGCAATGACTCATACTACTTGATCGATGCCCAGAAGCCCGGGCGCGCAAGAGGGATGATTCCGGCAAGGAAACAGAGCGCCCATGGAGTGCAAACCTCCTTCGAAGATTTTACAGTTGAATGTTGTATGTATCGCACTCGGGGACTACCCTTTTCCTTTATCTATATGATAAGTATTATGCCTATAAATGTGTTATTCCATTTCTCCGCCTGAAATCGGGTCCGACCAATCAGCCCGGGGGGCTTGCCGCCTTGCACTATGTCGGTGTTTCCTGTAATCGGACAAGTAGTGTGTCAGCACCTACGCCCCCTCTTGCCATAAGGCACAGCTCGCAGAGCGGCTGTTTGCTTGGCAAGAGGTAAAGGCAAGAAATGGTGCCCACATGAAAAATGGATAAGGACCCAAACATTGACATAGGACAAGCCGGCCCTTCGCCTCACCAACCGGGTAAACAACCGGCCGGCCAGCCAGCCTCTTACTTAGATTGGAATGTTCCAATCAGTCAAAGTACTTGTCCTCCCACAATGGTGAAATACTTGACCAGGCTACAGTCCACAGAGCGGCTGACCGGCTGACAAGTAGGTACCAAGAGAGGACGGCAAAGGAAAAAAACCAAGGAATAAAAAGCAAGAAAGTCGGAACTCGGCCAAAGCACAGCCTATGTGGAAAATAATTTACATATCAAAGGCCCTCGGCCAACATTCAACATAGCTTGAATACACCCCACGGGTGGAATTGTGCAAATCTAACAAAGTTTGTGGAAAAGACTACTAAGCAGGAAAGGCTAAGATAAATTGGCGGCCTAAGCCAAAGGAGCAGCATGCGAGTCTGGCAGGTTGGTGGAGTTGGCGGCGCCGGCTAGTGGAGTGGTCGGCTATTGAATCTCGGGGTGGTCGCCTTCTGCAGCAGTCGACGTGCTTGCATGTGGTTCGGTGCTGGAGGCACGATCGACTCGAGGCTGGCCGTCTGCTCCTACCTGCGGCGCGTCGTCTTCATCATCCTCGTCCTCCTCGTCTCCCCCCTCATCGCTAGAGGCTATCTTCTCTGTCAAGTCTTCGCTGTCAGCCGGGTTCAGGCCGAACAATTCTTGCAGCGCTTCGGCGCCATTCTCATTCAGCTCAGGGACGAAGTCACCAGTATTGGTGTACTCGGCGACCGCTGACGCACGTATCGAGAGGTCACGATCCACCGCCGCCAACTCGGCACCGGCTTCCAGCCGAAACGTGGCCAACTGTGCTAGATCTAGCCCAGGATACCATGCCTTGGCGAACTCCAAGGCCCGTCATGGTCCTGCTCGGGCCGCGGAACCCTTCCATGCCTCAAGGCGGCCGGTGGCCACTTCCAGCCAGTCGGCAATCCGACTGGGGGTACGTGGGGCTTGCCTGTCTGGCCAGATGGCGGCGACCGCCTGAGCCCCAACGCGTTGCAGCCAGCGGAGCATCCAGTGGGCCGGCTGAAGACGAGCCTGAATGCCGAGGAGCTGCTCGACGAGGGTCCGAGGGGCGTCTGCGGCAATCGCCGCGCCACCCGCCCGTTGCTCCTTGCGGCGAGCCTCAACGGCCTCGTTGGCAGCGGTGGAATGGCCGGGGAAGTAGTCTGCACAAGCAAAAACATCAAGTCAGAAGTCAGAAGCAAGTGGCCGTTTCGTTTGACCACCAACAGCAGAAAGAAGAGAAGAAATCTCACCATTGACTATGTCTTCAATCTGGCCATAACCAGCAGTCAGCGCCGCCTCCTTCTCAGTCCAACCCGAGCGTTCGGTCTTGAACTCGGCCAGGAGACGGACCTCGTTGTCCTCCGCTTGCTTCAGGGCCGTCTTGTGATGTGCCGCCTAGTCCGCCAACTGCTTGATTAGGTGGTCGCGCTCCTAGGCCACCATGTTGCATTCGTCCTCCTTGGCGCGTAGTGCGGTGTTGGCTTCGCCCAGTTGCTATTCCTAGGTGGCATTGGTCTCCGAAAAAGAAAGAGAAGAAAAAATATCAACAATCAAGAAAAGAAGGAGAAGTGGTTTCCTGGAATATCCGGCCCGACTGCTCAGCAGTCGGCCTGCATCTCGGGGACTATAGCCCATTGGTGCGCTGACGCGCCCCCGCGAAGAGAAGAAGATGGAGTGCTTACTCCGGGTTTCCGCCTAGTCGGCGGTCCGTCGGTCCAACTCTCGAACATGAGCATTGAAGCTGGCCGCGCGGATGTTGTGGTAGTCCTGCAATGAGGCAACGAAAAGGGAAGTTAGTCAGAAGCTGAGAACCCACTATGCAGTTCCAGGCCGCCTGCTCAGCAGCCGGCCCAGAACTCGGGGACTACACCCAGTGGGTCCGTCGGTGCGCCCCCACCGAAGACTACATAAACAAAACAAGAAGCAAGTCGCATACCCGAATGGCATCCTGCGTCTTCACAAACGCCTTCATGCATTGCGAGAGGGTAGTGGCTTCAGACCTGAAGTCAGCCTGGACGTCCCGCGCCGCCTTGATCAAGGCGCTCGTCCCGTCTCCGCGCACCCACTCTATCGGCGTGGTGCTGGTAGCTTCGGCCTCGGGAGCCAATGAGCCGGCGCTCCCAGTCTCCATCGCCCTCGGTGCCGATGCCGCTTTCTCTACACGTTGGCGCACTAGAGTGCACGCCGCGGGAGCCAACCCCACCACCAACTCGCCTCCAGCTGGTGGTTCCAATGGGGCAGCCGGCTGGGCGCCCTACGCGTCTGCAGTCGGTGGAGCCTCAATCTCCGGCAGGACAGCGTTGCCGCCATTTCTCTCAATGACCGGCTGGTAACCGCGGGCTCCTCCTTCCAGCACGCGGGATCTCCGATGCTGGCGGCGCGGAGCGTAGGGGGATGATAAGTTGGGGTGCCTGATGATGTGCGGCATCCTCTACCCGCTTCTCCGCTACAACATTGGCTTGGGCCTTAGTCGCCGCGTATGTGTCCGCCTGCGCCGCCCTGGCGGCAGTCGCCTTGTCAGCCTCCGCCTTCTTGGCGGCGGCTTCCTTCTCGTCCCACTCCTGCCATGCGTTCTGTTCCCGTGCCTCCCGTAGGTCGGTGGCTGGGTCTATATAGCGGGTATTGGAGGAGACCTCCACCGTCCTGACAACGGAGGCTCAGGACGACCGCTCAAGAGAGAGTGGAGCCCTGCTCAGAAGAAAAGATAAAAAAAGGAGATTCAGAAGGAATCAGGAAGATAAAGTATAAAAGAAGGCACAAGGAGAGTTGAGGACTTACGCCGACACCATTGGAGGCTACTTGGGGGCCTTCTGGAACTTGTCCGCTTTCACGGCGGCCTCGTGCCACTTGGTCACAGCGGCCGTGTCCTTGGTTGCGGCGGCCGAGTGTCTGGGCTTCTTGAGGTGGCTACCGTAAAGCAGCGGGCCTCAGCGTTTAGGCCCACCGCGTGGTGCTGATGGTGCAGCTAAGGAACTCAGCCCTGCCTTGTGGGAAGGCGGTGGACGACGACGCGCCTCCTCCTCCTCCTCCCCATCCTCCTCCTCATCGTCATCCAGCCAGTCCTCCACGCCGCCTCTTCCTCCGGAGCCGCCTGCTCCTCCACCACCTGTGGCGTCGTCTTCCAGGGCGGCCGCCCCCAAGTCAGGGTTCGCAACATCGCTCACGTCCCGGTCTGGCTGGTAGACGATGTCGGCGTCCGACTAGGAGGGGAGGATCTGCATCACAGTCGATCTGATTAGTCGGCAAATCAGAGCCTGGCAGAAAGAAGAAAGAAGAATCAAGAGCTTACCATAGGCGGGGGGTTGGCGCGGGAGTACGGCCGCTTGCCGAATCGCCACCTCCCCTCGTCAAGCTTGAGCTCCATGATCTCGTTCACCACGAGAGCCACCTCTGCAGTCGGCATATCCTTGGTGCACGTCCGGCACGGGTCGCGGTGCTCGCTCATCTGGCTCATCATGTGCGGTCGGCGTTGGAGCGGCAGGACCCGGCGCACCACAAAGGTGACCAGCAAGTCGGACGCCTTGAGGCCCTCTGACTCCGTCATCACCTTCAGGCGGGTGATGGCGGCGGAGGCGTCTTCCGACAGCGACTTTGGCTTGAAACCCCAGTTGATGCGGGTCATGGCAGGCGGGCCTGCCACATAAGGTGGCAGGTTGATGAAGTCGCGCGCCAGGTCAACGTTCTTCACGTAGAAATACGACTTCTACCACAACTTCACCGACTAGATCAGCTTGATGGATGGGAATGCGTTTCCAAAACCCGGACGCCGCACTGCGATGAAAGCTTCGCACTGCGCCGCCTCTTCCCTAGTGGTAGTGCCGAGCTTGCTGTAGAAGAAAGCTCCAGAGATCTCGATGGTGGGGAGGATGCCGAGATACCCTTCGCACAGGGTGACGAAGGCTGACGGCAGCACCATCGTGTTTGTTGTGAGGTGGTGCGGCTGGAGTCGATAGAAGGCTAAGAAGGCGCGGAGGAAGTCGCTCGCGGGCAGGACGAAGCCGCGGAGGAAGTGCGAGCGAAAGATGATGCGCTCGCCTTCCTCCGGCACCGCGCGAGGTCTCCTTGGCGGGCAGCATGCGCACCCTAACACGGTCTGTGCCGGGCACGCGCCATGTGTCTCAAAGGAAGGTGCGGTGGTCATCATGGACGTTGGAGCCGTCCTAGTCGCCGGAGCGTTCCATGGTGGCTTGAGCTCGGCACGGTGAAGGAGAGCGGCAAGCACGCGTACTCACGACCGATAAGAAGAGAGAGGGTCGGCGGAGAAGAAGCTCGACGACAACGGCGAGCCGCGGCAGCACCGCAGAGAGCGTGGAGTGCAACAATGGTGTGGAAGAAGAAACAGTGACGGGAGGGCACGCGTGCCTCTGCCCCTCCCCTCTCCCCCTACTTATAGCCCTCTGGCTACGACGCCAAGGGGGCGGGCATGGGATCGTGGGATTTTACGCCCATGACCCGATGGCCCCGCACTTACCGCGTCGTAATGGCGCGTGGTAAAAGCGCGCGGGATCCCAACCGCCTGCCTCGACCGCAGCAGTTCCGCCCGCGTGCCGAGGCCCGATAGTGGTGGGCTCGGCCTGCTCATGCGTGCCATTGAGCGGCCGGCCCAGCTAGCTATCACCGCGTGGCGCGCATGAGGCGGGCGGCTAGCCTAGGCGCCTAACTAGCACGCCGCGTGCTTCCCGCCGTGACTATTCGAATTCCACCAGTTGGCCTGTCAGGCCCGGGCCGGCTCCTGGCAGCCGGCAGTCCAGAAGACGGACCGTGCAAGCAACCAAAACTTTACGGAGTAGGAAGCTGCCGGGGCACCTCCCCCTTGTTAGCCGTGGCGACCCGCCAGCTTCGGGAACTACTGTCAGAGTTATTGGCAATGGGTAGCCTCATCCGCTCCCCATGACCTTTCAAGACAACGGGGCCGACTGCGCCCCTCGAGCCTCAAATATTGATCGCCGCCTTCTTGTGGCCGGCTGGTCCAAGCGGCCGGCTGCGAGAGGGGCCGACTGCGAGAGGGGCCGGCTTCTAGCAGGATGCCCCAAACGCCCTCAAAGTCTATGCCATTGTGAATGCGGTGAGATGAGGTGTGGCTACAGAGAAGCTTGCCACCCTCGAATCCAGGGCGGGCCATGGCTACAGTGTGCCGTACCGGCTGGTGATCTTCTCCACGGCGCAGCACTGTAGTCCCTCCACCCATGACATCACCCAAGACAGAAGGGGCCCAGTTCCCATGAAGGGCTATTGGTACGGCTCGCAGGCGGCAGGCCCAACTGTCCCGTGGAAAGCCAGAAGGCGGCAGGCTAGGCCAGCTGGCTTGAGGGGATGCCGGCTTCCAGCAGGCGGCCCTCCCCCTCTTAAGAGTTTGTGCACCATCAGTCAGGAGAAATAGGGAATGGCTATAGTGAACGACCGCCAGGCGGCGGGACTATAGCCACGCCTCCCCCGACAAAGCAAGTGTCATTAGAAGCATGACTACAGTGATGAGCCGCCAGCAAGGCCCTCCAGTCGGCCAAGTACAATACAGCCGGCAGGGCCCACCAGTCGGCGGGCCCAAGCTGCCAGCGGAGAAGCCGGCCACAAGAGACACTAACGGCCTGGGCCTACACCCGGCCGGATAACCATTGTACCCCTGGGGGGTAGGCCTATATAAACCCCCCAGGGCACCCATGCAAAAGGTTCAGATTTTTAGAGAAACACACACATAGAGAGGGAGTTAGGGCTAGCCTTGTTCTTCTTCCTTCTCTAGAGAAACAGCTCAAGGAGCAATCTTGAATCCACTCTTGTTGAGTTAGTGATCATGCGGAGACCCCGCAAAGCAGGACTAGGGGTGTTATCTCCTAGGAGAGCCCCGAACCTGGGTAAGATCCGTCGGCTTGCATGACTTCGCCTCATCCCGTTTCCTGGCACCGGCGACGTCTTATTAGCCCCCTCCATGATAAGCCATCCTTTGGCATATGTCGCACGAGACCCCCAACAATACTGATGTTCGTTAGAAGAAAGAGGGGATACCACTCGGGGCAACCCCAAGCTTAGTTGCTTGCTCTCTTTGGATAATAGCTTGGGATGTTGCGGCATCCCCAAGCTTAGGCTCTTCTTACTCCTTATTCCTTCATCCGTCGTAAGATAACCCAAAACTTGAAAACTTCAATCACACAAAACTCAACAAAACCTTCGTGAGATCCGTTAGTATAAGAAAACAAATCACTTCTATAAGTGCCGAAGCAAACCAATTCATATTTTGTTCTTGCATTATATCTACTATATTCCAACTTTTCTATGGCAAAAACTCATCAAATAAAACCATAGAATCGTCAAAACAAGCACACAATGCAAAGAAAACAGAATGTGTCAAAAATAGAACAATCTGTAGCAATCTGGATGTTTCGAATACTTCTGTAACTCCAAAACTCTGGAAAATTGGGAAGACCTGGTAAATTTGTATATTAATATTCTGCAAAAAGAATTGGTATTTTATCGCTCTCTCGTTAAAAATGAGAATTGTTTTCATGAGCGCAAAAGTTTCTGTTTTACACCAAGATTGAACAACTATCACCCAAGAAGATCCTAAAGGATTTACTTGGCACAAACACTAACTAAAACATAAAAAACACAATAATAACAGTAGCATAATTGTGCTAACACACAAGAAAAGAAAGCAAAAAGCAAAATTAAATTTATTCATTGGGTTGCCTCCCAACAAGCGCTATTGTTTTTACGCCCCTAGCTAGGCATCAAATTTTATTGATGCTCACAAGAAAGAAAATAATTGAAACACAAATAGAGCATCATATAGCATGTGAAAAACAAGTTTAAGTCTAACATACTTCCTATGCATAGGCATTTTAAAGGAAAACAAATTATCAAAACAAGTAAAGACTAGCATATGCAAGGAAGAAGATTAAAACATAGACAATCTCAACATGAAGAGAGGTAATTTAGTAGCATGAAAATTTCTACAACCATATTTCCCTATCTCATAATAATTATATGTGTGATCATATTCAATTTCAACAATATAGCTATCACATAACATATTCTCCATATGATCCACATGCATGCAACATTGACACTCTTCCAAAATAGTGGGATTATTTTTACCTAAAGTTGACTCTCTTCCTAACCCACTTTCAATATTATCGCAAGCATATTCATCATGAGGTTTAAATAAATTTTTAAGATCATAAGAATCATTGTCACCCCAATCATGATCATTGCAATAAGTAGCAGACATAGCAATATTAGCATCCCCAGGCTTGGGGTTTCCATATTATTAGCACAATTGACATAAGTATAATTTATAATAACATAATTGCAATCATGCTTTTCATCAAAGGAGCTATCATGAATCACTTCATAAATTCCTTCTTTTAGAACTTCACCACAATTTCCAGATTCATGAATATCAAGCAAAACTTCATAAACATAATCTAGTGAACTCAATTCACTAGTAATGGGTTCATCATAATTGGATCTCTTGAAAAGATTAGCAAGTGGATGATTATCCATATCAATTGATTTTTATCAAGCGAAGATGCAAGCAAATAGAAGACACGTGGCAACACAAGCAAACATGAGATCTGACGAGAAAACGGTGAACGAAAAAGAGGGCGAATAAAAATGGCAATTTTTTTTGAAGTGGTGGAGAGGAAAACAAGAGCTAAATGGCAAATAATGTAAATTGCGAGGAGATGAGATTTGTGATTAGGAATCTGGTAGATGTTGATGGTCTTCCCCGACAACGGCGCAAGAAATTCCTTTTGATTGCGGCTCGAAGCTACATCAGTATTTCCCCAAAGAGGAAGGGATGATGCAGCACAGCGACGGTGGGTATTTCCCTCAGTGATGAAACCAAGGTTATCGAACCAGTAGGAGAACCAAGCAACAACACGTAAATGACACCTGCACACAAATAATAAATACTTGCAACCCGATGTATTAAAGGGGTTCTCAACCCCTTTCGAGTAAGGGCGCTAGAAATTGGCAAACAAACGTGAATAAATTGTAGCAGATTGATACATCGAACGCCAAATAAAATAAATTGCAGCAAAGTATTTTTGTATTTTTGGGTTTAATAGATCTGAAAATAAAAGGCAAATAAAATAGATCAGAAAGGCAAATAATATGAGAAAGAGACCCGGGGGCCGTAGGTTTCACTAGTGGCTTCTCTCGAGAAAAATAGCAAACAATGGGTAAACAAATTATTGTTGGGAAATTTATAGAACTTCAAATAATCATGATGATATCCAGGCAATGATCATTATATAGGCATCACGTCCAAGATTAGTAGACCGAATCCTTCCTGAATCTACTACTATTACTCCACACATCGACTGCTATCCAGCATGCATCTAGTGTATTAAGTTAATGGAGAAAAGGAGTAATGCAATAAGAATGACGACATGATGTAGACAAGATCTATTTATGTAGAAATAGACCCCATCGTTTTATCCTTAGTAGCAACGATAAATACGTGTCGGTTCCCCTTCTGTCACTGGGATCAAGCACCGTAAGATCAAACCCACTACAAAGCACCTCTTCCCATTGCAAGATAAATAGATCAAGTTCGCCAAGCAAAACCCAAATATCGGAGAAGAAATACGAGGCTATAAGCAATCATGCATATAAGAGATCAAAGAAACTCAAATAACTTTCATGGATAAAAAGAGATAGATCTGATCATAAACTCAAAGTTCATCGGATCCCAACAAACACATCACAAAAGAGTTACATCATATGGATCTCCAAGAGACCATTGTATTCAGAATCAAATGAGAGAGAGGAAGCCATATAGCTACTAACTATGGATCCATAGGTCTACAAAGAACTACTCATGCATCATCCGAGAGGCACCAATGGAAGTGATGAACCCCTCCGTGATGGTGTCTAGATTGGATCTGGTCGTTCTGGACTCTGCAGTTGCTGGAATTGATTTTTGTCAACTCCCCTAGGGTTTCTAGAATATTGGGGTATTTATAGAGCAAAGAGGCGGTCCGGGGGGCACCCGAGGTGGGCACAACCCACCAGGGCGCACCTGGGCCTTTAGGGGGGCCCTGGTGGGTTGTGCTCCCCTCGGAGCACCCCTGAGGGAGTCCTGGATTAGGGGGTATCCGGACAGCTGGACTATATTGTTTGGACGGACTGTTGGACTCTGAAGATACAAGATTGAAGACTTTGTCCCGTGTCCGTATGGGACTCTCCTTGGCGTGGAAGGCAAGCTTGGCAGTACGGATATGTAGATCTCCTTCCTTGTAACTGACTCTATGTAACCCTAGCCCCCTCCGGTGTCTATATAAACCAGAGGGTTTAGTTTGTAGGACCAACAACACACAATCATACCATAGGTTAGCTTCTAGGGTTTAGCCTGTTCAATCTCGTGGTAGATCAACTCTTGTAATACTCATATCATCAAGATCAATCAAGCAGGAGTAGGGTTTTACCTCCATCGAGAGGGCCTGAACCTGGGAAAAAACATCGTGTCCCCCGTCTCCTGTTACCATTCGCCTAGATGCACAGTTCAGGACCCCCTACCCGAGATCCGCCGGTTTTGACACCGACATTGGTGCTTTCATTGAGAGTTCCTTTGTGTCGTCATCGTTAGGCTTGATCGCTCCTTCAATCATCGATAGCAATGCAGTCCAGGGTGAGACTTTTCTCCCCGGACAGATCTTTGTATTCGGCGGCTTCGCACTGCGGGCCAACTCGCTTGGCCATCTGGGTTACGCCCCCCACCACTAGGTCAGGTTTGGAAGCTTAAACTACATGGCCGACATCCGCGGAGACTTGATCTTTGATGGATTCGAGCCCCTGCCGAGTGCGCCGCACGGTCGCGATGAGCATGATTTAGCTCTACCATCGGACAGTGTTCAGGAGACCGCACCGGCAACCGCTCCGACCCTCAATTCGGAGCCAATTGCGCCATCTGTGGACGGGTGGATAGACCCCGCCAAGGAGGCCGCATTCTCAGTGGCGATCGAGCCGAGTATCGACCTTACCCTTCATGAGAGCCATGACGCCAAACTGCCGGATTCTTCCCTGGCCACGGACTCCGAACCGCCTGCGCCCGTGCCTATCGAATCCGACCGGGCGCTGATCATGGAGTTCACCTCCACGGATATCTTTCAGCACTCGCCCTTTGGTGACATACTGAACTCATTAAGGTCTCTCTCCTTGCCAGAAGAGTCCTGGTCGAACTATGTCCTTCAGGATTGGGATGCGGATGACGAAGAAATTCGCTGCCCACCCACCACCCACTTAGTAGTCACTGTCGACGATTTGACCGACATGCTCGACTTCGAATCCGAAGACATCAATGGTATGGACGATGATGCAGGAGACGAACAAGAACCACAGCCCACAGGGGTGCCGCACACCCCCTATGTTTCACCGATGAGGTGCTGGACCATGAATTTCTAGAGGGATTCAAACCCGTAAACATAGAGGCGTACAACAGAACGACAGACCCTGGGGTCTGGATTGAGGACTACATCCTCCATATCCACATGGCTCGAGGAGACGATCTCCATGCCATCAAGTACTTACCCCTCAAGCTCAAAGGGCCAGCTCGGCACTGGCTTAAAAGCCTCCCCGAAAACTCCATTGGAAGCTAGGAAGAGCTCGAGGACGCTTTTCGGGCAAATTTTGAAGGGACCTATGTCCGACCACCGGATGTAGACGACTTAAGTCATATAACTCAACATCCCGGAGAGTCAGCCCGAAAGCTTTGGAACAGGTTTCTCACTAAAAAGAACCAAATAGTTGACTGTCCGGATGCCGAAGCCTTAGCAGCTTTCAAGCACAGCGTTCGAGATGAATGGCTTGCCAGACACCTCGGCCAAGAAAAGCCGAGAACAATGGCAGCATTAACAAGCCTCATGACCCGCTTTTGCGCGGGCAAGGACAGCTGGTTAGCCTGATGTAGCACTAGCGGCCCAAGTACATCCAAAGTCAGGGACAAAAACGGGAAGCCACGACGCAGCAAAAACAAGCGCTAGAATAAAGAAGACAACTCGAAGAGCACGGCGGTAAACGCCGGATTCAGAAGCTCTCGGCCAGGTCAGCAAAAGCTGCCCTCCAAAGGCAACAGAGACAAACTATCCAGCCTGAACAAGATTCTGGACAAACTATGTCAGATCCACAACACCCCCGATAAGTCTGCAAATCATACCCATAAAGAATGTTGGGTCTTCAAGCAGTCCGGCAAACTCAACGCCGAACACAAGGGGCAGGATACACCAAGCAAAGACGAGGATGAGCATCCCAAGCAAAGCACTGGGGAACAGAATAAATTCCCACCAGAAGTCAAAACAGTAAATGTGTTATATGTGCTGAAGGGGAGAAACAAAGCGGCACTCCTAGAGACACAAGCCCCAGGGCCTATCACTACGGAGTTCTACCACTGGTCGTCCAAACCGATCACCTTTGACCATCGGGATTACTCGACAAGTATCCAGCATGCAGGATGGGCTGCCTCGGTGTTAGACACGATAATTGACGGATACCACTTCACAACAGTCCTGATGGACGGCGGTAGTAGTTTAAACCTGATATATCAGGACACAGTCCGCAAAATGGGGATAGACCCAACAAAAATCAGCCATAGCAATACTACCTTTAAAGGAGTAACGTCAGGCCCAGAAGCCCATTGCACGGGCTCCCTGCTACTGGAGGTTATATTCGGCTTTCCCGATAACTTCCGCAGCGAAAAGTTAACCTTCCACATCACTCCGTTCCAAAGTAGATATCAAGCACTACTCGGACGCAAAGCTTTTGCTCGCTTTAACGCAATACGACATTACGCTTCTCTCACGCTTAAGATGCCCGGTCCACGTGGCATCATTATAGTAAATGGGAATATTCAGCGCTCCTTGCACGCGGAAGACCGTGCGGCTGCCTTGGCAGCCGCACACTAGACGGCCTCACCAACTAGAGCATCTGATAGGTCATTAAGACCACCGACACGGTTAGACGAGTCCAGTGTAGCTATATATAATTGATAAAGTTTTGATGGCTATACCTCTATAACAATACAAGGGGCTCAATGCATGTAAACCAGTGACAATTAGGCTCAACTTTACTCATCTTGAACTGTACATGGTTTATTTAGTATAACCTAGCTTTTTGCACGACAACTTTTCAACTAAGTTCCTCTCTTTTTCAGATGACCATCGTGCTACACCTGTCCAGGATATGGCACAACGGAGACACATGCGCGGACGTGCAGTAGGGACCCGTTCCAAGGATTCTTTTTATATTAAGACCCTACGTAAACCTTTTTTACTGTCTCTTGTTGATACACATCCACTGGATTCTCAATACAACTGAGAAGGATGCTGACGTATTGGCATGTGGCCATGTCGGAATACTGCACATACCTGGACACCAGGGGCTTATTACAAAGGGCACTGTTTAGCCTGGTTTACATCATAAAGACCGAATACCTTAGGGAGTGTTCGGCGTCGCGAGTTTGGCCCTATATGCATCAGCTCCGAATCATGTCTTTGGTCAAATGTTGGGTTTGCCCGGCTCCTGTGTTTTGCTGCCTTACGTTCCGCTCTATCGGCTAGGGCGGCACCAGGAGAACTACTGCGACTGTGCCCTGGTTCATCTGGACGAGCACCTCAGTAGATAAAGCCGAAAACTGACTGTCATGATATAGCGTGAGACTGGTCAACCACTTGATCACCTAGCGGAATCTTCGGGATTTCTCCGCCTTAACGAAGGGTCGTTTCCCGGCCAGGCATGTACGCACCCCGAATTTCTCCTCTGGCTAAGTGAAAGTGTTAAAGCATTATAGTCCGATTGCCTAGTTCGCTGCGCTATCACCTCCTTAATGGACCAAGACGTTGGATCAAGTGTGAACATGCGTCTTCTGCGAGCACCCCCGCACTATATGCGTGGGGGCTGAAGCCGACGACTGCCATCTTTCACGTTATATACATATATACATAAACGGCCAAACAGGAGGCATCATAGTACTTTCTGGCAAAAGTATAAATATAGCCTTGATAAACTCAATAAAACCTTGTTTTTACAATGGGAATACATGTCACTAGAACATAATATTCTTCGAGCACTGAGCCTCTATCGAACGAGCACCTTCAAGGACTTCTTCAAAGTAGTGCTCAGCAGCCACTCGGCTTACGGCCGAACCCTGTGTCGCAACAGTGGTGGCCTCCATCTCCGCCCAGTATGTCTTGACACGGGCAAAGGCCATCCGCGCACCCTCTATGCACGCCGATCTCTTTAGAGCATTGATGCGTAGCACTACACCAAGGAACTGCTGCACCAAACTAAAATAACTGTTCGGCTTTGGCCTTTCCGGCCATAGATGATCCACAACAGACCTCATGGCGAGTCCGGAAAAATCTATTCAGCTCGGCCCATTCGTCCAACCGATCAGTCAATGGAAGTGGATGCTCTGGAACGTTAAATTGTGACCAGAATAGCTTGTCCACTTCACAATCTTTTTGATCTCGGAAGTATTCGGCCGCGTCGGCAGCACTAGCCGCTAAGTCCAGATATGCGTCCATAGAACTCCACAACCGGTCCAAAGGGGAGTACCTAGGATCTGCGAACTTCATCCGCAGCATAAAGGGCTTCCCAATCGCGATATCCCCGGCTTGACGCAGCTCCTCCTTCATCGCTCTCATTGCAGAGCGGGTGTCTTTGGTCGCCATCGTGGCCTTCTCCAGGTCTGTCCTCTTTGCTTGATCTTTCTCTTCGAGAAGCTCGTAACGGTCAGCGGCATTCTTCAATTCCACAGCCATCTCGGATATTTCCTCCTTGCTTTGGTAGTGAGCAGCCTGTTCGGCTTTCAGCTCGTCAATTGCCTTTAGGGCAGCCGCATCGCTTTTCCTGGCTTGTTCTTTGGCTCGGGCAAGTTCCGCCCGAAGGTTCTCCACGGCCGCAGCTTCATCTACATTCACACACATGTTATAGATATTGGCATCATGCTCCTCCTCCCATGTGTCACCAGAGGAATCACATACCCTGTGCCTCCTCAAGCCGCTTGTTGACAAGTACAATGTCGGCGTCTGCCACATCAAGCTGACGCTTTAGCTCGGCAAACTCATCAGTCCGGCTGGCCACCAGACCCTCCGCCACCTGCATATTAAGGCGTCACGATTATTCCTGGGACTGTGATCCTCTGTGCGCTGTCATCTTCGATAGCACCCAGAGTCTCAGGGGCTACTATCTACACAGGGCACATCTAAAAATGTGCGGTACTATAAAAAATGTACATCATTTCGCGTACCACAAAACCCGTCAGTAGACTCATAAAGGCTTCATGCAACCCGCTTTCGGCAGACGAAATCCTTTCAATCACCGTACCCATCAACGTGCGGTGCTCTTCTGAGATAGCCGCTTGCTCTAGCAGATCCCTCAGTACATCCGATCATACACCAGATGGTGCCGGACTCTTTCGATTGCCCTCTTCAAGGGCCGGATACTAAGGACTTCGGGTGGCCATAGGATTACCTTCTGGCCTTGCGGATCGGGAGAAACCCTCAGCGATGACACCTCGAGGTCGCCCGCCTCATGAGGCGGTATGGCAGGGGGAGGCGTTTCGCTATCCATCATCTCTGGAAGAAGATCCCCTGAAGACGAGCTGTGCTGAGAAGGGCTAAGATCCGAACTACAAGATAAATGCTTTGGTTATTTTCCTCAGAAGTAAAGCGAGATATTTTCATTACTAAGTACCCTTTTACTTACAACTTGGTGGAGGGCTGATCCCCTTGAGGACATAGTGCGGCCGGGGTATCCCCCAGGGTAGGACCCTCCGGCAAAGATTTCTTCCCCCATTTGGAGACCATGGTCTCCGGGTCATCAGAGGCGATCCTCTTCCTTCCCTGGGGAGAGGAAGTTTCAGTTCCTCCTCCCCGGTTAACCTCCTTCGTGGAGCCTCTAGCCTCCTTGTCCCCCCTTTATCTTCTCCTGAGGGCGCTTGATAAGGCGCGATCTCCAGCATCCTGGTTAGCGCGGGATTTGGTGATGTCTCAGGGAGGGGGGCCGGACACCAGAACAACTTTGCCTTCGCTATCCAATCCTGGTCAAAGAGCGGCTTTTTTAGGGCGACGTTGCGATAAATAAATGGACAGTGTGTTTGGATGCGGGGCTACTTACTTGGGTATCCAAGCAATTGCAGCTCAGACCTGCAACCTCAGTGATGTCCAAACACATTATTTGTGGTCCGGAGAACAATTTGTACATCTCCTCGGGCGTCATGCCAAGGAAGTGTTGAATAGCCCGCGGTCCTTCCGGGTTGAATTCCCACATGCGAAGGGGCCGGCGTTTGCAAGGCTGGACTCGACGAACTAGCATAACTTGCACTACCATAAGTCCATAACTAGACTGAAATCTCTCTCAAAGAGATCTCGGATACGGTTTTGCAGTATTGGCACATCCTTGGCTGGACCCGAGCTCAGCCTCCTGCTGATCCATGACATCAGTTTTGGTGGGGTGCTTGAGCGAAAGGTGGGGGCAGCTACCCACTTGGCACTTCGGGGAGCTGTGATGTAGAACCACTCCCGCTGCCACAATCCGGACACCTCTGGGAAGCTACCCTCAGGCCAGGGAGCATCAGCGATTTTGCTTATTAAAGCGCCTCCGCACGCTGCGTGCTGCCCCTCGATCATCTTCGGCTTCACATCAAAGGTCTTGAGCCATAGGCCAAAGTGAGGGGTAATGCGGAGGAAGGCCTCACATACGACAATAAATGACGAAATGTGAAGAAGGGAATCCGGGGCTAGATCATGAAAATCTAGCCCATAATACAACATAAGACCCCTAACAAAGGGATCCAGAGTGAGGCCTAGTCTTCGGAGGAAGTGGGAGACGAACACGACGCTCTCGTTGGGTTCGGGAGTAGGGACGACCTGCCCTCGGGGAGGCAGCCGATGCGAAATTTCAGTGGTCAGATATCTGGCCTCTCTCAACTTCTTGATGTCCTCCTCCGTGACGGAGGAGGGCATCCACCGACCTTGAAGGTTGGATCCGGGCATAGTTGAAGGTCCAAAGCACCTAACCTGAGTTTTTGGGTGTTAGAACTCGAGGCGGGGGAAGGATTTGATTGAGCATGAGAGGAAAAAAAGCCTTGTCCCCTTTATAAAGAGGGTGAATATCAAGCGCCCTCCTCGTGGCCGTTTGGGACTTGCCTAAGATATAGGAGTCCTACCAATTGGCACGGTTGGGTTACCCACGTCAGTATTGATGAGAATTCCGTGATAAGGGGGACATGATCTCTGCTTTGACAAGACGTGCCAAGGAAACCGCCTCGCGAAACACGCTGTGATGGGTTATGAAAAACAATTCGAATAAAGACCTCGCTGTGTTGTGATGTCACACTACGGGGTACGTCAGCAAATTAGATTTGTGGAAATATTATTCTATCTAAGGTGGTATGTGGAACTCATTTTGCAGAGCCGGACATGATCCTTGTGTTCAAAATCTTCTATGAAGTATTCGGAGGAGGAACCCGCCTTGCAATGCCGAAGACAATCTGCGCGCCGGACTCGTCGTCATTGAATCCTGGTTCAGGGGATACTGAGGGAGTCCTGGATTAGGGGGTATCCGGACAGCCGGACTATATCCTTTGGCCAGACTGTTGGACTATGAAGATACAAGATTGAAGACTTCGTCCCTTGTCCGGATGGGACTCTCCTTAGCGTGGAAGGCAAGCTTGGCAGTACGGATACGTAGATCTCCTTCCTTGTAACCGACTCTGTGTAACCCTAGCCCCCTCCGGTGTCTATATAAACCGAACGATTTAGTTCGTAGGACCAACAACACACAATCATACCATAGGCTAGCTTCTAGGGTTTAGCCTCTTCGATCTCATGGTAGATCAACTCTTGTAATACTCATATCATCAAGATCAATCAAGCAGGAGTAGGGTTTTACCTCTATCGAGAGGGCCCGAACTTGGGTAAAAACATCGTGTCCCCCGTCTCCTATTACCATTTGCCTAGATGCACAGTTCAGGACCCCCTACCCGAGATCCGCCGGTTTTGACACCGACAACCCCCCAGGCGCTTCTCCGGCCCATTGGATGTCTTATGGTCCAAAAAATCCACAAAAAATTTTGTTGCCTTTGGACTCTGTTTGATATTGATTACATGCGATGTAAAAAACATGCAAAAAACAACAACTGACACTTGGCACTATGTCAATAGGTTAGTACCAAAAACTTATATAAAATGACTATAAATGATTATAAAACATCCAAGAATGATAATATAACAACATGGAACAATCAAAAATTAGAGATACGTTGGAGACGTATTAGTGGGCACTTGGCAGATTACAATCTTCTGCAAAACAAGGTCCGTCCAACTAACGTGGTAATCTAGATGACTTGGACTGCGTCGGTAAAACCCTATATAATCCAACGGAGGTAGGATAATCTCATGGGAGGTCTGGAAGTTGACGAGCACCAAATTTCTCCCGTCTTCTATGATGACAACCGTCCAGTGGGAGTTCATGCCGACCCAGTACATACCTGACAAGAAGTTTCAGGCGATGGTGAATGGATCGAAGTCGAGGAAAATGATGTACGGCGACCCACTATAGACCTGCAAAGAAGTTTCGGCTAATGGAGGGCGGACAGAAGTCGAGGGGCATCATGTACGCCTCCGTATCATGGTGAGCAAATCTCGCAAGACCAGATAGCAGCAAGCATGGTGTTTTGAAAAGCTTAGGCCTCGCTTCGACGATGGCCGTGTGCATGTCCGTCGAGCATGCAGCCAGCCGCACGACGCTCAACATATCCATACACACGAACAATAGAGGTTGAGGATGTCACTGGGGATATTGCTCCAATTGCGGCTCATATGGATGTTGCGCGGTTCGCATTCGGCCATGGTGGAGTTTGGAAGGTGGGGATTTGGGGGGGCTTGATTTATGAGGGAGAAGGTTCTCGGTGCTGGAGCGGCTAGCGACGGAATAGTCGTACTAGGGGAGGTGAGCGAGGCGAGGGTACGCGGGGGGCACAGTGAGATGATGAAGAGTGACCCAGGATCTCCGGCGATATGGAGATGGATATGGAGTGGTGCTAGGGGAGAGGGAGACGAGGCGAGGCATGCTATACATCGGCGGTGACAGTGACTGCACAGTGCACGACATGAGGCTGACTTTGGTAACCTGAACATGATGAGGACATCAATACCATTGTTACAACACCCACAACCCCTACTGCTACATATACTAGAGGAAGTACAAGAGCTCGCACATGCCAATTAAATTATTAGGTACTTTGGTTTCTTGGTAATAATTGTAATGTTCATGAGAATATGATGCTGCCTAAATTGGATACATTTGTTTTGCTTACAAATGAAGGGCCTGGCATGGATAAGAGGGATGAACACTTGAACAAGACCAAGCATGGAGATGATGGCATGCACAATGGGAATAAGAACGGAGTTACAAGTGATGATTTCAGGACTTTGAAGCCACCATAATGAGTGCATGAAGCCTTGGATTAAATATACAAGATGCCACTTCGTAAATTCGTCCACAGGCTATTATAGGTGTTGCGTCACCTTATTTTTGGGCCAGGCCCATGTAATTTTGAAATACTTAAGTATAGGTTGTTTTTAGAGTCCGTATGTGTGGAGAAACAAGAGTTAGGGCTGGTTTCGGACCCCTCTTCCAAGGGTCACGAAATTCCCCCCTCTTTCTCCATATATTAAACCCTTAGGGCATCGTTTAGACTTTTGGGTTTTTGTTTAGATTAAAAGTTCACCGTAGCTACAACTTCGCGTACTTCGTTTGTGTTCAACGACCAGACCAAGGCATCACAGAACCCCACATTGTTCAATAAAGCTTTCATCCTATATTCACAATATCCATATTACAATCTTAGTTTGTTGCTTGTTCTTTGTTTTCTTGCAGGAAATAGACCTTCGTGGTCAAGTTGATCGTGCTCCGGCGTGGTCAATAACCTCTCGGAGTTGGTATAGCGATTGCTAAGGTGCGACGTCCTCGCACGTTCGTAGTCGGATCGTCAAAGTCCACTCCTCCTAAACGATAATCACCATCTCATCGAAAGACGGGACACCTTTGCCTCTATCAAGTGGTATCAGATTTCTAGGTTGCTCGGTGAGATTTTACAGTTTTTCGTAGTTTAGACCGAGTCTATTATTCATACCTATAGTCCATGAAAAGCCACAAAAAAATAGGGTTAGTTCATCACATCTGAACCAGTCTGAGCCTTTGCATAGTCTTTTCAGTATTTTGCTTTGTTGAATTTGCGGTTGCATCATCGTATCAAGTTGCTGGTCTTAGCATCTAGCCCTTTAGAGTTTCGAGTTCTGTTCACAGGTTCTCACGCCGACGCATCACCATCTTTCCCATCGCAACAATATACGACCATCGTCATCACTGCTGCCATACCACCATCGTCATCACCGCTGCCACATACCACCATCATCATCACTGCTGCCACATACCACCATCGTCATCCACCGCTACCATATAACATATCCACCGCCATCACGCTAATCCGAGTTCCCATCCATCATATATTTGCCACCAGTACGTGTTCCACCACCCTACATATATCCGCCACCAGTCCGAGTTTCCACCAGATTCATCTCCGCCACCAGTCCTAGTCTGATTCCAGTGTTCGTTTCTTTGTTTTCGATTTCCAGATCACGCCACACTTCGAGTCGTGACAGAGTAGGACTCCCAAATTTCCGTGCCACCCGCAGTTGAAAAATAGTTCTAGTTTAAAAAAAACTAAGTCTGGAAAATTCTTGCTAGGCAGTTTTTAGACCATTTGTTTTACTTGGGAGTTAGAAACTGAACAATGTTTTACATGTTTACACTATCCTGAGGAGAGACGTGTTCCTGCTGCTGTTTGTGCTTTCACTAGTTTTGCATGTGTTTGGTGGTCTGAACATTGTAGATTATATCTTATTCTAGCTACTTGGGCTGCTTTTAAAACTGCTATGCATACTCGTTGGGTTCCACCATATTATCAACGTGAGTTACTTCAAAAATTGCAGCATTTAAGACAATGAGAAAATTATGTAGAAGAATACTATCAGGAATTACAAACTGGAATGATTAGATGTGGTATTGTTGATGATAATGAAGCTATGCTTGCATGTTTTATGGGTGGATTAAATAAACAGATTCGGACCATTCTGGAATATAAGGACTATAATAATATCACTCGTTTATTCCATCTTGCTTGCAAAGCTGAACGTGAAGTGCAGGATCGACAGGCATTGGCACGAACTAACTTTTCTGCAGGTCAATCTTCATCATGGACACCACATGCATCCTCTACTCCCACACATCCTACTGCAGCACCACTGACTTCAGCCGCCAATTCCAACCGAGATACAAGAAAACAGGCACCACCGCCACCATCTGCCAGGAGTACACCTTCTGGTTCCGCACAGAGCTCTTCTTCATCCATGGCATCGATAGGGTAAACACATGATATTATTCATTGTCGATGCAAGGGTGGAGGTCATTTTGTGAGAGAATGCCCATCTAAGCGTGCGATTATTGTTACCGAGGATGGTGGGTATGAGTCCACTAGTGACTATGATGAGGAGAATTTGGCTCTTATTACAAGTGAATAACACGGTGGAGATGATTCTGATCATGAGAGGCAATACATGGTTGCTGAAGATGCTGACAGGTACAAATTTTTAGTTGATCAATGTGTGTTGAGTGTGCAGGTTACACAAGCTGAGAAAAATCAGAGGCATAATTTGTTCCATACAAAGGGAGTTGTGAAGGAACGTTCTGTTCGCATCATCTTAGATGGAGGGAGCTGCAACAACTTGGCTAGCATGGAGATGGTGGAGAAGCTATCTCTCACCACGTGACCACATCCACATCCTTACTATATCCATTGGTTCAACAACAGCGGCAAGGTTAAGGTAACACGTACTATTCATGTGCATTTTTGTATCTCTACATATGCTGATTATGTTGATTGTGATGTGGTACCCATGCAAGCATCTTCCTGATTACTTGGTAGACCATGGCAATCTGATAAAAATTCTGTACACCATGGTAGAAACAATCAGTATACTCTTTTTCATAAGGATAATCATATTACTTTGCTTCCTATGACTCCTGATTCTATTTTGAAAGATAATATTAATCGAGCTAGTAAAGCAAAACATGAGCAAAATAAGAGTGAAAATCGGATTGTGGCAAAAGAATTTGAGCAACAAATGAAGCCTAATAACAAACCATCATCTCATGTTGCTTCTCAAATTAAATTGAAAAGTGGATGTTTACTTGCCACCAAATCTGATATTGATGATCTATATTTCAGCAAATCTGTTTGCTATGCTTTTGTGTGCAAAGAGGCATTATTTTCATTCGAGGACGTGCCTTCCTCTTTGCCTCCCACTGTCACTAACATTTTGGAGGAGTTTGCTGACGTATTTCCAAAAGACGTGTCACCAGGATTACCAGCTACTTGAGGGATTGAGCATCAGATTGACTTCATTCCCGGTGCATCGCTACCTAACCATGCACCATACCGTACCAATCCAGAGGAGACGAAGGAGATTATGTGTCAAGTACAGGAGCTGCTCGACAAAGGTTATATATGTGAATCCCTTAGTCCTTGTGTTCCTATTATTCTAGTGCCGAAAAATGATGGTACATCGTGTATGTGTGTTGATTGTAGAGGCATTAATAATATTACTATTAGTTATCGTCATCCTATTCCTAGGCTAGATGATATGGTTGATGAATTGAGTGGCTCTACAATATTCTCAAAAGTTGATTTACATAGTGGATACCATCAAATTTTCGTATGAAATTGGGAGATGAATGGAAAACAGCATTTAAAACTAAGTTTGGATTATATGAGTGGTTAGTCATGCCTTTCGGGTTAACTAATGCACCTAGTACTTTCATGAGATTAATGAACGAAGTTTTACGTGATTTCATTGGACGATTTGTGGTAGTCTATTTTGATGATATACTGATTTATAGCAAATCTTTGGAGGAACATTTATGTGTTGTTTTTATTGCTCTACGTGATGCACGTTTGTTTGGTAACCTTGGGAAGTGCACCTTTTGCACCGACCGAGTATCTTTTCTTGGCTATGTTGTTACTCCACAGGGAATTGAAGTTGATAAAGCCAACATTGAAACTATTGAGAGTTGGCCACAGCCCAAAATGGTCACACAAGTGAGGAGTTTTCTTGGCCTCACTGGTTTTTATAGGCATTTTGTGAGAGATTTCAGCACCATTGTTGCACCTCTCAATGAGCTCACAAAGAAGGATGTGCCTTTTGTTTGGGATACTGCCCAGGAAGAAGCCTTCACGGTATTGAAAGATAAGTTGGCATGTGCTCCTTTACTCAAACTTCCTGATTTTAATAAGACTTCTGAGCTTGAATGTGATGCTAATGGAATTGGATTAGGAGGTGTGTTATTACAAGATGGCAAACCTGTTGCTACTTTTCTGGAAAATTGAGTGGGCCTAGTCTGAACTATTCTACTTATGATGAAGAATTATATGCTCTTGTTCGGACATTAGAAACATGGCAACATTATTTATGGCCCAAAGAATTTGTTATACATTCTGATTATGAATCTTTGAAACATATTAGATGTCAAGCAAAACTGAACAGTAGACATGCTAAATGGGTTGAATTCATTGAGACTTTCCCTTATGTCATTAAACACAAGAAGGGTGAAGAAAATGTTATTTCTGATACATTGTCTCGTCGTTATACTAGGCTTTCACAACTTGACTTTAAAATATTTGGTTTGGAGACCATCAAAGATCAATATGTGCATGATGCTGAATTTAAAGATGTGTTGCTGAATTGTAAAGAAGGGAGGACATGGAACAAGTTCGTCATTAATGATGGATTTGTGTTCCGTGCTAACACGCTATGCATTCCAGCTAGCTCCGTTTGTCTTCTATTGATGCAGGAGGCGCATGGAGGAGGATTAATGGGACATTTTGGCGTGAAGAAGATGGAGATGTACTTGCTACACATTTCTTTTGGCCAAAGATGAGACGGGATGTTGTGCGCTTTGTTGCTTGCTGCACTACATGTCAAAAAGCTAAGTCACGACTCAATCCTCATGGTTTATATATGCCTTTGCATGTACCTAGTGTTCCATGGGAGGATATATCTATGGACTTTGTTTTGGGTTTACCTCGAACAAAGAAGGGGAGGGATAGCATATTTTTTGTCGTGGATAGATTCTCGAAAATGGCACACTTTATACCATGTCATAAAAGCGATGATGCTACTAATGTTGCAGATTTGTTCTTTCTTGAAATTATTCGCTTGCATGGTGTGCAAAATACTAATGTTTCACATCATGATACTAAATTTCTTAGACACTTTTGAAGATATTTATGGGCTAAGTTGGGGACTAAGCTGCTTTTTAGTACTACTTGTCACCCCCAAACTGATAGACAAACTGAGGTAGTCAATAGAAAATTGTCTACTATGCTTAGGGCTGTTTTGAAGCATAATAAGAAAATGTGGGAAGAATGCTTGCCTCATATTGAATTTGCTTATAATCGTTCACCTATTGATTGCCCTTTTGAAATTGTGTACGATTTCCTCCCTCGTGCACCTATTGATTTGTTGCCTCTTCCATTATAACGCCCTCGATGCGGCTATATCTCCTACGTGTCGAGGCACGACTTAGAGGCATAACCGCATTGAAAGCAGTGTCGCAAGTTAGGCAATCTTCACAACATCACATGTAATATATAGATAATAAAAGGGGAGAAACATAGTTGGCTTACACTCGCCACGTTAATCAAAGTACATAAATAGCATTACATCATCCAATCACTCATGGCCTGACTACGGCGTCAAAATAAAAGAACAACCCAACATGCGACACGGTCCCGATCGCCCCAACTGGGCACCACTACTGATCATCAGGGAAAGACACATAGTAAAGGCGTGAGTCCTCGTCGAACTCCCACTTGAGCTCAAGCACGTCATCAGGAACGGAGTCATCAGGCCCTGCATCTGGTTTGGAAGTAATCTGTGAGCCACAGGGACTCAGCAATCTCGCACCCTCGCGATCAAGACTATTTAAGCTTATAGGTAAGGCAAGGTAAAATATGTGGAGCTGCAGCAAGCGACTAGCATATATGGTGGCTACCCTGTTCGCAAAGGAGAGTGAGAAGAGAAAGCAAAGCGTGAACGAATAACTAGAGAACAACCTGTGGCAAGCATTACTCCAACACCGTGTTCACTTCCCGGACTCCGCCGAGAAGAGACCATCACGGTAACTCACATAGTTGATTCATTTTAATTAAGTTAAGTTTCAAGTTATCTACAACTGGACATTAATAAATACCCACTTCCCAACATCAACGAGCTGTTCGAACAACTCAAAGGCGCCCAAGTATTCTCCAAGCTTGATCTCCGTATGGGTTATCACCAGATTCGAATCCGTGAGCAAGATATTCCCAAGACGGCTTTCAGGACAAGCTATGGTTCATATGAATACACTGTCATGTCTTTTAGCCTCGTCAACGCTCCTCCGACTTTCTCTCGCATGATGAACTTCATCTTCAACGCCTACACCAATGACTTTGTTCTGGTCTATCTCAACGACATTCTGGTCTTTTCGAAGAACAAGGAAGATCATGCCAAGCACTTGCGTTTGGTACTCGATAAGCTGAGGGAACACCATTTCTACGCCAAGTTCTCCAAGTGCGAATTTTGGCTCAATGAGGTTCTTTATCTTGGACATATCATCTCTGCCAAGGGCATTGCGGTGAATCCTGAGAAGGTGTCTGCAATTGTGAATTGGGAACCACCTCAGAACGTGAAGCAACTCTGTAGCTTCCTCGGCCTCGCAAGCTACTGTCGAAGATTCGTTGAAAACTTTTCTAAGATCGCGAAGCCTCTCTCAAACCTTCTCCAGAAGCACGTCAAGTACGTTTGGTCTCCGGAATGTGACATCGCTTTAAACACTTTGAAAGAGAAATTGGTCACTGCTCCAGTTCTGACTCCTCCTAATGAATCCAAACCGTACGAGGTCTTTTGCGATGCCTCTCTCCAAGGTATGTGCAGTGTTGATGCAAGAGAAGAAAGTTGTGGCTTATACCTCTCGCCAGTTGAAGCCCAACGAGAAGAAATACCCCACTCATGACCTCGAGTTGGCGGCAGTTGTGCATACTCTTTTGACTTGGAGACATCTCTTATTAGGAAGAAAAGTGGACATTTTCACTGACCACAAGAGTCTCAAGTACATATTCACTCAGCCTAATCTCAACCTCACGCAGACTCGATGAGTTGAAATGATTCAAGAGTATAATCCGAGTATCGAGTATACTCCAGGCAAGGCCAATGTGATTGCTGACGCGTTGAGCAGGAAGGCTTATTGCAACAGTCTGATTCTCAAGCCTTATCAACCCGAGCTTTGTGAAGCTTTCCGCAAACTTAATCTGCAAGTTGTTCCTCAAGGTTTCCTCGCCAACCTTCAAGTCTCTCCTACCTTGGAAGACCAGATTCGCCAAGCCCAGCTTCTTGATGCTATGGTGAAAAGGGTGAAAATTGGGATTGCCAAGAGTCAACCCAAGTACAAGTGCTACCAGCTTGATGACAAGGATACTCTCTTCTTTGTGGATCGTATTGTTGTGCCCAAAGGTGATCTTCGTAAGGTTATCATGAACGAGGCTCACAATTCACTCCTCTCCATCCACCCCGGGAGCATGAAGATGTATCAGGACCTCAAGCAGGCTTATTGGTGGACTCGTATGAAGCGCGAGATTGCTCAGTTCGTGAACGAATGTGATGTCTGCAGAAGAGTGAAGGCAGAACACCAAAGGCCAGCTGATCTCCTCCAACCTCTTGCCATTCCAGAATGGAAGTTTGACCACATTGAGATGGACTTCGTGACTGGGTTTCCAAAGTCCAAACGTGGCAATGATGCTATATTCATTGTCATCGACAAACTCACTAAAGTGGCTCATTTTTTGCCTATCAAGGAGTCTATCACTCCAGCTCAATTGGCGGAGCTCTATACCTCTCGAATTGTCTCTCTGCATGGTATTCCACAAGTGATCTCTTCAGACCGTGGCAGCATCTTTACCTCCAAGTTTTGGGATTCTTTTCAGAAGGCCATGGGCACCAACATCTGCTTCAGCACAGCTTTCCATCCACAAACTAGCGGTCAAGTTGAGCGTGTCAATCAGATTCTTGAAGATATGCTCAGGGCTTGTGTGATCTCCTTCGGCATGAAGTGGGAGGATTGTCTTCCATATGCTGAATTCTCCTACAACAACAGTTTTCAAGCAAGTTCGGGCAAGCCCCATTTGAAATTCTGTATGGCAGGAAGTGCCGTACCCCTCTCAACTGGTCTGAAACCGGTGAACGTCAACTTATGGGAAATGACTTAATCACAGAGGCAGAGGAAATGTGCAAAGTCATTCAAGATAACCTCAACGCAGCCCAATCCCGCCAGAAGAGCTACTATGATAGTAAGCACCGTGATTTGGCTTTCGAGATCGGAGATCATGTTTACCTCCGCGTCTCTCCAATGAAAGGTACTCGCCGTTTTGATATCAAAGGGAAGCTTGCCCCTAGGTACGTGGGACCTTTCAAGATCGTCAGCAAGAGAGGCGATCTCGCCTATCAACTCGAGCTTCCTTCAAACTTTGCAAATGTGCATGACATGTTCCATGTCTCTCAGCTTCGCAAGTGCTTCAAGACTCCTGACCGCACCGTCAACTTCGAAGACATTGAGCTCCAAGAAGATCTCTCTTATCGTGAGCACCTCGTGGCTATTCTTGAAGAGACTGAACGCAAGACTCGCAACAAGTCAATTAAATTCCTTAAAGTCAAGTGGTCACACCATTCCGACCGTGAGGCTACCTGGGAATGCGAGGATCACCTCCGTTCTGAATACCCGGCGTTCTTTCAGTCCTAGATCTCGGGATGAGACCCTTTCATAGTGGTGGAGTGTTGTAACACCCCGGATATGATTTACCTAATATGTAATCCAACTATTGCCGTTTCCGGCGTTCAGTTATTTTATTTTCTCGGGTTCGGGTTGTTGTCTCCGTGTGTTGTTGTCGTTGTCATGCATCTCATATCATGTCATCATGTGCATTGTATTTGCATACGTGTTCATCTCATGCACCCGAGCATTTTCCCCGTTGTCCATTTTGCATTCCGGCGCTCCGTTCTCCTCCGGTGGTCATTTCTACCTTTCTTTCGTGTGTGGGGATTAAACATTTCCTGATTGGACCGAGACTTGCCAAGCGGCCTTGGTTTACTACCGGTAGACCGCCTATCAAGTTTCGTACCATTTGGACTTCGTTTGATGCTCCAACAGTTAACCGAGGGACCGAGAAGGCCTCGTGTGTGTTGCAGCCCAACACCCCTCCAATTTGGCCCAAAACCCACCAAAACCCTCTCCATCATCTAGAGCGTTCGATCACGATCGCGTGGCCGAAAACCGCACCTCATTTGGACACTCCTAGCTCCCTCTACCTCTATATATAGACCCCCTCCTCAAAATTCGCGGATCCCCTCGTCCGAAACCCTAGATCCACCTCTCTCTGCGCGGCCGGACACGTCCGCCGCCGCCCGCGACGAATCGCATGCTGCCACGTGTCCCGGGGGACCGCATCACCGCGCCGCCTCCCACCGCCGGCCCGTGAGGCCCGGGGCCGGCCCTCTCCTCCGCCCGACCTGGCCCCGAGGCCCCTCGCGCCGCGCCGCCTCCTCCCCATCGCTGGCCGCCGCCCCACCATTCGCCGGCGCCACTCCAGCTCGCCAGCGCAAGGCCCGACCGGAGGTCCTCGCCGGCACCCCGCCGCGCCGTCCACCGCCATCGCCGGCCACCGCCATCGCCACCGCCGCCCCAGCCTTCTTCCCCTTCTCCGGCGCCCTCCAACGTCTTCGGCGAGCTCCAAGTTCGCCGACGATCCTCGGCTTCCATGCATGAACAGTAACTCCGGCGAGATCCGGATCTGGATCTGAGATCCACCTCGGTTGACTTTTGCCCCGAAATCCTAATTATTTTGCTATGTTCGTCGTGTCGCAACTTTGCATCCGTAGCTCCGTTTTGGGCATATAGCATATTAAAATGTTCGTCTCAAAGAGCACATCATTGCATCTCATTGCATCATTTTCATTTGAGTTCATCTTGATGCCCGAAATGTTGTTGGAAAAATGCTATTTGAGATAATTATCAGATCTGCTGCTCCAATTAGATATTTGTCATTTTTGCCATGATTATTGTGTGCATGATATGCCCCTGATCTCTACATGAGTTTTGTTATATGTTTTTCCATCTTTCCAGAGGTGCAACCCACGTATTTTTGTGATGTGTGTGGTGACTAGCACAAGCTTGCAAAGTGGAGCATTCGTTAATTCTGATTTCAGGGACTTAACAATTCCACTAAGTCCTTGATCTGTTTATTTCATTATGCCATATGTTCATGTTATTTCCTAGTGATCCGTGCATCTTTTGAGGATGATCAGTAAGGATAATTTGTTAATCTTGTAGTGCTCTATCCATCCATGTCTTTGTTTGCAATTATGGAGCACCATAGGTTGAGTCAATCGAGCTCTACTTTTGCTATTTCGTGAATCTGGGCAGATTGTCTACTTAGCGATTTTGCCGAGGATGTTGTAGTTGATCCGTGCATGCTATGATATTGTTCTTGCCATGTCTAGCTTGTATAATGTGTATTCTTTATGGGTGTATGCTTATATTGTCATGACTTGCTCTGTAGTGAGTGCATCGAGCTCGTAAACATGCCTACTTGATATCTGATTTGCATGCTCCAGTTTTTCACTAAGTCTGTGATCTGTTTATGTTTTTGCCATGTTCCCATGCTTGCAATTGTATTTTCTGTTCCCTTTTGGCTCAAGGTCACTAAGGGACTTTTGTTAAGATCTTCGAGTAGCTCCATGCCATGCTTTACTTTGCCATGTTCAGGCCCTATAGCATATAGTTTTCATGCCCCAAAGTGTGCTATCTGATCTGAAATTCCAGAAAAGTGTTAATTTCACTAAGTCTGAGATCTGTTTACCAATTGCATTTTTGCCATGCTTGTTTGAACCTGTTAATGGATGAATTGGCCGTAGCTCAATGTTCATATTTTGTTAAGCATCATGAATGGATACCTGCCATGTATTTTGTTGCCATGTTTGGGTGCTGTAGCATGTTCCTCTTGTTGCATTTAGATGGCTACTTGCTGTATATCGCAGACCGTTGTCATATTTGAATTGCTTGCCATTTCCAAACAGTGACTCCGATTCCGGTGATCTCTATATTGTTTTCAAGCTATTTCATCTCATCTTTCCAATGGCACACTTGGATTTCCAAGTTGAGTCCAGGTTCATTCATTCCTTGTCAAATCTTGCATATGCATCGCATATCGCATCCCGCATAGCATACCATGATTGCACCATGTTGTTTGAGTTTGCACGTGGTTGATTGTGTTCTGTTTGCTTGTTTTGTCTTGTTTGGGTAGAGCCGGGAGACGAGTTCGCTAATGAGGAGCCCGTTGAGTTTGCTTTCGAGGATCCAGTCAACTCTAACAACTGTGCAGGCAAGATGATCATACCCTCGAAATCACTTCTATCTTTGCTTTGCTAGATGCTCGCTCTTTTGCTATGCCTATGCTACGATAGCTACCACTTGCTTATCATGCCTCCCAAATTGTCATGTCAAACCTATAACCCACCATGTCCTAGCAAACCGTTGATTGGCTATGTTACCGCTTTGCTCAGCCCCTCTTATAGCGTTGCTAGTTGCAGGTGAAGATTGGGGACCGTTCCTTGTTGGAACATTATTTACTTGTTGGGATATCATTATATTATCTTGTTATCTTAATGCATCTATATACTTGGTAAAGGGTGGAAGGCTCGGCCTTTTGCCTAGTGTTTTGTTCCACTCTTGCCGCCCTAGTTTCCGTCATATCGGTGTTATGTTCCCGGATTTTGCGTTCCTTACGCGGTTGGATGATAATGGGAACCCCTTGATAGTTCGCCTTGATTAAAGATTTTCTAGCAATGCCCAACCTTGGTTTTACCATTTGCCACCTAGCCTCTTTTTCCCTTGGGTTTCCGGAGCCCGAGGGTCATCTTATTTTAAACCCCCCCAGGCTAGTGCTCCTCTGAGTGTTGGTCCACCTTGTCAGCCGCCGGTGGCCACCAGGGGCAACTCTGGGTTGGGGTAACATAGCCAATCAACGGTTTGCTAGGACATGGTGGGTTAGAGGTTTGAGAACGAGATATGTGCAGCTCCTATCGGGATTTGTCGGCACATTCGGGCGGTGTTGCTGGATTTGTTTTAACTTGTCGAAGTGTCTTAACAGATTGTTTGACATGGTGGGTTAGAGGACATGGTGGGTTAAAACAAATCCCGATAGGAGTTGCACATATCTCGTTCTCAAAGCACACCTCTAACCCACCATGTCCTAACAAACCGGGATACCGAGTCTGATCGGAATGTCTCGGGAGAAGGTATATTCCTTCGTTGACCGTGAGAGCTTGTCATGGGCTAAGTTGGGACCCCCTGCAGGGATTTGAACTTTCGAAAGCCGTGCCCACGGTTATGGGTAGATGGGAATTTGTTAATGTCCGGTTTTAGATAACTTGAAACTTAAAACTTGAAACTTAACTTAATTAAAATGAATCAACTGTGTGAGTTACCGTGATGGTCTCTTCTCGGCGGAGTTTGGGAAGTGAACACGGTGTTGGAGTAATGCTTGCCGCAGGTTGTTCTCTTGTTATTCATTTGCGCTTTGCTTTCTCTTCTCGCTCTCCTTTGCGAACAGGGTAGCCACCATATATGCTAGTCGCTTGCTGCAGCTCCACATATTTTACCTTGCCTTACCTATAAGCTTAAATAGTCTTGATTGCGAGGGTGCGAGATTGCTGAGTCCCCATGGCTCACAGATTACTTCCAAACCAGATGCAGGGCCTGATGACTCCGTTCCAGATGACGCGCTCGAGCTCAAGTGGGAGTACGACGAGGACTCACGCCGTTACTATGTGTCTTTCCCTGATGATCAGTAGTGGTGCCTAGTTGCGGCGATCGGGACCGTGTCGCATGTTGGGTTGTTCTTTTATTTTGGTGTCGTAGTTGGGCCATGAGTGATTGGATGATGTAATGCTATTTATGTACTTTGATTGACGTGGCGAGTGTAAGCCAACTATGTTTCTCCCCTTTTATTATCTATATATTACATGGGATGTTGTGAAGATTGCCTAACTTGCGACATTGCTTTCAATGCGGTTATGCCTCTAAGTCGTGCCTCGACACGTAGGAGATATAGCCGCATCGAGGGTGTTACATCCATCTTCGGAGAAGGTTAATTTTGATGCTAAACAATGTGTTAAATTGATTTTGAAAATGAATCAGTTAACTAAGGAAAACATTGAGCGTATGAATGCTAAATATAAACTTGTTGGAGATAAGGGTAGAAAACTTGTTGTCTTTGCACCTGGAGATCTTGTTTGGTTACATTTGTGTGAGGATAGATTTCCTAATTTGCGCAAATGAAAGATAATGCCACGTGTTGATGGTCCATTTAAGGTGTTAGATAAAATAAATGATAATGCATATAAACTTGAGCTTCCTACAGATTTTGGGGTTAGTCCCACTTTTAACATTGCAGATTTGAAGCCTTATTTGGGTGAGGAAGATGAGCTTCCATCGAGGATGACTTCATTTCAAGAAGGGGAGGATGACTAGGACACCAATACCATTGTTACACCCACAACCCCTACTACTACATATACTGGACCAATTACTAAAGCTCACGCACGCCAATTAAATTATCATGTACTTCCGTGTCTTGGTAATGATTCTAATGTTCATGAGAATATGATGCTGCCGAAATTGGATAAATTTGTTTTGCTTACAAATGAAGGGCCTAGCATGGATAAGAGGGATGAACACTGGAACAAGACTATCGGTGTTCTGGGAACGGGGGTCCCCAGACTTGCATTCCTGCGGCCTGCAGCGTGGCTCCACCAGCAGCCCCATACGGCCCATCTTCACGAGCAAACATTCAAGACCCTCGCGATGGACCAGGCCTCGCGAGGTGGACGATGCAAGACCTCCTCAGGGGCAGCCTCGCCAGGCTGGCTCACAAGGGGCGGAGAGGTCAAGGCAAGGGACACCTTGCGAGGTTCCTATGACGCAAGCCATGATGACTGGAATCAGGCGGGCGCCAGCGCGCAGTTTCCTCGTTTCCTCTTTGGTGCTAAAGTGACAAGCACAGACGAGGAGTCCCGATGCGTCAGTCAAAGGTTTCCATATCGGTGCAACAAGACCAAGACCAGCAGGACGGCAAGACGGAGGTCACCGTGGAGCCCAAGACAGCGTCACCACCAGAGCCTTTGGCAGGCGAAGACCACTTTTGTTAGGATAGCTTGTACTAGTTGTCTCCCTTCGAATTTGGCTGTTGTGGGATCCCTTCCCGCTCAATATTTGGGAAGAGGACTAGGGCCTCTATAAGTAGGACTAGCCACCACCATAGGGAGGGGGTCGAATCTTGAACCACACAAACTCACCAAGCACAAGAACACCTCTCCTCGCGATGCTGTTCTTCCCTTGTACTGTTCATCCTCAGCCCAAGAGGCAACCCACCACACCACACTAGAGCTCGAGTGTGCGAAAACGGATGATCAAAGGAGGAAGAAGGCGTGGATAGAAAGGTGAATCCTTATCCCTTTATATGGGCGGACGAAGCTAAGCGTCCCCACTTGCCTGGTAAAACTCGCTTATCCCTCAAGCGCCGTAATCGATGGCGTGGTTGGGTTACCCACGCCCGTATTGATGAGAATCCCGTAATAAGGGGACACGATCTCTGCTTTGGCAAGACGTGTCTAAAAACTGCCTCGCATTATGTGTGGGGCTAGTTAAAGGAAATGGTTCGAATAATCACCGTGCCATGACATAACGTCATGCTGTCAAAACAAGTCAGCAAATTAGATTTGCGAAAATATTATTCTCTCTACGGAAGTATGTGGAACTTATGTTGCAGGGTCAGACACTATCCTCGTATTCAAATTCTTCTGTGATATATTCGGAGGAGGAACCCGCCTTGCAATGCCGAAGACAATACTGCGCGTCGGACTCATCATCATTGAAGCCCGGTTCAGGGGCTACTGAAGGAGTCCTGGATTAGGGGGTCTCCGGACAGCCGGACTGTTGGACTATGAAGATACAAGATTGAAGACTTCGTCCCGTGTCCGGATGGGACTCTACCTGGTGTGGAAGGCAAGCTAGGCAATATGGATATGGATATCTCCTCCTTTGTAACCAACCTTGTGTAACCCTAACCCTCTCCGGTGTCTATATAAACCGGAGGGTTTTAGTCCGTAGGACAACAACCACAACAGACAATCATACCATAGGATAGCTTCTAGGGTTTAGCCTCTCTAATCTCATGGTAGATCTACTCTTGTACTACCCATATCATCAATATTAATCAAGCAGGACGTAGGGTTTTACCTCCATCAAGAGGGCCTGAACCTGGGTAAAACATTGTGTCCCCTGCATCCTGTTACCATCTGGCCTAGACGCACAGTTCGGGACCCCCTACCCAAGATCCATCGGTTTTGACACCGACAGCTAGTGAGACCAAGCCATCGACCGTGTCATATGCTAGTCTAGTTGGCTGCGCGTCCACACAGCCCTTTCGACTAGGGACCTTTTAGGACAGTCATCATACAATGCATAGTCCCACAAACAAGTCACGTACTTGTTGATACACATCATTGATAATGTCCAAGGACTATCTTTATTCATAAACACATAGGAAATATCATCATACATGATTGCCTCTAGGGCATATCTCCAACAAGGATAGCTTGTAGTAGTTGTCTCCCTTCGAATTTGGTCGTTATGGGATCCCTTCCGCTCAATATGAGGACCAGGGCCTCTATAAGTAGGACTAGTCACCACCATAGGGAGGGGGTCGAATCTTGAACCACACAAACTCACCGATCACAAGAACATCTCCCCTCGCGAGGCTATTCTTCCCTTGTACTATTCATCCTCAGCCCAAGAGGCAATCGACCACAACACACTGGAGTAGGGTATTACACCACAATGGTGGCCCGAACTAGTATAAATCTTGTGTCTCATGTTCTTTGGGGTTCGTCGAGCTAGGCCATGAGATCGTAGAGCGTGCGAGCTAGGGAGGGGGAGAGATCTCCGTGCGCACCCTAGTGTTCGAACCTTAAGGGTTTTGCCGGAACCCGAAATCCGACAAAGACCAAGCATGGAGATGATGGCATGCGCAATGGGAACAAGAACAAAGTTACAAGTGATGATTTTAGGACTTTGAAGCCACCATAATGAGTGCATGATGCCTTGGACGAAATATAAAAGATGACACTTCATAAATTCATCCAAAGGCTATTATAGGTGCTGCGTCACCTTATTTTTGGGCCAGGCCCATGTAATTTTGAAATACTTAAGTATAGGTTGTTTTTAGAGTCTGTATGTGTGGAGAAATAAGAGTTAGGGCTGGTTTTGGACCCCTCTTCCAAGGGTCAGAAAATTCCCCCCTCTTCCTCCATATATACAGCCCTCAGGGCGTCGTTTAGACTTTGGGTTTTTGTTTGGATTATAAGTTCTCCGTAGTTGCAACTTCGCGTACTTCGTTTGTGTTCAACGACTAGACCAAGACGTCACAGAACCCCGCCTTGTTCAATAAAGCTTTAATCGTATATTCGCAATATCCATATTGCAATCTTAGTTTCTTGCTTGTTCTTTGTTTGCTTGCAGGAAATAGACCTTCGTGGTCAGGTTGATCATGCTCCGGCATGGTCAATAACCTCTCGGAGTTGGTTTCGCGATTGCTAAGGTGCGACGTCCTCGCACGTTCGTAGTCGGATCGTCAAAGTCTACTCCTCCAAAACGATAATCACCATCTCACCGAAAGACGAGACACCTTTGCCTCTATCAGAACATGCCGCCTGGACTAGTGTCACCTCGGGCGTAGGGTCTTGTCACTTCACTGTAAGGACCGGATGAATAATATTTTGACCATCAAGTGTACCATAGTTGTACTACTAGTAGTAGAAACATACGGAGTAGTACTGTATAGCGGAAATAGGTCTCCCGTGCTAGCATGCCTCCGGGTTCACTTCATCCTCCAGGTATCATCCATATTGCAAGCAGAAGCAAATTCTCGTGCAGGCGGAAGCGCGAAGAAGGTTTTTCTTTTTCTTTTTTGAGGATAACCACATATTCCTTATCCAGAATATGTTGTGTCTCCCATGCACGCGGCAATATCCATCCTAACCAGCTACGACACATTTTTTTATATTTGTTTGCATAGGTCCCACCTGTTAGGAGGGGTTTAGAAATAAAAAGGAATCATAAAATTTCTTGCCACGGTGACTCAAAAGAGTGACCTCAACTAGCCAGTGGCACATGTAGTGCTAGAAGGATGGGCACGTACACAGACAGGTACCACTCCTCAGTCTACCCGCATAGCCTTTTCATTTAGTCTACCTATCCATCTAATCAACTGCCTGCATATCACTTCTCCCATTTACTTCTCCATCGAGAACCGATTTTCCTTGGCTTCTTCACCTCTCCTTCATCTTCATTTGCATCCAAACCCCATTGCAAGAACATTGTTTTAACCTCTTCACATATTCCTGGAGTAATTTCTAAGCACCTTTAAATAATCATCTTCTTCAGTTAGACTAGCCATCTAATCGTAATTCTCCAAACCAAAGCCCTCCGGTCCAGCGGTTCCAAATGGCGAAAGAGATCCAAATACAAGTTTTTAGAGTCTAACATGTCCTCATCGAATGCTTGTTGAGCATAGTTTCCACCATCACCGACCACGCAAGTGTTGTTCGGAAGTGGATCAACAATGTATCCAACTCCCTCCAAAAGGTAGAGATGAAGGTCATCGGTCTTGACGTAGAGTACACAGAGCGTTCCACTGGGAAGATCCAACGCGCGGCCATCCTTCAGCTGTGCCTCGAAGATGATGTTTTGGTGTACCACATCATACACGCGCCCTCCATACCAGGTGAGCTCCATGATTTCTTGTCTCGGGAGGATATATACTTTTTTGGGCCAGCCATCGAAGGGGGGAAATAGAAGCTGGCGCTGTACAACCTTGATTTGAAGAGCATCGCTGACCTACAAACCAGAATCAAAATTCCTGTAGAAGATTGTGATAAATAGACACCATCCCTATTCGACGTAGCAAATTTTGTGCTCAGTACATATCCTCAGAAGGGTGACGAGATGCTGGCATTAAGGCCGTATGGATGTGGGAATTATCCCTTGATGTATGAGCGGATAAAATATGCTGCCCTCGATGCCCGTGTGAGTTTTGAAGTAGCTGCAAGGTCCAAAGAGCTTGTTGTGAAGCCGTCTCCCACAGAAAATGAGAAGAAGAAGCTGCACCAGCAGCAGGGTATTATGAATGGATGAACTATTTCCTCTCCTATAAAAAATATATTTCCTCTCTGTGTATATTGATATAGATGAACTATTTCGATGGTGTGCATGTCTTTGAAACAAGTAGCAGCATAGGTCCGCTTGACTATAAGGAACTATTTATCCGCCTAGCTTTCTCTACTACTCCTTCCAATGATCGGTATGCAATGCATGTGTCAGTAGACATGATAGCTTGTCCATGGAAGTTGAACTACGGTGACCGTCACATTTCATACACTGCCACTCGCGATTCTCACGACATCACTCCAAGCCATGGCACCACGTCCCCTGACATGCACCTCACCCCTTTCGGCCGCACCACCCCTCTGCCTTTGTGTGCATGACATGTGGGCCAGCTGAAATGCGGCGAGCATCAAGTTTCTACCACAGCCACACGTGATTCCCACGACACCGCTCGAACTCATGACACCACATGTCCTCGACCTACGGCTCACCCCTCTCGGCCCCACCACCCATCTGTCTTCGGGAGCATGACATGTGGACCAGCCACCTATCGGGTCCACTGAAGCTTAGTCCCATGGGCCCCGAGAGGGAAATGTAACTCTTGCGCCAGGCCTTATGGTGCTACTGCTGCATGAACTCATGCCAAACTCGAGATTTGTTTCTTACTAGCAAGATACTAGTGCGTTGCAGGGAACATCAAGATGCATTTGTATAAGTAGTTTATCTTGGGGGAGAAAAGGATGGACAAGGGAAGGACTTATTTGCAAATGTGGAGAGGGGTGTGGGTATCTTTTGCAAAATTGCCATAGTTTCCTTCAATGGACATCTACGCCTCGTATCACCCCGACGTCCAGCTGTGGCACCCTCGCCATGGCCAGGCCACCACCGGCCGGTTCATCTTGAACGAGTGAGTTGCGAACGCCACCGCGACAACGGCCAGCTAGGCGTCTCAAACCACATCGATGCCACTTCCCCGTAGCTGAATTAAGCTGGCACGTGGCCGCACACTGTTGAGCCATGCGTCAACGTACGACGAAAGGAATGCCTCTGGGCTCACTAGCTCAATTACGTCGAGTACATCATGTTCGCAAACCGGTATCTGTTGAGTAGGTTACTCCCACCCACGAGCACACGCCTATACATATCCAGCATTCCAGCCTTGTCCCTGAGTGGTACATCCTCGGGATGGTGCAAGCAGTCGGAATCTCGAGCCCAAGTCGAGCTATGTGCCCCGGGTAGATAACTAGATCCCGCCCGAGCTCCCACCCGGCTGTCGTTGCGGTCGCACCATTGACGATCGGGAGCAGAACCCTGCCGCTCATTCGGAGTGCAAGCTAGTAAATGCCGTACAACACGTCACAATAGTCTAGCACCTCGACATGCGTCAGCCGGGCAGAGAATTTTCTTGTCCACAAGCTCCATAGTCTCGTCCAAGATCGGTGTGGTACTGCAGTTGAGCATGAGGGTACAATACTATGGGAGCAGCTACATGTGCATGGCCTAGACGCCAATGTTGGCATGGAGGAGGTGGTACTCGCTGGCGCCGCAGTGTACTATATGGCTTAGGCATGCACTTATTGCGACTCTCTCACGTTAGCACCGACATTTTCAACGCAGCTGATGATCCGGAGGAGGACGAGCAGGAAAGGAAAGGGTCTTGAATGCGTGTATAGATTCATGCAGGAAATTATTTCCTAGAAATAAGTTCTTTGTTTATGTTTCTTTGAGGCTATAGATGACCCACACAAGGAAATCTATTATAACCGTTGGATGAAAATTAGTGGCGCAGGAGTACGGATCGGAGCATGGGAGGGGAGCAGGCAAGCCTCGTCCACCGACCTATGCCTCACCCCTCTCGGTCTCACCGCCACTCTGCTTTCATGAGAATGACATGTGGGCTAGCCGCATTCAAGGTCCACATGTCATTGACTCATAGGCCGGTGCACTAAGACAGTAAAGCTCGGTCCCGTGGGCCCCGAGAGGGAAATGTAACACCTCCGCCTAGCCTTGTGGTGCTCCCGCAGTATGAACACATGCCAAACCTAGAATTTGTTTCTTACTACTACGAATGTGCTGGCCCGTGCGTTGCAATGGATCCAAAGTATCTATTTAGTGGAGTGCACTCTAAACACATTATCTATTTATTTTTCTCTAGCCTTTACTAGCCATGCAACCAAGCCACATAAGCTTCATGGGTGCCCCCAACATCATATTATTCATACTACGTTGACTGAAAAAAGATACATCATCCAAAACAAGATCTTCCCTTTTTTGTTCCTATGATGTTGTGTCGTGCACGTACCTAGTTGTATAGTGGTAGTACTAGTTGTAGTACAAACTTCGTACTAGTAGGAGTAGTAGTACGGAGTGCTCCAACTCTATCAACGAGCCCCATATGACACCAAATTTCTTGGCTTCCGTGCTACAACTAGATCTTCCCCTCCTCGTTTCTGTTTTCCAACGCGGCGGGTGTGGTGCGGTTTGCCAATAGTCGGTTTGCTCAACTACTGTACCACATGAAAGTGAAAATGCTAGGCAACACGCCTTCCCTAGCTATGTGGCATGCCAGATGGGCCGTGGAGTACTCCCGATTCCCTGGCGTGTCGGGGTGCGATGCAAACGCGGGAGGCCTTTTTCTTTTACTAGCAATGTGCCTGTGCTTGCGACGGATCCAAAGTAGAATAGTACTTGTTCACAAACTTGAAAGAAAACACTCTTGTTTTGATATACATATATACCACTAAAAATATATTACTTTTCACTCAAAATATATTTCTCAGGCTGTCTTGATGAGGTGAGGGAGGATGTGGTTGCTTTCAAGATAATAAGGGGTTTTCTGCAAATTGGAGCAGAGAAGTGGGCTATTGTTGCAAAAATGCCACAACTTACCTCACAGTCGTTAGATGCAGATCTAATGGTCAGAAATGACGGATGGCAGACACACCACCATCACCAACTGAGTCTTCTATAGGAGACTAGCAAGATGCCCATGCGTTGCAAGAAACATCATGATGCATTTGTATGGGTAGTTTATCTTGTGGGAGAAAAGGATGAATGAGGGAAGGCCTTATTTGCAAATGTGGAGAGGGGTGTTTGGGTATCTTTTTGCAAAATTGCCATAGTTTCCTTCCTATCCATCAGATATAAATCGGACGGCCTATATTGCAGGATGGCAGGCACACCATCATCACCAACTCTGTTTTTATAAGAGTAGAGACAAAAAAACATGTATAAATTGTAACATTTGGTTCTGCTCCTTGGCACGATCGATAGATAAAAATAACGATTGGAAACGCTAGGGCGGGGCTTTTTCCGCCAGATAAGCAGGGTAGTATCTAGGTTGGCGCATCGCCGGTTTGTTCACATGCGGTTCAACATGTTGTAGTGTTTCTAGAGAGATGCTCGTGCGTTGCATGAAGTTGATAGAAAAGGTAAGCACAACTTATAAATTGACGGATGGAGTACTAGTTATAGTGACGCATATAATTGCCTCCAAATGTGAGAAAAGGGATTGGACATGTCTATATTGACTGGAACGAGGATGTAATAGCACAATAAGAATTAAGGCCATGATGATGTGATCGAAGTGGTGGTTACACGAGGCAAGAATAAATATGCATGCATCAACGTTGCAAAAGCCCTCATGGCATATTCCTCAGCTGTAATTCCCTCATGGCCAAGCTTGTCAAAGCCCTCATGGCATATTCCTCAGGCAGCTCCAGTCCCCACCATTGCAAAAGCTTCAGCTGCTGTTGCAAAGTCCTCAGCACCCGCGCACCTCGCCTCGTGCCAAAGGACCACTGGAATCTCAATTGCTTCAGGAGAATCTGCAAGTTCCTCAGCTCCTCCTCGATCCTCAACAAGCCCTACTTTTCTATAGACAAAGGCCACTTCTGGATGAGGCAGAAGGCCAAGTCCTCACAAGAAGCAGGTTGCGTTCCATGTACCGTCAAGTGAAGACGAAGCTGATGATGAGGAATTGGCATAAATCATCAGAGACAGACATCAACGGGCCACTAGAGACAAAGGGACCAATGTGCCTCTTCTGCTGGATCCCAAGCTGGTCCTAGACTTCATTGATCTCTGGCATAAGGACCCAAATAGTCCTATGCCTGATTTCAATCTCACACCTGGACAGAACCACATGTTGACAGCCTTCATAGGCAAAGAAAAATGGAAGTTTGAGAAAGCCATGAAGCTAAAGAAGGCTCAGTACAAGAAAGAGCATCTTCTGTAGAAGAACATTGTCAATATGACAACTGATGAATTTTTGACCATACAAGCTGAGATCAAAGCACTCAGTGATGAATTTGACGAATACCGTGAAGATTGGCTGGGAGCCAAGGTCAGATTCGTCAACATGGCAAAGGGATTCACCTCAAATGTTGCAGCCCCAATGCAACATGAAATTCCTTAGGCTGAAGCATCTGCTCAGCCTAGTCAAGAACATGCCAGCACCACTGATGAAAATCAGGCTGCTGAAGAAAATGAAAGCACCAGGGATGATGGAGACATTCCAGGTGCTGAAGAAACTGCCAGGGCAACCTCTAGTGTTGCTCCTGAAGAACAAGCCAGGCCTATTGAAGCATCTGCTACAGCGCCTGAAGAGATTGACCAAGCTAGGACAACTACATCAATTGTGCCTGAAGAAACCGAACCAATTTCCTCTGCTCCTCCTGCACCAATAACAAGCATCAACCTTCCTTTTGCATCAGAAGCGAAGAAAACCAAGGCTGCGGAGCGAGCAACTGTGAAGAAAAGGAAAGCATATGCTTCCTTAGAGTCTTCCGCTCCAAAGAAGGCGAAGACTTTGACAAGCTCCTATGAAAATCCTATAGATGTTGTTCCTCTATCAAGAATGTCGTCAAAGGAGATTGTTCCCTTTGGTGAAGATTTTGTGATTGCAACTGAATCCGATGAAGAAGATCCTTCTGCTGCTTCAACAGAGCAGTTGGATGAAGAAATTGAAGTGGATAACATCCTTTCAACAGATTCCTCAGTCCCTTGTCCAGACCGAAGAAATTCACACAGGCTCTGAAGAACACTAGGCATCTCTCCTCGCTATACCTAGAGAAGTTCCAGCCACTAGCGCTGATGAATATGTTGCTGTTGAGATGGAGGCCAAGGCTGCTGAAGAGATTCCCACTGAAATTCCTCAGCCTATGGCTCTAGAGACTCTGATTCAAGAGGTTGTGATGGCAACAACTACAAATCTTCAGCCCAAGCCTCAGAATCCTCACTCCAAGAAGCAGAAGTTCAAAGCTGATGACTTCTTTGCTGAGCACATATTCTTCACAGATTATAATCCATATGACTCTGCAAGACTCAGACGCAAGCGCTTGTTGATAGCAAGTCAAATGAACTTCTATTCTTCACCTCTATTCAATAAGGACAAGATCTTTGACCATGAGCAATTTCCTCGTGTGGACATGGAGTCACTATGCTGCTTCACCCCAGTCCTCAGTGTTCTTCATGACACCGGGCTGCTCAACCTCTACACCGACATATGTGACGTGAATGAATAATTCATTCTTCGGTTCTATGCCATGTTGCATATCACTGGCAATGTTGAAGACGTCAATTCATGGGTACTAGACTGGATGACTGAAAATACTCACTACAAAGAACATGGCCCTGAATTGCTTCACGACATCCCAGTCAGTCCTCCCACTGAAGGTGTAAGGTGCATCTACGATGAACCTGAGCTGTCAAATCATTTGATGCAAGTGCTAATGAAGACTTTGAAGCCTGGCCAAGCTCCAAGGACCCAATCCTTGTCAAGGAACTGCTCTATGTGCCAAGGACCATATACAGGATATTGACCCAAAACCCTCAGTCCAATTAAGGGCCACAACTCTGATGATGAAGAAGTTGTTGGCATCATGAAGAATCTGCTTATCAACATCATACATGGTATTCCTATCAACTACCACCATTTCTTCATGAGGACTTTGGCCAATGTCGCTTTGTCACCATTTGAATTGAAGCCTTACGCTCCCTAGATCATGAGACTCAACAGAACAAGGTCTTCCATTCATTACAAGGCTGATTGGTAAAATAACGCCAGCTTCTTGCCCCCAATTTAATTCCTCAAACAGACTATTTTCTCAACTGATGAGAAGGGCAAGGCTTCTATTATTGATGAAGGCATTCGTCCATTGGATGGCCAGTTTCGCAAAAATGCATCCTACTCCACCTATGATGACTCTGCCACTCATGACACTGCCGCAAATGCTTCAAGGCAATTTCCTCAAGCCACTGCTCCAAGGGTGATGAATGATCGTGAGCTTCTCCTCAGTCTTCATCAGAAGGTTGGTCGCAACCACAAGTGGGTCAAACGTCAGTTTGGTGCTATTCTTCAGAATATGACAGTCAATCAAAATATTGTGAAGAAGAATCACTACTATCTGCATGAAGTCTTTGACCGCACCTGGGCTATTTTGTCTAACCTCTACAATGTTGAAGATCTCAAGAAGATGGAATTTCAATAGGAATTTGACTGGGCACAGCCACCTACGAAGAAATTCAAGAAGGTCAAAGTTCCTCAACTTGTGGCCAGTTCATATTCTTTGTTGCGCGAGACTGATGAACATGAAGACTTCAACGACACTGCGGCAGGCCCTACGTCAACGGACGACCCCAACAACGCTGGTGCACCTCCATCGACATCATGATGATATACTTCAGGGGCGTTAGTCCTCATTTTTCGTCCATTTTGGTCATGCGATGACAAAGGGGGAGAAATTTGAGTTAGTCTTCAAGCGGGTCTATATATATGGGTGTTATTTTGCTAAGTTACAACTCTCGTTCTTCTGAAGCATTTGTTGGATTGAGTTGTAAACTTAAGTCCGATAGTGGTCTAATACTTCTGCTATGTTCTTCTGCATGCTATTTCCTCATATATGTTAATGCACGCATGCTGAATTACTTCAGCCATCATATTGCATCATGCATTTCAAATTCTTCATATCATATGTTAAATGCGTGTATGAATTACAAGATATAGGGGGAGATCTCCATGATTCTATTGTACAATGTGCATTTGCTCTTCAAGGCAAACTCCTCACATATGCACATCTTCAGGGGGAGTTCTTCTATATCTTGTAATCAAATTCCTCAGTATCAGTATTTACACTTCATATGTTTATCCCCATTGAAAAGTTAACCTATATTGTCATCAATCACCAAAAAGGGGGAGATTGTAAGTGCATCTAGTTCCCCTTAGTGATTTTGGTGTATTGAAGACTTATAGGTTAAGGGACTAATGCGTTTGTGAGTGTACACAGGTCTATAAGTCAATGAGGAGTTTGATATTTACAGAGAAAGCCGACCCCTAAAAATGAATGTCTTCAACTGAAGACTTCGGCCTTCTGAAGACTTTGAAAGTGAAGAACTTGGTGTGATCCTGAAGACTTGATATTCATGCAAGTATTATGAAGCATGAAGACTTTCGTTTTCATAGTTTCATTTTCTCTTTCTTAAGTCATAGGAAACATCATACTGTTGAAGGGGGTCGAGGTAAAACTAAGGAAAAGTTTCCAAGTGATGCTCATCTCAAAATCCTACACCTACCAATCCTTTCGAGTGAAGCCATTGGAAATCTCATATAGTTCAGTCAATTTCTTCAGTGATAGAGACGAAGATCTTCTGGTCTCTGAGGAATTTGTCCTGACTGAGGAGTTAGGAATTTGCCAGTGCGGATTGCCTACAAGTGAGGAACATGATAGCCCTGAGGAATTTGGGAGCTCAAATTTCTGGCCGTTGATGTGCTATGCGCTAGCTGTCCCAAAATATCTACCCACCTAACGGTCATCTCATTGTAGGGCATTTATGTCTTATCATGTCGGGCTGCTCCCTGGGCTATAAATAGCCGCCCCCTACAACCAATAGCTAGTTGGCTGCTCCGCGAGAAATTGACACTTGTCATTGCGAGCATCCCATCCTCCGAGGACTTTGAGAGAAAATCATCAAGTGAGGAAAACCCAAACCCAACACCTACAAACCCAAAGTGATTGAGTATCACTGAAGAAATTGTTCCTATGTGGACCGACACTTGTTACCTTTGAGGATTGTGCATCCTCTAGAGGGTTAGGCGCCATGGTCTAGAGCATCCAAGGGGAAATTGTGGATCGCCGAATGACCGAGTCTGTGAAGGTTTGGAAGTCACCTGAAAACTTACCACGAGTGATTGGGCAAGATTTGTGTGACCTTAGCTCAAGGAGAATATGGTCAGGACTATGTGTCTGGGACTGTGTGTCCTCAGGTTTAAATACCTAGCAGCTCCAACTAGACGTACAACTGTCACAAAAGTTGGAACTGGTCTACCAAATCATTGTCTTCACCAATGTAACGCCCCGGATGTAACTTTCCATAATTGTAACTCCAACTCTTGCCATTTCCGGCTATGTGATATGCTTTATCCTTCGTGGTTGGGTTTTTGTCTTTCGTTTTGCATTTTGTTCATGTCATGCATTTCATCTCATGTTATCATGTGCATCTCATTTGCATTCGTGTTCATCTCATGCATCCGGTCATTTTCCCCGTTGTCCGTTTCGGAATCCGACACTCCCACATGCACCCGTTGCACCCCTCATATCTCGTTTCATGAGCGGGAGAAAAACGTTCTCGAAATGGGCCAAGAGTTGTCGAGAGGCCTTGGTGCATCACCGGTAGGCCGCCTGTCAAATTCCGTTCCATTTGGAGGTTGTTTGATGCCCCAATGGTTAACCGGGTAACCGCAAAAGCCCCTCTCTCTTTGCAGCCCAGGACCCCTCCAAAAACAGCCCACTAGTCCATCTAAACCCCATCCATGCTCTCTGTTGTTGGATCACGATCGTGTAGGAGAAAACCTCACCTCATTTGGACGCTCCTAGCTCCCCCTACCTATAAATGTGTCTTCCCCTCCTCAAAACCCGGATCAAACCCTAGTCCACCTCTCCCGCCGCCACCGGACGTGTCCGCGACGGCCGGAAACGTCCGCCACCGCCGCCAGGACCAATCCTCCGCCGCCACGTGTCCCGCGCCGCTTCCCGCCGCTGCCGGCCCATGTGCACGAAGCGGGCCCACTGAGCCCATCCGCCGCCGCCCTGCATCCGCATCTCCCCGCAGCCCACGCCGCCGCCTGCGCCGCCATCGCACGCAGCCTCTGTCGCACCGCAAGCCCTTGCCGGAGCGCCTCCGTCCTCTGCCCGTCGGACCTCCTCGCCACGAGCTTGTCGGAGCCGATCCGCTGCCTCCTCCACAACCTCGCCGGAGCCCGCCCCTCTTCCCCGACCTCGTCGGCGTCCCCCTCCTCCACGACCTCACCAGAGCCCGCACCTCTTCCCCGACTTCGCCGGCGTCCCCTCCTCCACGACCTCGCCGGTGCGCCGCCCATGTTGCCGATCCGCCGCCGACCTCGTTATCCCCGCCGGAACCCTAGATCTGGAGGTTGCGATTTTGTCTAAGTCCTCAACTTTTCTTCATCATGTGCACCACTTTGACATGTCATATCTCCATGCGCATAGCTCCGATTTGCGCATATGATATATCAAATGTTCATCTCATGATGCTCTTCATGTTAGTTTCATTTGCATGCATGTTAGTAACCATATTGATGCCCTAATCTTCGTTGCAAAAGTGATATATTTGTCATTTTCATTGCATTTTGTGTGTGCATCGTATGAGCTTCATCTCTACATGTTTTAGGAGCTCCTTCATGCCATATTTACAGTGGTGGAAGCCCTGTATTTTTATGAGCTCTGTGTTGACTAGCACAATCATGCAAAGTAGGCTATGTGATGTTGCTGATTTCAGACACTTAATATTTTGCTAAGTCCTTTTCATGTCAAATTATGATGCTATGTTGTCTTGTTGCTACTAGTAGATCCATGCATATTTTTAGGTAGTTCAGTAAGAGTGTTTTGAAGATATGGTTATTCTCTATCCATTAATGTCTCTGTCTGTAATTATGGAGTACTCTAGCTTGTCATTACCATGCTCTACTTTTGCCATGTATTTTGCTAGTGATCCATGCACCCTATGAACTTGCTCTTGCCATGTTTAGCTTCATAATTGTATATTCTTACTGTTGGTTACCTTGTGATGCCATGTAATGCTTTGTGGTGAGTGGCATGAGCTTGCAAAGTTTCTATCATGAATTTGTTTTTGCCATGCTCTTGCCAAGTCTGAAACTGATCATATCACTTGCCATATTTGCATGGGTGCTACCTCATTTTCTGTGCATCTTTGGCTAAAGTTCAGTAAGGGAGTTTTGGTCTTTGACTTTAGTACTAGCATTCAATGCCTTTGTTTGCCATGATATGTTCCTCTAGCATGTTGTTTGCTATCTCTAAAGATTGATACCTGATGTTGTTTATGACATGTTTAGTATTTTCACCAAGTCTGTGAAGCTGTTATCATTTGCATTTTTTCCATGCTATTTTAGGATTGTTATAGTGTGTTCTAGCAGGAGCTTAGTATTCATGATGTGTAGAGCTTCACCTGTACTTTACGACCATGTGGTTTGTAGCTATGTTGGAGTGTTGTAGCATAGTTTCTTGATGCATCTTAAGTGCTATGATGTTGTTAAGCGCGCTTTTGCATCGTTATTGTTTTTCTCGTCTTTTGCAACCCGTGCATCCGTTTCCGCACATCCTTATATCGATTTCGTCTGAAATCACTCACTCTTTAAAATGGCATGCTTGGTTTGCCAAGTGGATGCCTTGATCATCTTTTCCTTTCCGGAGTACCCATTTGCACTGCACGTCATACCTCGCATTCCATGCCATGTCTTGCATCATGTTGCTTGTGCTTTGCACTGTGATTGATTATTATCCCGTTTATTGTGTTCTTTCTTTGGGTAGAGCCGGGAGATGAGTTCATGAACGAGGAACCTGTTGAGTACGTTAACGAGGAGCAACCTTTCGGCAACTCTGAGAACTTTCCAGGCAAGATGATCATTACCCTCGATATCACTTCTATCTATGTTTGCTAGTTGTTCGTTCTATCGCTATGTCGCGGCACCTACCACTTCTTTAGCATGCCTCCCATATTGCCATGTCAAGCCTCTAACCCACCTTCCTAGCAAACCATTGTTTGGCTATGTTACCGCTTTTGCTCAGCCCCTCTTATAGCGTTGCTAGTTGCAGGTTCCTTGCAGGTCGTTCCATCTTGGAACATGGATATATTGGGATATCAAAATATCTCTTATTTAATTAATGCATCTATATACTTGGAAAAGGGCGGAAGGCTTGGCCTTTTGCTCAGTGTTTTGTTCCACTCTTGACGCCCTAGTTTCCGTCATACCGGTGTTATGTTCCTTGATTTTGCATTCCTTACGAGGTTGCACTACTAGGGAAAAGCCTACTAGCAGCTAGGGTTTTGGGCCTCTCAGTAGCGCGGGCACCGGTGCTACTAATAAGGCGCTACAGCTAACGTATAGCAGTAGCGCCAGTTGTCCCACGCTACTGCTATACATGAATAGCTGTAGCGCTCTTTGGGAAAGGGCGCTACTGATATTATCTGCAGCGCTGTTTGCTGGGACGCGCTTCTGACAATGCGGCGCTACTGCTAAATTTCCCCCTCGCTACTACTAGTTTATTTATTAGTTTTTTTCCTGCATATTTGTTTTGTATTTGTTTTCTATTTGAATAGGCTTTATACAATAATCTTTAGCATATCATACACATACAAATGTAATCATAGCATATACATACAATTAGTCTCATCAAATCATGTCATCATCATAATCATCATCCAACACAAAGTGGTCTCTCGTCATCATCTCAAAAATAGCGATACAAGTCTCGAATGATATGCAAATACATCGTCATCCATCTAAACAATGATATACGCGAGAAGAGCTATCACTTTGAGAACATGAGTTTGTATCCCTCTTTCACATTAGCATGAACCTCTAAACTAACTACTGCCTGTCGCTCAAAAACCGGAAGGGCCTGACACTCCGGCCACTTGTCGTATATATACTCCTGGCATAGCACTTCTTCGCCATCTATGATCTATGCACCTGCATCATCACATGAGTCGATGATATGCAACATATATAGTTGAGCAACAGAAAGAGACAGACTTGGCAAAAATAAAAACAACATGTCATAAGCATAAATAAAAAAGTTCATCATACCCCAAAATGCCCTAACTAGAGTGATTTTCGCTAGTCGAGGAGGAGGACAGTTTAATTACATCACAAATAAAGTTTCACCATGCATAACTCAAAGTTTTGTCATACAGAAAGTATGGACTAAACGGACACATTGTCATATATCGACAATCACTCCAACATGTCGTTCCATCCATCCATGTCAGGGAGATAGTCCCCGAGCCTAGTGAAAGGCTTCAGGTCGAGACGCTGAGAGGCTATCCATGTTCGGACGTCTTCCCGCGACATTTGTCCTTCTCCGTAGAACATCCCTGTTTTTCTGACGACCTCCTTCATGATGATTTGGGCAAGTTTGCGCTGGATGTTATAGAACTCAGCTTGAAGTCGATGATCCTCGATATCTCCTATGTCCTTTGCCCATTGCAGAATATGGGCATCGCCGGATCTAGGTGACATGCGAAGGTTCTGGTGATCCCGTCTGTACTCCAGCATGTGGTGTAGGACATAGAATCCATCATTAAGAGAATCGTTCGGTTGCTGGATGCAGCAGAAGTCGGTCTTATGGCCGAAGGTGACCCTGCCGCCCCTTCTCTTCTTGTCCCTGACCTCTCCACCCCTTGCTTGGTAGTAAAACATAGCACTATCGAGAACATCCTTGATGTGGGTGTAATCCTTATTGTGAATGTTCTTCGACGACTCCAAGTAAAGAGCGTGGGAGAATCGGGGGTAGAGGATGATGAGGACGGCGCGCCCGCCGCTGCGCAAAATAAGTACTCAAATTAATTAGCCTCCACCATGCAAATGAATGATTGCAATCGAAGGAAGGATAGCAGCGCGGATGACTTACACGGGATGATAAGGCACGAGAATCGCCTCCTTGTCCTTATTGGCGAGCATGAAATTGACGATGTAATCCCTCGCGTATTCATGGTAATTTGCGCAGACTCCCAAGAAGCCCTCGTGCATGTAGTACGGGTCAGCGACACAGATATGAGATATCTGCTCAACCCCGATGATGTAGTTCATGTGCAAGGCATAAAGGCGGGCAAACGTAAAATCCAGCTTCTTCACGTGAAACATGTCGATTATGTAATTGAATCGGAGGAAGAACTTATCCGCGGGGAAGCTGTCGACGTACGACATTTGCCGTGGAATGTTAACCACGTAGAGTGGGTATCCTAGATCTTTTGAGGCGATGAGGTCTTTCTCAACCCACAGCACATCGTCATGAAGTCTCTTTAGATCGCCGAATCTGGCCCGTAGCGCTGTTGCAGGTAGGATTGGTTGACTGGGGATATGCCATTTATCCGCACCGGGGATATCTATACGGTCCTGAAGCCGAGGCTGCTGAGGCGGCTGGATCATAGAAACAACTTTTTTGCCTTTCCTCGCTCTCTTCCTAAACTTCTTTACTACCAGAAGGTCGTCCATAATATGTTGAGACGGCAATTCAGGCACCGACTCATGACGCTCAAACCCTGAGGAGGCGCCACTATAGACATACTGTTCAACAGCACCATCGTCGTCCTCATCCTCATCCATGGCGACGTCATCAACGACTAATGGAGCCTCCTCCTTACACCGTCTGCTATCACCCAACCCGACACCCAACGATAATTGGGTAGGTGGGGTGTTGATGTTCATACCTTGCTGAGGCTGCGTGCTCGTGGGTGTGCTCCCGGCCGCCTCCAGACGAAGTAGACTCTTTGGCCACAATAGGACCCACCCAGCATTGCAACAATCACCAAGCCGCCGTGGTGTCTCGTCGCCATCCCCCAGTAGTACTAGAGGTGGCAAATTGTCGTGGCCCGGTTTGACACTGGCCACGGAAACCTTGAAGACATTCGGGGGGATCGGCCGGCTGTGGAACAATGGTTCCTTCGGCTCCATTATCGTCGCCTTCCCCACGTCCACCTTCTGGTCGCCGATGGTGTACAATATGGTGCACGGGGTTTCGTCGGCCTGCAAAGAAAAGTCTGCGACGTGAGACATCCGAAAGGCAACGAAAACGGGAGATTATACATTTATATTGAAGGGGGCTGGTGTGACATATACCGTGAGGGCGTCGAGCTCAGCCAAAGACGAAGCACCACCTAGCACGTCCGGTGCGGGAGCCGGTGCGGGAGCAGGTGCAGCTGCTGGTGCTGGTGCAATGCTAGTCGAGCTGCTCCTCGCCAAGAAGTCAGCAAGGGGAAAGTCCACTGCATCTTTTTTTGGATTTTACCTGGTCCAATTGAAAATGGCCGGAACCAAGGTAGTAGAAATATCTAAAGCCACCTATTTTGCGGCAGCTACCGCTGTTGCGACTGTCTTAGTTGATTTCTTCTCAACCGCAATCTCAACCCTCTTGTCATTTAACCTCCGTCTTTCCTTTCTCTCCTCTGTGGTCTCACGGTAGTACTTCTTCCATGTGGCGCCGTCTCCGACACCGTGCACGCGTCCATACGACGGTCGAGTATCCACCGGTTGTTGTTTCAATATGTTCAACACCCGGTTGAATGGAGTGTCCCACTTGGGCCTCGCCAATGCCTCAGATGGCGAGTCGCTTTCGGCCGCAATCCTGTGCTGCTCTCTCTGCAAAAGGCACAACGATCGTTTACAAATATGACTAACGTGTGCAGTCGAATTGATCAGAAACTAAAATTACCAGCAGTCTCATGAACTCCATAATCACCGGTGTTGTCTCGTAAACCTTTTTCACTGGGTCCCAACGGTGCCGGGCCCTGAGGACGTCACGCCCCTGCGGGACGGTGAACTCCGCCAAGGGGTCTGGGATGCCCAGACTCGCGGCTTCCGCGTCCTCCTTGGCCCATTTGGACCTCTTTCCGCCGTAACCACGGCTTCCGAGGTGGTGGCTCCCAATGTTCCTCTCTTGAAGCCCCTTCATGTACTTACACTTTTTTTGGCATCTTCGGCCTCGCAAGCCTCCTTGAATATTTGAAACTGCTCTTCTGTGATTGTCGGATTATCCTTTACAATCTCGGAGTAGGGTTCCTTCTTGTCGATGATCCTTTCTTTCACTCAATTTTTCCAGGCGGCCAACGCGTCGCTAAACTTGGTCATGGCGTGTTTGTTTATCTTCTTCATTGCCGGATCCTCATCTGGATCTTTATAATCCTTCTCATTCCGGCCCGGGAACAAGAATATCCGGTGAAACTTCTTTAGGAGGGAGCTCCTCATATTTTCTATCTTCTGTAGTTTCTCATCGTTGATGTTGGCGGTTGTCCGTACGATGCAGCCTATTTGATTGCCGTAGCATCGACGCGCTTCCTCCGGCGCCGTTGGCTCAAAATTGCCGTCGTCCACCTCCATGACCACCACTCTAGTAGTCCTGATTTTGTTAGGAACCCGTTGCCTCTTTGCTTTCGGTTCTACACCGGCTCCGCTCCCCGAGGCAGCGCCGGTCTCAGTCTTAGTGCCGGTCTCGATGCCGGTATGAGTCTGAGCGCCGGTCTCAGTCTCAGTACCGGTCTTTGTGTTGGTCTCAGTCACCGATGCCACCGGTGGGCCCAGCAATAACATCGGTTGATCATCGGTAAGGCTAAAAAATTCGTCTGCCGCCCGGTAGGCGTCGTCGCAATCACCAGAACCCTATCCTTCATTGTTGCTAGCTATGTTTCCTATGATTAAATCTAGTCAATTAATTCTAGACCTAATAAAATGAATAATGACATAAAAAAGGCCTATTGTTTTGCAGGAATGTTGACTCCTTCCTAGTGCGGCAAATCATGGGCACTCGATATGTCCTAGTTTGTAGCACAAGTCATGCCGAAATTCATGGAAAATTTCGGCATGAGCTTTGCTAAAAAGTGGACAAATCGAGAACCTGAAATTTGCCGGAAAAGAAATGAATCAACATTCCGGCAAAACATAGGCCACTAAGCATCATTCCCTGCAAACAGTGTCCAAATATACACGAGCAACCACATGTGCAAACAGTGTAGAAGAAAATTCATTTAACTACTAATAGAACAAAATTCAGTTAACTTTAGTGCTCTATAATGTTGAAAGGAAAAAAATTCAGTTAACTACTAATTTCATTCATTTAGGTTATTCATTTAACATCACCTAATTAACCTACTGTACCAATACTACTAGCAGCACTACTAACCTAATTAACCTAGCAAAACTCTAGTGCCCTAACTGAAAAACATCTAATTAACATCTACTAGTACCACTATTGCCCTAACCTAATTAACATCTACCAGTATCACTATATACTATACAAGCAGCATCTACCCTAATTAAACCCTACTGCCCTAACTAACTTTTGTTGCAAACCAATTTTTTTGCTCTAAACTAATTTTTGCTCTAACATCTACTACTTAACATCCTTTGCTCTAAACTAATTTTTTTGCTATAAACAAACTTTTGCTCTACTAATTTTTTCTCTAGAATGCAGAGAGAGATGAGTGGGGGGAGGGGTGGGGGACTTACAGAGAGGGGAGAGACGGTGGGCGGGAGGTGCTCGGTGATGGAGGCAGGGGCGGAGAGGGCGGGCTCGAGCACGGGCAACGGCGGTCCTGGGCGGGCTCGGGCGGCGATGAGGTGGAGGGCGCCGACGGTGACGTCGAGGGCGGTGTCGGGCGGCGGCGGTGAGGCTGAGGGTGGCCTCAGGCGGTGGCTGTGAGGATGATGGCGGCCTCGGGGGGAGACGGTGAGGTTGCGGGCGTCCACGCTGGCAGGAGACGGCGGCGAAGTGGGGCGACGGCGAATTGGGGAGATGGCGGCGAGGGCGAGGGATTTGGGGAAGAAGTGGTGGCCGGGGGCCAGGGGGAAACCGCTGTTTAAGTGAAACGTAAGGGTAGCGCGTTTCGGAAAACGCAATATAGCTAAATTAGCTATAGCGCGTTTCCTGAAACCCGCTACTGCTATTCCTTTCTCCGTTTTTCCCTTTTTTTCTTTTATTTTTCTTTACATTTTATTTTTTTTCCTTTCGCCTTTTTCTATTTCTTCCATTTTCATTTACTTTTCTACTTGTTTTTCACTTTATTTTATTTCTGGTAGCAGCCGCGCCTTACACGTAAGCGCGCTACAGCTAAGGAGAGTAGCAGTAGTGCTGGGCCAGTATACGCGCTACTGCTAGGTTGGGCTAGCCATGCGCGCCCAGTTCAAACATAGTAGCAGCGCATTTCGCTAGTACACGCTACTGCAAAAGTTATAGCAGCAGCACGGTTTATTTACGCGCGCTGCTACTAAGTAGCAGTAGCGTTCGATTTTGTACAGCGCTATTGGTAAGATTCTGTGTATAGGCTTTTCCCTTGTAGTGTTGGGGTTATGGGACCCCCTTGACAGTTCGCTTTGAATAAAACTCCTCCAGCAAGGCCCAACCTTGGTTTTAACATTGGCCTAATCACAACTAATTTTTTTCCTAGGGAGTAATTAACCCGAGGATCATCTTAATTCAACCCCCCGGGCCAGTGTTCCTTTGAGTGCTGGTCCAACCTGGTCTCAGCCAACCTGACGTCTGGCCCATCCGGTCTGCCCTGAGAATGAGATATGTGCGACTCCTATCAGGATTTGTCGGCACATCGGGCGGTCTTGCTGGTCGTGTTTTACCATTGTCGAAATATCTTGTAACCGGGATTCCGAGACTGGTCGGTCCTTTCCGGGAGAAGGAATATCCTTCGTTGATCGTGAGAGCTTGTGATGGGCTAAGTTGGGACACCCCTGCAGGGTATAAACTTTCAAGAGCCGTGCCCACGATTATGTGGAAATGGGAATTTGTTAATATCCAGTTGCAGAGAACTTGACACTTGACTTCATTAAAATGCATCAACCGCGTGTGTAGCCGTGATTGTCTCTTTCAGTGGAGTCCGGGAAGTGAACACAGTTTGGGTTATGTTTGAACGTAAGTAGTTCAGGATCGCTTCTTGATCACTTCTAGTTTCATGTCCATTGCGTAGTTTCTCTTCCCATTCTTATACTCGTATGTTAGCCACCGTATTTTCTTAGCGATTGCTGCAACTCCACCTCATTACCACATCCTACCCATAAGATTAAATAGTCTTGATCTCGCGGGTTTTGAGATTGCTGAGTCCTCATGGCTCACAGATATTACCGAAACAGTTGCAGGTGCCGATGATACCAGTGCAGGTGATGCAACCGAACTCAAGTGGATATTCGACGAGGACCTTGGCCATTACTACGTGTCTTTTCCTGATGATCAGTAGTGGAGCCCAGTTGGGACGACCGGGGATCTAGCATTTGGGGTTGTCTTCTTTTCATTTGGATTTGTTCGTAGTCGGACTATGTGTGTACTCTGAATGATGTAGGAATTATTTGTTCCTTTGTGTGACGTGGCGATTGTAAGCCAACTATTTATTTATCCCTTCCTTGTTCGTTACATGGCATTGTGTGAAGATGACCCTTCTTGTGACAAAACCAACATGCGGTGATGCCTCTAAGTCGTGCCCCGACACGTGGGAGATATAACCGCATCTTGGGCGTTACAAGTTGGTATTAGAGCCATCACCGACTTAGGACCCCCCTGCTTGATCGAATCGCTGACGTTGTTGAGTCTAGAACAAAATGTTTTGAGTCTAAGGATTATGTATATCGGAGAGTAGGATTCTTTTTACTCCCCAGTCCCCTTCGTCGCTCTGGTGAGGCCTCCTGACGTAGATGTTTTGACTTTCCTCTACTCAATTTCACTAAAAAATTAGGATCACGCAGGTATCTTGGAATCGTTCCGATATTCTTGTGACGAGAACATTATTCTTGGTGCCTCCTGACATTTAGGGGTTGCGGCAGTGTCCCAGAGAGTTGAGCTCTGAGGTGTTGTCGTCACAATTTTATCGTTGCAGTTCTAGAATACCCGAGTTCGCCGATATCAAAAATCTCTTTTATGTAGTTAGTGGTAAGATAACCTCGAAGCCACCCAGCACTGGGGAGGGAGTTCAGGAGTATTTCCATAACTCATATAACGAATGCTTTTCGAAGGTTGAGGTACACGATTTCTGGAGTTTTCTTGGTTATGTGTTGACTGATGGATACAGTTGGAGCGTAGGGCTTGTTAGTTGTGTGATATATATTATGCCTCCCTGTATCCCCAACAGGAGATTGCATAACCAGATAGTTTCAGGAGTTTATAGGTGGCAATTCAAGTAGCTATAGTTATTCTTCCGGCAGATATTTGGCATGTGATTGGGTAATCCTTACCACTTATTTGTTCTAGTCGTACCTTGTTGTTTCATTCATCAACCTTTATCTAAGTGGCTTCTCACCTTATTGGTTGTGTAATGTTAACTTTGGAATTCATTCGTTCAACCTTTGTTCGAATGTTTATTGTGAAGACTATATGCTGCAATTTATATCCGTTGATTCAGCTTGTCTATCTGTCTATCATGGTTCTCACGGATGTCACCCTCTTTAGGATGGCTCCTCCAACGCGTCTGAATCCACAATGCAACGATGGAGATCAGGCGAACCCTCCGCCTCCGACACCTCCTCCGCCTCCGGAGGCATGGCAAGCTGTCATGGCAGCCACCAAATCCAACACCTAGATGCTTTTGCAACTCTTGCAAGAGCTCAACCAAGGTCAAGGAAACCAAAGGAATCAATGTCAAGGGCTATTCAACAATCAGCCTTAGTTTGCTACCCTCAACCAGTTCCTTGCAAATCAGCCAAAGTCTTTCAGCAACTGTGCCAAGGCGATGGACGCTGATAATTGGCTCGTGGACATCAGCAAGCGTTTTGAATGTAGCAATGTCAGGCCTAAGGACTACATCAAGTTTGCTTCTTTTCAGCCCAAGGACCAAGCAGCTGATTGGTATCAGCAATACAAAGATTCCAGAGGAGGTCGAGTGATTACCTGGGATGGTTTTTGCCTGGATTTCAAAGCTCATCACATTCCAACAAGTGTTGTTGGGAGCAAGTGTGAGGAATTCCACAATCTCAAGCAAGGTAGCATGTCCGTGTACCAATACAACATCCAGTTTCAGAAACTTGCTCGCTTTGCAAGGCAGGACGAAGTTCCTGATGAAAATAGCATGATCTATCACTTCAGGGGTTGCCTCAGAGAGGATCTGTAGTTAGCTCTCGTTCTTGTTGAGGCTACTCAGTTCGATCAGTTCTATAACATGGACCTCAAGCAAGAAGGCCCTCAGCTCAAGTGTGAGGCTTCAAAGAAGAGAATCAGGGATGCAGTCCAGTCTTCTTCATCCTCACAAGTGGCAGCTAAGCAACAGAAGTTTTGGCTTCCTCCGCCTCTTCCGTTTTGTCAGCCCTACCAGCAGAAGAACAAAGGTGGCCATGGATCTTCCCACCCACCCAACCCAGGCTATCAAAACAAGTCTCAGACTCAAGCTTCGAAAACAGGCGCTCCTCCTTCTTATCACCGTCTGCTCTAAGAAGTTACTTGCAACAAGTGTCAGCAGAAAGGTCACTATGCAAACAAATACTTCAACCAAAGGTGCCTTCCACCTCCTCCTCCTGTGAGGTCTTGAAGCAATGAAGTGGTCAAGCATAATCCCAAGCACTACAAAAAAAATACACTTCTGTGATGATACGTGTTTGTCACAGTAGGTCACGTTTTCTGTCATGCATGTACATCCATGACAAATTTATGACAGAATCAAGATAGTCATACCTTTGTTGTCTTAGAAGTGTTCCATGACATTACCAAAATTATCATCATGGAAGTGTCCATTTCCATGATGATAAATCACGCGTCACATAAGTGCTTTCATCAAGGGTGACCGACACGTGGCATCCACCGTAACGGAATGCCGTTAAGCTATCGGGTCCGGTTTTGGATCCGATAACCCGTCAACAGCCCCGACCAATGGGGATTTTCCACGTGTAAAATCATCATTGGCTGGAGGAAACACGTGTCGGCTCACCGTTGGGACAAATGTCATCCACTCATTGGACCCAAAGCGCCTATGATACGTCTACACGTGGCACGACCCAACAGAGGCCCATTCATGTGAAAAGGCCAGCCCATTTGACTTGGTCAAAAGGTGGTGGGCCGGCCCATGGCAAGCTTGTTAATGGCCTGTTCGCATATAGCCCATTTACAGGCCGCTGACCCAGGGCCCGTTTATGGCCTATCCGAATTAGGCCTAGTAGCATCATCTGGGCCGTCCAATATAATTCCAGCCCGTTTTAACTTCCGGCCCGTGTATGGCCCATGACGTCTTTTAGCCCATATTACTCTTGGCCATTAACGGCCCATTGTAAAACTGGCCCGTAATGAATAGTGTATCACTTTATACCCATTAACGGCATGTGGTGAAACTAGCCCGTAATGAACAGTATATCACTTTATGCCCATTAATGGCCCATTATTCCGTTGGGCTGTTTCCAGCCCATGTTATATTTTGGCCTTCTCGGGGCCCATTTATTCTTGGGCTCATTTCCACATTCGTTTACTTACAGCCCATTACTGTCATTTTGTGCTTGTGAGCCAAATTCAGCCCGTTGTTATAGTTGGCCCGTTTGTGGCCCGTTAATACGTTGGGCCGTTTTCATAGCGTCATCAAAATACGAACCATTATGGTCGGCCCATGAACGATTTCAACTCTAGCCCATTTACAGCCACAATATGGTCTATTATTGGCCCGTCTTTGGCCAACTGATCATACGACCCGTAGAAGGCCCATTGATGATACGGCCCATAGAAGGCCATTGTGTCTACGGCCCGTATAAGGCCCATTGTTTCTATGCCACATAGAAGGCCCATTGTTTCTACGGCCCTTAGAAGGCCCATTGTTTCTACGGCCCGTAGGAGGCCCATATTAACTACAGCCACTGGCATCAAAGTTCGCCACTAGTGCAAATATAGGGAACACCCTACACTATACAAAAATGGCTTGCTGTTTTCTTCAGCCGGTGGCTGCAAGTTAAGAATGAATTTTGTATCACAGCAAAACAAATTACAACTATAAAACAAAAGGAAGCTTGGCATAAAAGTTAACAGTCTAGCAGATAAATGCACCACTAGAAGTTCAGAAGCTCAGTTCATTTGACCTGACTGTTAAGTTTTCATGTTGTATTGTCCGATGGAGCACCATAACCTTCGCCTTCAGCTCTCCTAGGCTCCTGAAAACATAGCAAATGTCTGATAGTCTGGTTTCAAAACCATGCATATCTTGACAACATCGAACAATGTCTCTCCTTGTTTCATAAAGGGTCTCTGTTAGGGAATGGACTTGTGTCTGGAGCGCAGATACAAAATTGTTTTGAGCTTGCATATCTTGATCAGGAGGCAGTTTGGACGAGATTGCCTTAACAACCAAGCCAGTATTACGCAGGAACGTGCTTCTGGCACTGTTAGTGGACAGGTACCGACCCACTGCAGCAAGAGCAGACATTGCGGTTATAGTTGCCTCGCCACCTTCAAAAGGTGGCGATTCCACCAATTTTTCCATAGCTCGCTGAAAAGTTGTGGTTTTACATTAGTAGTACCAGAACAGACGATATTAAGGAGGCAGCAAAACCAAATAAAATAGCTTTGGTCTATATACATAACTTATTCTGGTGAACCCATGTAAAATAATAGTTGTATTTTATTGCAAAGTACATAATAAAACTAGGTTCCAAACATATTACCATGTACCATTGCTAATGTATTGTCTATTTCTTCACATTGTATTGAGGGCTAAGGATAAAGAGACAAAGTTTATAATACGGTAAGCATAGTATGACATCATTCATATCACAAAACAACTGAGAACAAACAAACAGGCAATTGTAACGTTGTGTGGGCAAGTCTAGCACGGAACTAGATGACATGTCAAGATCAAAGGAACATCACTCCTCTCTTTTAAACCTTGTAAGGTGCAATGATACGCTAAGACAATTGTGTATAACATTGAAAAGATTAATAGACATTGGCTGCAAACCATGCAGTTCAAGGCACAAGTCAGAGTAAGTAGTAGTTAAAAGGCATGAGGATAAAGCACTTACAACATCGGCTCTGACTGGTGTAGTCATGCCCTTCTTCTTGCTGGTGTGACAGTCCTTGAAGATTTCCACAGCATTTGGTTCAAGTAATTTTTGGTCCTTGCGGGCTTTCCTCTGCATTTGGAACAAGCCAATATAGATCTGATAATATGGTACAATGAAAAGAGTGAAACAGCAGCTAATTACAAGAGCCTCGTAGTGTGTAATATAGCTACGAGATCCTGTCGTCTGTTGGAATTTCACTTTCGTACGGTTGGCCTTGTTCTTTGAACAGTTCACCTACAAAGAAGATAGGTTTGTGTGGCACATGCGTAAATAGGACTTCAACATGTGATCTGATCACATATATATAATGTACCTGATACTTCGGATCGGAGCAGTGTTTAACGAGGCCTCTCTAGTCTTCATCAGATATATTTTCCACTGGAGATGTTTGGGCAAGTTCACTGTTAGCCTTACCTTCAAAATGAGTTTTCCTCAAGTTATACCGATACTTTCATAGAGCAGACTTGAAAACATGGGTGCAAGCTTGTCTGGTTGCATCATCTTGGCTATCCAACTTGAACCTCATCTATTGAAAATTATGGGAGTCTCATTATCAGCAACCTAGAAAGTATTAGACAGAGAAAGACGATATTACTAGTTTCCATACATAACCATCCTTACAGATAAATGGTCGAGGAAGGTGTTGAGCTGGGTTTCGTCTTTGTCATTCCTGTACTGAATCCATGTTGGGAGGATACGTACATGACACCTAACAGCAACCGCTGCCTCTGATACTAACTTGGCTGAATCTGTAGCATCACGTGGCCTTTTTAAACCTGCCTCAAAACTGTCGGATGTGGGGTTCCGGCAAACCCTTAAGGTTTGAAAACTGGGGTGCGCGTGAAGTCTTTTCCTCCCACCGATCTACGCCCTAGCTCGCTAAGATCTCGTGGACAAACTCGACGAACTCGCAACACGGAAAGACACAAGATTTATACTGGTTCGGGCCACCATTGTGGTATAATACCCTACTCCAGTGTGGTGGTGGTGGATTGCTTCTTGGACTGATGATGAACAATACAAGGGGAAGAACAGCCTCCTGAGGTTGAGGTGTTCTTGTGCTTGGCTAACTTGTGTGGGTGAGAGTGATCTGAATCGTCCTCCTTCCCTCTCTATATCTCTCTACCATCGTCCCCCTCCCCTATGGTGGTGGCTAACTCTATTTATAGAGGCCCTGGTCCTCTTCCCAAATATTGTGTTGGAAGTGAGCCAACAACGGCCGGCATATTTGAAGGGGGACAGCTAGTACAAGCTATCCTGACAAAAGTGGTCTTCGCCTACCAAAGGCTCTGGTGGTGACGCCGTCTTGGGCTCCACGATGACCTCCATCTTGCCGTCCTTCTGGTCCTAGTCTTGTTGCACCGATATGGCAACCTTTGCCTGATGCCTCGGTACACCTCGCCTGCGCCGGCCTCCTTAGCACCAAAGAGGAAACAAGGATGCTGCACGCGCTGGCGCCCGCCTGGTGTCGTTTGTCAAGGCTCACGTCACGAGAGCCTCGTGAGGTTTGCCTCGCCTTGTTATCTCCGCCCCTCATGAGCCTGCCCGACTAGGCCACTCCAGAGGAGGTGTTGTATTGTCCGCCTCGTGACGCTTGGCCCCTTGCGACGGTCTTGGGTGCCTTGTTGATGAAGATGGGCCGTACGGCCTACTAGCTTAGCCACGCCGCGGGCCGCAAGTAGGCAAGCTTGGGGACCCCCGTTCCCAGGACGCCAATAGTAGCCCTCGGGCCCAAGGTGCGCTCGGGAATGGCTTCGCGGCGAAGCCAAGGGCCATGTACGGAGCACCGCGGGCCCCAAAAGCCTGCGACCTCGGCGTGACTGCGCCCATGGTGGTGAGGGAGTTCGTCAAGCATCGAGTTGCTCCACTTCACCGCCATTCCCGCCCGATGTGGGACTTGGTCCGCAGCCATGACAACATGAGGTTTCAAGAGGAGGGGATTCCTTTTGCAGCGCGGCAAACAGTGCTCACGGTCCTATCAGGTGTCCCTCTACCGGATGAGATGCCCAGGAACAGCTGCCTGTTGTACCACTGCGAGAACAAAGTCACATTTGCCGCGAGCATGCCTTCCTTTGATGAGTGGGGGCTGCGCCCAATCGGCTTGATGGGGTCCCGCGAGAACCCCGTCATCGTGGTCCCTCTCCTTGCCGCCGGTGCCGAGCTCGCCCCAGGTGATGGTACGGGGGGGCGCGAGCTCCGACGGGGGGCGGCGGCTCAAGTGTCGAGGAGCAGATGATGATAGGTGATCCGGGAGCGTCGTCCTCGGGGGCCTGCGACCCCCCTCCTGAGGCGTTGGATGGTGAGGAGACGCGGCATGCGGCTCACGAGGCTGAGGCTCCAGGAGCCTCGGGAGGTTGCAGTGAGAGGGTGCAGGGCTGTTCGCCACGATCGGGCTCCCCTGAAGCCATCCCTCTTGGTTCTTCTTCGGCTTCGCCGTGCACCGGCCGTCACATCTAGTGCTTTGGTCATCTTTGTGTGGACTTCGAGGAGCTCCGCAAGAGGAAGGGATACCCCAGTGGCAGCAACATCTTTGGGATGTTGAAGCGAGGGAATTACATCGCCATTGAGGCGTAAGTATCTTATTGTCATGGCCTCTTGCGTGTGGTCATCTCATCCTGACGTTTGTACTTTAGGGCTCCTTCCGTTGAAGCTGTTGCGTCTTCCGAGAGGCTGCCTCTTCCTTCATCAAATCCCCCATCGGCCTTGAGCGTTCCTGGCCTACCTGCCGCCCCTGGCGTAGGGTCGGTTGGGGGAGCGTCCCCGCCTTCATGGCGTGCTAAGTCCTGGCTTGGCCACCCCTCCCCCATGGTCTGGCACGGAGCTTGGCGGGCGTGCCCAGGGCTCCTCCTTTGCTCATGGACAACAACGGTTGACTTCGATCTCCAGTTCCACTTCAAGCGGCGAGCCCCGATCTGCTTGGGCTCCTCGCGAGGAGGGGCGGACGTCATGCGCGGCACCAGCCCCCAGCCCCCTGCCGGGAGGTAGAGCACCACTTGATGCTCCGCCCGCGGCCCTCGAGGTGGAGGACGAGGCGGGTCGAGCGTTCGAGCTCGAGCGCGGGCGGAGCGTAGTTCGTCATGAGCTTTTCCAGGAGGCGATGGGCGCGATAAGCCTCCTCGGTGAAGAGCTCGCTGGTGTCGACTCGCGTCTTGAGGCCGAAGGTCTCCGGCTGGTGGAGGAGCGGCGCAAGCGGAGGGTGGCCATCAACCTCGGTGGCTATCAGTGCGACCTCGAGAATGCGAAGGCCGAGGCGTCCCTCAAGATCGCCCATGAAGCCCGCATGCAAGCCATGGAAGAGGCTCGCGAGGCTGATCGCCGTCATGAGGCTGCGGAGGAGCGCGCGTGGGGGCTCCAAGCCTAGAGCGTGTCCCTTGAGCAGCAGCTGCAGGTGCGCGGGGCTGATCTTCCATCGCTGAGGGGGACGCCCGCGGAGGAAGACGAGATCCGAAAGCACGAGGAGGCATTGGCCCTGGAAGCCGTGGAGCGCAGCCTCGAGCCCGAGCAACTGGAGATGAGGGAGCGTCAAGTTGCTCAATCAGAAGACATCGTCGGAGCCCACAAGGCCGGAGTCGAGGAGGAGATCAATCGCCGGGTGTCCGAGGTTCGCATAGATCTAGAGGGCAGGTACGACTTGAAGCTGAAGCTCACGGGTCTGGAGGATGCGGGCAGAGCCGCCGCCCTGAGGCCTAGGTTGCATGAGGTCGAGAGGCGTGCGGAGGCCACAGCCGCCGCCCTAGTCACGGCGCAGGCGGACTTGGCATCCGCCCAGGCCGAGCTGCTTTCCCTCCAGAAACGAGTTGATGATGCCGAGGCCGTCGCACGGCAAAACAGGGAGGAAGTGCTCCAGCGCCGGATGCTGGAGCGCGAGCATGCTCCTATGCTTCAAGACCTCCAGAACAAGGCTAACACTGCCCTGGGTTACATCTGCGATGAGAATGCCCCAACCCCTCACTTGAATGACTATGCGAGCCACCTGACCTTCTTCACCGAGGTGGTGACGCACCTGGAGGCCCGATCCGCCAGAGCTCGCCAGCTTGTGGAGGAGAGGGGTCGTGGGCTGCTTCAGCATGCCTTCTCCCGCGTCTTCAGCAACCTTCTGAATGTCGACCCCAACTTCAATTTTGACGCCGCCTGTCGGTGTCAAAACCGGCGGATCTCCGGTAGGGGGTCCCGAATTGTGCGTCTAAGGAGGATGGTAACAGGAGGCAGGGGACACGATGTTTTACCCAGGTTCGGGCCCTCTTGATGGAGGTAAAACCCTACGTCCTGCTTTATTTATTCTTGATGACATGAGTATTACAAGAGTTGATCTACCACGAGATCGGAGAGGCTTAACCCTAGAAGCTAGCCTATGGTATGATTGTATGTTGTCCTACAGACTAAAACCCTCCGGTTTATATAGACACCGGGGGGCTAGGGTTACACAAGGTCGGTTACAAAGGAGGAGATATCCATATCCGTACTGCTTAGCTTGCCTTCCACGCCAACTAGAGTCCCATCCGGACATGAGACGAAGTCTTCAATCTTGTATCTTCATAGTCCAACAGTCCGGCCAAAGGATATAGTCCGGCTGTCCGGAGACCCCCTAATCCAGGACTCCCTAAGTAGCCCCTGAACCAGGCTTCAATGACGATGAGTCCGGCGCGCAGTATTGTCTTCGGCATTGCAAGGAGGGTTCCTCCTCCGGATACACCGCAGAAGAGTTTGGATAAAAGGATAGTGTCCGACCTTGAAAAATACGTTCCACATACCACTGTAGAGAGAATAATATTTCCACAAATCTAATCTGCTGACACATTTTGGCAACATGACATCATGCCAAGGCTTGGTGATTATTCGAACCGTTTTTTTCTTTAACTAGCCCCGCACATAACGCGAGGCAGTTTCTTGACACGTCTTGTCAAAGCAGAGATCGTGTCCCCCTTATCACGGGATTCTCATCAATACGGGTGTGGCTAACCCAACCATGCCTAGGACTCCTATATTTTAGGCAAGTCCCAAACGGCCACGAGGAGGACGCTTGATATTCACCCTCTTTATAAAGGGTCAAGACTTTTACTTTTTTCCTCCCGTGCTCAATTGAATCCTTCCCCTGCCTCGAGTTCTAACACCCAAAGCCCAGGTCAGGTGTTTCGGACCATCAATCATGTCCGGATCCAGCCTCCAGAGCCGGTGGATGCCCTCCTCCTTCACGGAAGAGGATATCAAGAAGTTGAGGGAGGCAAGATACTTGACCGCCGATGTCTCGCATCGGCTGCCTGCCCGAGGGCAGGTCGTCCCTACTCCTGAACCCAATGAAGACATCGTGTTTATCTCCCACTTCCTCCAAGGACTAGGCCTCACTCTGGATCCCTTCGTAAGGGGTTTGATGTTCTATTACGGGCTTGATTTCCATGATCTAGCCCCGGATTCCTTTCTCCACATATCGGCATTTATTGTCGTATGTGAGGCCTTCATCCGTATTACCCCTCACTTCGGCCTGTGGCTCAAGACTTTTGATGTGAAGCCGAAGACGGTCGAGGGGCAATATGCAGCGTGCGGGGGTGCATTAATAAGCAAGATTGCTGGAGCTCCGTGGCCAAAGGGTTCCTTTTCAGATGTGTTCGAATTATGGCAATGGTAGTGGTTCTACATCTGCGCTCCCAGAAGTGCCAAGTGGGTAGCTTCCCCCGCCTTTCGGTCGGGCCCTCCACCACAACTGATGTCATGGATCAGCAGGGGGCTGACCTGGGGTCCAGCCAAGGATGTGCCCATACTGCAGAGCCGCATCCCAGATCTCTTCGAGGGAGATTTTAGTTTGGTTATGGTAGTGCAAGTCATGCTAGTTCGTCAAGTCCAGCCTCGCAAACGCCGGCCCCTCCGCTTGTGGGAATTCAACCCAGAAGGACCGCGCGCTATTTAGAATTTCCTCGGCTTGACGCACGAGGAGATGTACAAGTCATTCTTTGGACCCCAAATAGAGTGTCCAGACACCTCCGAGGACGTGGACCTAAGCAGCAACCGCATCACGGCCCAAGTAAGTAATCCTCTAGTCGAACACACTGTCTTTCATTTATCATGACATCATTCTGAAGAATCCCTCTTTGACCAGGACTGGATAACAAAGGCGAAGATGATCCGGTGTTCAGCCCCCCTTCCCGAAGGCTTGGACAATTCGGTGCTGGAAAAGATCCTCGAGCCAACACCTTGCCCGGTGCCCTCAAAGGAAGATGAAGGGGGGAATAAATATGGCAAAAGCGGGCCCCCACCGCTACCTATTCCAACCGAGGGAACGAGCACCTCCGTGAGGGAGGATAACCAAGGGAAGGAATCTGACATTCCCTCGCCCCGGGGGAGGAAGAGGACTACCTCTGATGATCCGGAAACCAAGGTTTCCAAACAGGAGAAGAAAACTCCACCAGAGGATCCCGCCTCAGAGGTTGCTCTTGCCGCACAAAGTCCGTGCGGGGATCAGCCCTTGAACGAGCTATAAGTAATCAAAAAGTACTTAATAGTGAAGATATACTACCTTACTTCTGAGGGAGATAAACGAAGCTTTTATCTTGCAGTTCGGATATGAGCCCTACTAAACGGAGCTCGTCTTCGGGGGATCTTCTTCAGGAGATGATGGAGAGTGAAACACCTCCCCCGGACTCCCCAGCTCAAGAAGCGGGCGACCTTGAAGTGTCATCATGGAGAGTTTCTCCGGATCCGGCGAGGCCAGAAGGTAATCCCATGGTCACCCGAAGCCCTCAGTATCCGGCTCTTGAAGAGAGCAATCAAAAGAGTCCGGCACCATCTGGTATGCGGTCGGACGTACTAAAGGGTCTGCTAGAGCGAGCGACTATCTCAGAAGGGCACCGTACAATAATGTGTACGGTGATTGAAAGGATTTCGTCCACCGAAAACGGGTTGCATGAAGCCTGTATGAGTCTACTGACGGGCTTTGAGGTACGTGAAATGATATACATTTGTGATGGTACCGCACATATTAGGTGTGCCCTGTGTAGATAGTAGCCCCTGAGACTCTGGTTGTCGTCGAGAATGGCGGCGAACAGAGGATCATATTCCCAGGTAATAACCAGACCACCTTTATGTGCAGTTGTCTGAAGCTCCGGTGGCTAGCCGGACTGAAGGGGTTGCCGAACTAAAGCAGCAACTGGATGCGGCGGATGCCGACATCGAGCTTGTTAACAAGCGGCTTGACGAGGCACAGGGTAGGTGATATTTATAGTGGATGTCACATAGTAAGAGCAGCGTGATGCCAGTATCATTAATATGTTGTGACTGCAGATGGAGCTGCCACCGTGGAGGCCTTGCGGGCGGAGCTTGCCCGAGCCAAGGATCAAGCAAGGAGTAGTAATGCGGCCGCTTTGAAGGCGGCCGAAGAGTTGAGAGCCGAGAAGGCCGCTCATAGCGAGAGCAAAGAGAAAATGGCCAAAATGGCTGAGAAGTTAAAAGACGTTATCGACCGCTGTAAGTTTTTTGAAGAAGAAAGCCGGGCGAAGGCTACGGACCTTGAAAAGGCCACAATGGCGACCAAAGACACCCGCTCTGCAATGAGAGCAAAGAAGGAGGAGCTGCGTGAAGCCGGGGACATTGTGGCTGGGAAGCCCTTTATGCTGCGGAGGAAGTTCGGCGATCCGCGGTATGCCCCTCTGGATCGGCTGTGGAGTTCGGCCGACGCATATCAGGATTTGGCGGCGAGTGTTGTCGATGCGGCCGAATACTTCCGAGATCAGACAGATCGTGAAGTGGACAAGCTGTTCTGGTCGCAATTTAACGTTCTAGAGCGTCCGCTTCCGTTGACTGATCAGCTTGCCGAATGGGCCGAACTCACTAGATTGTCCGGACTCGCCATGAGGTCTGTCGTGGATCATCTATGGCCGGAAAGGCCAAAGCCGAACAGCTATTTTAGCTTGGTGCAGCAGTTCCATGGTGCGGTGCCATGCATTAATGCGATGAAGTGGTCGACGTGCATAGAAGGCTCGCGGTTGGCCCTTTCCCGTGTCAAAGCATACTGGGCAGAGATGGATGCCACCACTGTCGCGGCGCAGGGTTCGGCCATACACTACTAGGAAAAGGCCTACTAATGGCGCACCGGTTTTGCGTACTAATGGCGCACTACTGGTGCGCCATTAGTAGCACTCCACTAGTATTTGTTTACTAATGGCACACCACTGGTGCTCCATTAGTATACCAGATACTAATGGCGCACTAGTAGTGCGCCATTAGTATGCATAGAGGTGCGCCATTACTATCTGACTTAGTAATGGCGCACCACATAGAAGTGTGCCATTAGTAATAATTTTTTTTCAAATTTCTTTTCAAAAAAAATTCAAATTTCTTTTCAATTTTTTTTATTTTTTTTCAAAAAAAAATTTAAATTCATTTTTTTTATTTTTTCCTTAATCTCAGGTCACTATGGCTTAATCTCGAGTCACTGTCCCGGCACAGGGTTCGGCCATACACTACTAGGAAAAGGCCTACTAATGGCGCACCGGTTTTGCGTACTAATGGCGCACTACTAGTGCGCCATTAGTAGCACTCCACTAGTATTTGTTTACTAATGGCGCAGCACTGGTGCTCCATTAGTATACCAGATACTAATGGCGCACTAGTAGTGCGCCATTAGTATGCATAGAGGTGCGCCATTACTATCTGACTTAGTAATGGCGCACCACATAGAAGTGTGCCATTAGTAATAATTTTTTTTCAAATTTCTTTTCAAAAAAAAATTCAAATTTTTTTAATTCAATTTTTTTTATTTTTTCCTTAATCTCAGGTCACTATGGCTTAATCTCGAGTCACTGTCCCGGCGCAGGGTTCGGCCATACACTACTAGGAAAAGGCCTACTAATGGCGCACCGGTTTCGCGTACTAATGGCGCAGCCATTAGTAATAATTTTTTTCAAATTTTTTTTTCAAATTTTTTTAAAAATTCAATTTTTTTATTTTTTTTCTTAATCTCAGGTCACTATGGCTTAATCTCGAGTCAATATGCTTAATCTTAGGTCAAATCACACTCTATGGTCAAACTTCCCAGAAGGTCACCCATCCTCACACTACTCCAGCCCAAGCACGCTTAACTCCATAGTTCTATCCAACCCCAGCACCACCTCACTTCACAGGCACATGTTGATATATCTATCATATCAATCCTATTAAACCTTACTGATGTCTAGGACTTTGTTCATGTTCATGAGTATGATGAAATTTTGAAAAAATATTTCAAACTTCCCGGTCATATTACGTATCATATTTTGAAAAATAATTCAATTTTTTTTTCGAAACCATTTTTTTTCTGTTACTAGTGGCGCACCTAGCATATGGTGCGCCACTAGTAAGTTTGAAATTTTTTGAATTTTTTTGTCTCCGGATCTTAAAAGCCCCGTAACTTTTTTTCTGTTCGGTTTTCGGGGATTTTGAAAATGTTTAACGAGGTTCCCCTAGTTAAATTTGGATGTAACTTTTCGAGTAAATGATTTTTCATATAAAAAACTTTTTAATCCAAGTTCGTATGCAAAAGTTATGCCCAGTTTACAAATTACAGAGAGATTTTGCAAATAAAGTCGAAATTCATATTTGTAAATTTTCCCAACAACTAGACCACATATCACATAGGAAACTTATTTTCTTTTATTTTTTTGACATTTCCATCATTTTCTTTTATTTTATTTTAAAAACTGAAAAGGCGGTCCACAAGGGGGGGTGCATTCGGTACGTTTTGGGCCAAGTTAGTAATGGCGCACCATGGGGGTGGTGCGCCATTACTAGTTAAACTAGTAATGGCGCACCACACCCACGGTGTGCCATTACTAGTTTTGAAAAAACAATAACACAAATTCTGATTTTTTTTAAAAAACTTAGTAATGGCGCACCAGTGGACAGTGCGCCATTACTAGTTCTGAAAAAAAAATAAAAAAATTGGAATTTTTTTTTTGAAAATAATTTACTAGTGGCGCACCGTGGATGTGGTGCGCCATTACTAGTTTAACTAGTAATGGCGCACCCCTCCCACGGTTCGCCATTACTAGTTTTGAAAAAAATGAAAAAAATTTGTTACTAATGGCGCACCGTGAATGTGGTGCGCCATTAGTATTTGGACACTAATGGCGCACCAACACATGGTGCGCCATTAGTATATACTAATGGCGCACCACATGTCTGGTGCGCCATTAGTGTCATTCCCATCTATAGCCCTTTTCCTAGTAGTGATAGGCCGAGTGGCTGCCGAGCACTATTTTGAAGAAGTTCTTGAGGGCGCTCGTTTGATATAGGCCCAGTTGTCGAAGAATGTTATGTTTGAGTGACATGTATTCCCATTGTAAACAATGTTTTATTGAATTTATCAAGCCTGTATTTATACTTTTGCCCGAAAGTATTGTGATGGCTCCTGTGTGGCCGTTTATGTATACCTGTATATAACCTGAAAGATTGCAGTCGTCGGCTTCAGCCCCCACGCATATAATGCGGGGGTGTTCGCAGAAGACGTGTATTCACACTTAATCCAATGTCTTGGTCCTATTAAGGAGGTGATAGTGCAGTGAACTAGGCAACCGGACTATTATGGTTTAACACTTTCACTTGGCCATAGGAGTTCGACAGTGGGGCTACTATATAGCCCCTGGTGGCTCCGCACTCATCCGGATTCGGGGTGCATACATGCCTGGCCGGGAAACGGCCCTTCGTTGATGTGGAGGAATCTCGAAGATTCCAATAAGTCATTGAGTGGTTGACCAGTCTCATGCTATATCATGATAGTCAGTTTTCGGCTTTCTCTATTAAGGTGCTCGTCCGGATGAACCAGGGCACAATCGCAGTAGTTCTCCTTGTGCCGCCTTAGCCGATAGAGCGGAACGTAAGGCAGCAAAACACAGGAGCCGGGCAAACCCAACATTTGACCAAAGACATGATTCGGAGTTGATGCATATAAGGCCAAACTCGCGACGCCGAACACTCCCTAAGGTATTCGATCTTTATGGTGTAAACCGGGTCTAAACAGTACCCTTTGTAATAAGCCCCTGGTGTCCAGGTACGTGCATTATTCAGGCATGGCCACATGCCAAGACGTCAGCATCCTTCTCGGTTGTACTGAGAATCTGAGGGATGTAAATCAACAAGATACAGTAAAAAAGGTTTACGCAGGGTCTTAATCTACAAAGAATCCTTGGAACGGGTCCCTGTTGCACGTCTGCGCCTGTGTCTCCGTTGTGCCGTATCCTAGACGGGTGTAGCACTATGGTCATCTGAAAAAGAGAGGAACTTAATTGAAAAGTTGCCGTGCAAAAGTTAAGTTATACTAAATGAACAATATATAGTTGAAAATGAGTAAAGGTGAGCCTTATTGCCACTTTTGCGCGCGCGTTGAGCCCCTTGTATTGTAATAGGGGTATAGCCATCAAATCTATATTAATTACATATATATGAGCCAGACTCGTCTAGCCGTGTCCGTGGTCTTAATGACCTGTCAAATGCTTGAGTTGGTGAGGCCGTTTAGTGTGCGGCGGCCAAGGCGGCCACATCGTCTTCGGCGCGCAAGGAGCGCTCAATATTTCCATTTACTATAATGATGCCGCGTGGACCGGGCATCTTGAGATTGAGGGAAGCATAATGCGGTATTGCATTAAAGCGAGCGAAAGCTTCGCGTCCGAGTAGTGCTTGATTGCCACTTTGGAATGGAGCGACGTGCAAAGTTAAATTTTCGCTGCGGAAGTTATCGGGGAAGCCGAATATAACCTCTAGTAGCAGGGAGCCCCTGAAGTGAGCCTCCGGGCCTGGCGTTACTCCTTTAAAGGTAGCATTGCTGCGGCAAATTTTTGTTGGGTCTATCCCCATTTTGCGGACTGTGTCCTGATATATCAGATTTAAACTGATGCCGCCGTCCATCAGGACTCGTGTGAAGTGGTATCCATCAATTATTGGATCTAATACCAAGGCGGCCCATCCCGCACGCCGGATACTTGCCGAGTAATCCCGACGGTCGAAGGTGATCGGTTGGGACGACCAGTGGCGGAGCTCCGTAGTGATATATAGGCCCTGGGTCATGTTTCTATAAAGGTGCAACTTTGTTTCTCCCTTTTATTACGTGTAACACGTTGACTGTTTTGACTTCTGGTGGGAATTTCTTCTGTTCCCCTGTTCTTTGCTTGCGAGGCTCGTCCTCGTCTTCACTTGGTGTATCCTGCCCCTTGAGTTCGGCGTTGAGCTTGCCGGACTGTTTGAAGACCCAACATTCTCTGTGGGTATGATTTGTAGGTTTATCAGGGGTGCTATGGATCTGACATATTTGGTCCAGAATTTTGTTTAGTCTGGACAGTTTGTCTCTATTGCCTTTGGAGGGCGGCTTCTGCTGGCCTGGCCGAGAGCTTCTAAATCCGACGTTTACCGCCATGCTCTTCGGGCTGTCTTCTTTATTCCGGCGCTTATTCTTGCTGCGTCGTGATTTCCCGTTTCCATCCCTTACTTCGGATGTACTTGGGTCGCTGGTGTCGCATCGGGCTAACCAGCTGTCCTCGCCCGCGCAAAAATGGGTCATGAGGCTTGTTAATGCTGCCATTGTTCTCAACTTTTCTTGACCGAGGTGTCTGGCAAGCCATTCGTCTCGAACGCTATGCTTGAAAGCTGCTAAGGCTTCCGCGTCCGGACAGTCGACTATTTGGTTCTTTATAGTGAGGAACCTGTTCCAAAGATTTTGGGCTGACTCACCGGGCTGTTGAGTTATATGACTTAAATCGTCTACATCCGGTGGTCGGACATATGTCCCTTGAAAATTTGCCCGAAAGGCGTCTTCGAGCTCTTCCCAGCTTCCGATGGAGTTTTCGGGGAGGCTTTTAAGCCAGTGCCGAGCTAGCCCTTTGAGCTTGAGGGGTAAGTACTTGATGGCCTGGAGATCGTCTCCTCGAGCCATATGGATGTGGAGGATGTAGTCCTCAATCCAGACCCTAGGGTCTGTTGTTCCGTCGTACGCCTCTATGTTTACAGGTTTGAATCCCTCTGGAGATTCATGGTCCAGCACCTCGTCGGTGAAACATAGAGGGTGTGTGGCACCCCTGTATTTGGGCTTACCCTGGTGTTCGGATGTTTGTTGTGTTGCATTGTATGTTGGAGCACGCCTGTGTGGTTCATAGATGGATCTGGTTGCGCTGTCCTTTTGATGCGAGCCCTTACGCGGATCACGTGCTGGTTTATGTGCGGTGTCGCTTGCCGCTTTACGTTGGCTATGAGGTCGTCTATCCGACCGGATGGCCGTTTTATTATTTAATTGTGGAGGATCTAAGGCCTCCTCATCCAATTCAGGTAGCAACTTTCGCTTCGGATAGCTCCTGGTGTGGCGATTACTACCGTACTTCGCTGCAGTGTTAAGTACTTCACTCCATTTGATTTTGAGTGTGTCTTGTGCAGGCTTGAGCCATTGCTTCTGTTTTTTCAGACTCCTCGCCATGGCAACAAGCCTGTGGTGGTCATTACGTTGCTCCTGGTGCCTGTCTGGTGTGATGTTGTCCGGACTGTTATCTTCGACGGGATTGGGTTGTTCGGCTTTATTTTCCGTGTTGCCGTGGTCGGGCAATGGCTCACCCTGCTGTAACGCTGGGTCTATATAATCGTTATTTCTACCAAGGCGGGATTTGGAGCGGCGTTTACGCCGCCGCTTTGACAGCTTCTCGAGGGAACCAACCTTCGCTGCGTCCTTCCGTTCCTCGTCGTTATTTTCTTTGGGTGTGTCCACCATGTATACGTCATGTGATGAAGTGGGTGTCCAATGCCCTGTGCGCAGTGGTTCCTCTTCGCCTCCCGCATCGTCTTCCATACCTTTGATGTCTTCGGAGTCGAAGTCGAGCATGTCAGTTAAGCCATCGACAGTGGCTACTAAGTGGGTGGTGGGAGGGCGGCGGATTTCTTCGTCATCCGTATCCCAATCCTGTCGGACGTAGTTCGGCCAAGAGTCTCCTGACAAGGAGAGAGACCTTAATGAGTTCAGTATGTCGGCAAAGGGTGAGTGCTGAAAAATATTCGCGGAGGTAAACTCCATGATCGGCGCCCAATTGGATTCAACAGGAACCGGCGCAGGCGGTTCGGAGTCCGTGGCCGGAGAAGGATTCGGCAGTTTGGAAACACGGCTCTCGTGAAGGGTAAGGTCGATATTCGGCTCGATCGCCCCTGAGGATACGGCCTCTATGATGGGGTCTATCCACCCATCCATGGATGGCACAACTGGCTCCGAATTGAGGCTCGGAGCTGCTGCCGGTGTGATCTCCTGAATACGGTCTGATGGTAGAGCTAAATCGTACTCATCGTGACCGCATGGTGCACAAGGCAGGGGCTCGAATCCGTCGAAGATCAAGTCTCCGCGGATATCGGCCGTGTAATTTAAGCTTCCAAACCTGACCTGGTGGACACGGGCGTAACTTTCGATCTGCTCTAGATGGCCAAGCGAGATGGCCCACAGTGCGAAGCCGCCGAACACAAAGATCTGTCCGGGGAGAAAAGTCTCCCCCTAGACTGCATCGCTATCGATGATCGTAGGAGCCATCAACCCTAACAGCGACGACACAGAGAAACCCTCAATGAAAGCACCAATGTCAGTGTCAAAACCGGCGGATCTCGGGTAGGGGTCCCGAACTATGCGTCTAAGGCGGATGGTAACAGGAGATAGGGGACACAATGTTTTACCAAGATTTAGCAACTAAGAAAGTTCTAGGTTGAGCCTTTTTAGTGAAATCAACAATGTAAAGATCACCTCTACGTATACCGGTAAAGACCATTTTATGATTGTCTCTTCGAAACACTTGGCAGTCTACTTCAGTAAATAGGACAATAAACCAAAATCAGCAAGTCTAGATACTGAAAGTAAATTGTACCTAAGAGATTCAACGAGCATGACATTTTGTATGGAGCTATCGTGTGAGATGGCCACCTTACCGAGGCCAACCACCTGAGCCTTTGAGTTACCACCAAAAGTGGAATACTTTCGAGGGCCATCGTTTTCAGCAAGCTCACGAAACATATCTTTGTCTCCGGTCATATGATCAGTACATCCACTATCAAGAACCCATTCCTTTCCTCCAGCTACTCGAAGATTAGCCATAAGACCAAAGTGTCTCATCGCATCATCAAGATCACTATCACTATCATCATCTTCATCATAGTATCCATGTTCAACATTGTCTTGTATTTGATCAATTCCTAGAGAGGGTAATTCATTAGATAAATGATCATCACAATGGTCACCTTCATGAATTCTAATAGCTTCGGATATGACATTGGTAATGATTCCAACATCTCCTTTGGCACACATGAGATTGGTAAGCTCAAATAGACAATCACCACACATAGGATCACTAGAATTCATCTTACTCAAGGCAATAGACTTATGAATAATTTCATCTAAGTTTTGCAAGGAAGAGTTTGGAAATCTTTCCTCATGAAATCTTTGTATAGTGTAGGCACAATCAAGAGTAGGAAAACATCCAATCAAGTTTCTAGGAAAGCCTCTAGTTATAAGATTAACAGTTCTAAGGTTGTAGATCATGTCAATAGACTCATCAAGGGTAGGATGCAAAGGATCAACATGAGGTGCACAAGGGCTAGTAATGTACTTGTTCAAATGATATTCATTGAAAATCTCAAGCATCTCATTTTTTCAATCATGAAAGAACTCTCCATCAAGAATAGGCACTCTATGTCTAAGACTCCCCAACGTAGACTCATCCATCTTCCTCCAATGGTGATTAAACCAAAGCAATGGAGACCAAAGCTCTGATACCAGTTGAAAGGATCGAGAAGAGGTGTCTAGAGGGGGGTGAATAGACTCTAAGTAAGAAAAGTTGCAGTTTTTAACTTCTTTAAGTTGAAGTGGAGTTTTGGCACAAGTTTAAACATTCTCAATACATATCAAGCAAGCATGACAAGAGTATATGAGCAGCGGAAAGTAAAGCATGCAAGTTGCAAGAATGTAAAGGGATGGGATTGGAGTGTGCGAACGCAATTGGAGACACGGAGATTTTTGGCGTGGTTCCAAAAGGTGGTGCTATCGTACATTCACGTTGATGGAGACTTCAACCCATGAAGGGTAACGGTTGCGCGAGTCCATGGAGGGCTCCACCCATGAAGGGTCCACGAAGAAGCAACCTTGTCTATCCCACCATGGTCGTCGCCCACGAAGGACTTGCCTCACTCGGGTAGATCTTCACGAAGTAGGCGATCTCTTGCCCTTACAAACTCCTTGGTTCAACTCCACAATCTTGACGGAGGCTCCCAAGTGACACCTAGCCAATCTAGGAGACACCACTCTCCAAGAGGTAACAAATGGTGTGTTGATGATGAACTCCTTGCTCTTGTGCTTCAAATGATAGTCTCCCCAACACTCAACTCTCTTTCAAAGGATTTGGATTTGGTATAAGAAGATTTGAGTGGAAAGCAACTTGCGGAAGGCTAGAGATCAATATTTATGTGGTTGGAATGGAATATCTTGACCTCAACACAAGTGTAGGTGGTTCTATCTCAGAAAATATATGTTGGAAGTGCAGGCATGTTGTGATGGCTCTCTCTACGAATGAAGAGTGGGTGGAGGGGGTATAAATAGCCTCCACACAAAATCTAACCATTAAACACAATTTACCAAACTCGGTGGGATCGATTCAAAGAACTCGGTCAGACCGATTTAGTTCATAATGTGACCATTAGGCATTTCGGTGGGACCGATATAATCGACTCGGTAGGACCGATGTGCTAGGGTTAGGGTAAAGCCCCATCTCGGTTTGACCGATTACACAAACTCGGTGGGACCGATTTGGGTAATAAGCAAAATAGAGAGTAGGCCAAGCAAACTTGGTGGGACCGATTGCATGTCTCGGTGGGACCGAAATTATTGCAATAGGCAACAGAGAGTTTGCATGCCCATCTCGGTGAGACCGAGATCCCATCGGTGAGACGAATTGATTAGGGTTTCTGGCAGTGGCTATGTCAACTGAACTCGGTGGCGCCGGATAGAATGTTTCGGTGGGGCCGAGTTTGACTTTTGGTTTCAGACATATGTGGATATGAGAAAGTAGTTGAGGGCTTTTGGAGCATATCACTAAGCACTTTGAGCAAGCAAGCCATTAGGCAACACCTCATCCCCTCTTAATAGTATTGGCTTTTCCTATGGACTCAATGTGATCTTGGATCACTTAAAATGGAAAGAATGGAGTCCTGAGCTTTGAGCTTGGGCCAATCCTTTGTCCTCAGCATTTTGAAGGGGTTCCACATCCTCTAGTCCATGCCACTCCATTGTTGAACTTATCTAAACCATCTTAGGTAGAAGCATTAGTCCAACAAGAGATATATTGACATTAATTACCAAAATCACCCAGGGAGCACTTGTGCTTTCAAATACCCTTGCATAAAAACACAATAGTGATAGTATGGGTGAAGTGTGTGCAGAACTAGTGCACTGTAAAAGTAGCAGATAGCAGGTGGCTGAAAAATAAATGATAGGAGACATATGATAGATCTACAACATTGCATGGAAAACAAAATTAGATTCTACTCCGTATGATTTTGTAATATATGTGCACAGGAAATGCAGGTACTCCTCCAACAGACCACCACATGTGGTCATATCAAGATAACAGTCGACTGAAAATAAATAGGTCAGTCGATTTTTTTAATGAACCGTCCGATCTATAAGGAACGGGCAGATGGCCTTCGTCTACGTCCCACCAGTCACTGTTGACGATCTTTCTCGAACCGCCAGCGACTACCGGCCCAGAACCCTACCTCCGCCGCCCCGTACTCCCCTCGATCTCACACCACCGCCGTGCTTGGTAGCGCCCCCAGGCCATCCCTTTAATCCCGGCCGACCTCCAGATCGAGCGCCAGTAGCTCTAGGCCCCACATGCCCCTAAGATAAACACTGAGGTGCTGCTTCCCCGGTGTAATAGGCGGACTAGCGCCTGTTACACCGGGGAATGCTTCCGTTAATTGGGAATCAACTGACCAGGAATTGAAATTCAGGGGGGTGACGGACCTCTTGCTAAGGTGAAATAGTATATGAGGAGAAACCTTGTGCATCACGAGTTACTAGGAACATCACACCTAGTATCAAGAAGAAGTGGTCAACTAGTGTCTTTTGTGGGATGAATACCGTGCAAGCAAACATGTAAGATTTGCATGAATAAGGGAAGAGGAGTACCATTTTCGGTTGTCGGTGTGGTCGCCTCCACATGTCGCGCCGATCTTCTTCATTTTGCGGGGGAAACCGATGTTCTGGAGGAGGGTGCAGGCTTGGACGAACCCATGGCCAAATTGTTGACTGTGTTGCCATGGCCATTTGTCGGTGGAGCGGAAGCAGATCCAAGGCGGCGAAGGATGGCGTAGCAGGAACAGCTCCGGTGCAGTGGAGGGTGGCGAAGTTGGAGTGGCAGCGGTGAGGCGCAGGAGGGCGTGGTTGAACTGGCTCGGGTACGGACGGCTCGGCCTCGGCTTCAACTACTAGCCATGGAGGGTGTTGCAGTTGAGGTTGCGGTGGACGACGACGTCGGGGTATCGGCTCCAGCGTGATGGAGGAGGGTGGCGGTTGATGGGTGGAATGGGGTGGCGGACTAGTTTTTGCGCCCATGGAGTATAAATGGGGAATCGGACGGGTCGGCGGGGGAGGGGGGAGAACCATGTTTCGGTCTGGGATGCGCTTGTTTTTGGCTTTTTTGAACAGAAGATGGGACGCGCTTGTTTGAAATTTGGGGAAAGTACAAACTTTGCCCCCCTCTTAAATTTCGGACCTACTGCGGGTCGGGGGTAGGATGGTAATCCCAGGTGTCCCGAATAGTGGGCGGGAACAATTTCGGCCGCGCGCATGTGTGCTTAGGCGGCCATTGTGTATGAATGTTTTTTGGAGGTGGTTGCATGGCGTCTAGATGAAGCAACAAACCTACCCCGGTTTGGACCTTTGGACATCGGGCCGGTAGGTTTCATGGGTCGGAGTTATTAGAAAAGTAATTTCCTTGTACTACCAAACATTGGTCCCATGCGGTTTCGGGTGAGTAGAGGCACTTTTGGCGCTTCGTTCAAAATTTTGAAACACAAGCATTCACGTTTAGAGTACTCTTGAACTTTGAGGATTGACCTAAATAGACAACGTTAAATTTGACCTTGTATGTTTGAAAACCTCATTAAATTATCTGCTTCTTTTTGGAATTTTGACACTTGAAAATCCTATAACTACGATTATTTTGGAATGGAGGAGCTACATTAGAATCTATTTTGTACACGACTACATATGCTATTAAGTACAAAATCAGAGCAAAGATTGGTGCCCCCATAATTTAGGTATGATTTACAAATGCCATGATATCAAATTCAAATAATTGAATGGACTTCATGTTGAATTCGATTTTTTTAAACTAGCTTAAGTTGAATTCAAATGTATGCTAGTTCATAGGTAGCTATTTATAATGTTCATTGTGTAACTTTTGTATGTATAATGTGCTTTACACACACAACATGAACTATACTCACGTTTATATTCGATTACTAATGCGATGCATTGTCTGGAGTTCAAAATACTGGCTATGTGGATCAATTGTGTCGAATAATAACATAGACATTCTCAAATTTGATAGAATCTAGATGTCTTATGGATCAATGACCGTTCTGTTGGGGATATAGCTATCAGTTATGACCCGCCCAGGAGGGGCCGGGTCAGCGCAGTGGCGGGTTACAAAGAAAGCTCAGTAAACATTCAAAACGATAGTTTATTAAATCTTATAGAAGGCCCAAGGGCCTAGAGGCAGCTTAAGGCCCAATATTGTAAACCGCCGTATGTAAGGAAAGACTTGTAAAGAAAGGCATGTAAAGGAAGTCACCGAGCCGGACACGATTATGAGCCGGCCGGGACTCTATAAGCCGCCAGGCGTCAACCCGTGTATATATGGGGACACCTGGTGGCGGCTTAGGATAAGAAACAAGAGACCGATAACCAAGCCGGCGAGTTAAGCCTCTTGGTGATCGAAACCCCAGCAATACCAACACAACAAGACGTAGGCTTTTACCTTCATCGTAAGGGGCCAAACTAGTATAAAACCTCTTGTGTCATTTGTCCTGATTAACCCCTTTAAGCTTCCTAGTTGTGATGGCCCTATGACTAAGTCCTTTCGCTAGGACATCTGCCGTGAAAATTCCACGATAGTTGGCGCCCACCATGGGGCCATCGCACGGTGGATTTGAGTTCTTAAAGGGCAGCTTCAAAGGCCTCAAGGGATACAATGTGGGCCGGATGACCAAGAGTCATCACGGCAAGCTCTACATCAACGACGAAGGCTGGGGCCCTGAGGCCGGCTCAATTGAGTACGGGTACCGGGTCCCCTTCGGCGGAATTCACGTCTTCATCTGCCGGATCGGCGAGTCGGGCCCTGAGCCAGACATCCACACCAACCTCGTCGAAACGGCTTGGCACGCGAGGACCACCCGTGTTCAATCTGTCGTGAAGCATGCCTTTGTAGGCTGCGTCTACGGTGGTGAATACTCTGAAGGATCGGTGGAGGGCGGTGAGACGGCCGTCTGTTCTGACACTGCATCATCGACGGGCGAGACAGACTCTTTGTACCAGCTCCAGGATGGCATGCTCGGGGGCTGTTCCGATGGAAGCAGTATTCCGGACCCCTTGAGCCACCGAATTGGGCCGGAGTCTTCATGGCAGGAACACAGCCCGGGCAGAACTCCACAGCAGCAGCAGCAACAGCTACCGGGTCGGCCGCAGCCGGGTCAGGAGACCCTGCGCGCCCCCCGGCTTAGATTCTAATGGACCTCATGGATAAACTGACGGTTCTGTTGACTGCCATGGTAGAGATGGAGGATAAAGCCCGGCATGATGCAGAGGTGGCACGCGTACGTGAAGAGATGGTACAGGCTAAAGAAAATCTGGCAGTAGAGGAGGTCAGGATGGCAGCGGAGCGGGCGGCTTTGGACGTTCGTGCTCAACAGCTTCAAGCGGAGACCTTTCGGCTCTTGGTGGATCTGAACGCGTCAAACGAGGTCATGAGAAGAACGCATCAGAAAATTCAGTCACGTCTACCTCTAATGCTCGATCCTAGGAACCTTTTTCATACACCCGGCGCTGGGGGAAGCAACCCGCCGGAGGCAAACCGGATCACGACACCTGGCGCGCCGGTCCAACCACGCGCCATGGAACCACCTCGTGTAGTTACCGCTCCACCTCATTACGTACCAACACCGCCGGGTCACTTCTCCAATCCCTTGGAAAATCTCATTGCAGCATCAACTCGTTTGGCGGCTCTCACGATGGAGGGTGACTCACCGGCGGCGGTCGAAACACGAAAGGTGAGATAACTTCTTCAAATAGCTCTGGCACAGCAAGACGCGTACTCCTACAGTCTAGACAGGATCCATTCAACTCCTCGCCCAAGCCAGAGCCCGAGCTATAGTAGGCATATGGATTCAGGAGACATGTCAAGCAATGCTCAATGCCGCAACCGGCCACACAGGTATGAGCCGGTGCAGGCTAGAGCCCTTAACTTGGCGGATCAGGAGAGGATCCGACAAGAGGCGGAGCGAGCGGTTCAACTGGCAGCAGAGCAGGCGGCTCATCAGACTTTTCCGGCTTATCGAGCAACCTCGGTTGAGGCAGGAATGGCCATAAGAACCGGAGGTGTCCCTTGCCTGGTGCCGGCCATACGTAATGAGCGTTTGCCAAAAGACTTCAAGGGGCCTCGTAAAGTGCCTGATTACACAGCTGACTTGCAGCATGGGGCTTGGATTGAGAGTTATGAGATGGCTATGGAGTTGTTGGAGGTCAGCGACACAGTAATGGCTAAGTATTTCACAATGATGTTGGATGGAACAGCTCGTACTTGGTTGAAGGGGTTGCTACCCAATTCTATCGGCTCATGGGTGGAGTTGAAGGCCCGGTTCATCCAGAGCTTCAAAGACACGTGTAAGCAGCCTATGTCGATTGTGGACCTGACTAATTGTAAGCAAGAGGACGGTGAATCTACAACCCATTGGGTGCGCCAGGTCAAGGAGATAATACATTCGTCTGATAAGATGGATGTTGGCTCGGCAGTCTTGATGTTGGAGAAAAACTGCCGTTTTGAACCTCTGAAGCAGAAGTTGGGGCGGCTCAAACGTGATTGCAATAACATGGGCCAGTTGATGGCGGCTCTCGTCAAGTATACTGATTCTGATAGTACCAAAGACCTGGTGTCTGATGAAGAAAAGACAGCTAAGGGAAAGAAGAACAGCAATGGCAAGGGCTGCCAGCATAACCCAGCAAATCAAGGGGGTAATAAACGTAAGGTTGATGAGTTTGTCGCTAACACCAATGCAAAGGGCGGCAATCAACGCCGCAAATGCAGGCAACCCCCTCGGTCGGGCGGGTTAGGTCCCACCCTTGAGCAACTATTGAATGAGCCTTGTCCAAGACACGGCACCCGAGAGAAGCCAGCCACCCATATGTGGAAAGATTGTATGATCATGAACGCGTTTAAAAATTCAAACGCATTTGCTAGAGGTCACGGCCCGGGCGTCGGTTCAGGTGGAGGCGGTTTCCATAGCCTGGGCGCCGGCTCAGGTGGAGGAGCATTTCACGGTCAGGACCATCCTGGTAACCAAGGAGGATATAATACACAACCCGGCCAAGGTAATCAGTAGCAATAGTCCGGATATAAGAGAAACCCAAAACAGTTGAATAGTGGGCAATACAATGTGTTTACCACTAGTTTATGTAAGAGGGACCAGAAGCTTCACAAGAGGGCCGTCAATGCCGTTGAGCCGGCGATTCAACGTTACTTACGTTGGTCAGAGCAGCCTATTGTGTGGAGCAGAGAGGATCACCCACCCTGGGTTGATAATCCGGGTCACTTGGCCTTGGTAGTGGCGCCTCAGGTTGGTGGATATAAATTCACTAAGGTACTCATGGATGGAGGCAGCAGCATCAACATCCTCTACTATGAGACGTTCGACCGGATGGGGTTGACTGATAAGAGTCTTAAGCAATCCAACACTTTGTTTCACGGTGTGGTACATGGCAAGTCGGCATACCCAGTTGGTAAAATTGAACTGGAAGTAGACTTTTGTCACATTCCTAGCTTCTGGCAATGCACTAGGCTAGCCTCATGAGTGTCATCATGTTTAAATTTCAAATGAACTTGAAATGGAGATCGTTTTAACCCTAGCATCAAAGTAATTCACCAGGTTCAACTAAAATATTCTCAGTGAATCCAAATGGCTTTCAAAAATGTTCATCATTTCTGGAAAATGCTAGAAGCAATAACCAGAGGTGTTGCACATTTCTCCATGACATCTTTGGGCTCTGAATTAAATCATATAGTATTTGCATTTGGGCATATAAATGCAATTAAATATTTTAAATGCTCAAATAATCATAAACTAAAATGTTTGTTGTTGGTTATATTCCAAACAGTGGCATTGAGAAGTTTCATGATTTTTGGATCTATTTAAGTATTTTCTAATAAAGCCCTAAAGACTACAGAAAATAGAAAACAGAAACAATTAATAAGAGAGAGAGAGGGTTTTTACCTGGCACTCACCTGGGCCTCACCTATTTTGGCCCAGCCCACCACCTAGCGCTGCCAGTCGTCTAGCTCCCGCTAGTCGGATGCCGCGCGCGTGGTCGCCGCGCGCCGGCACGTGCCCGAGCCACCTCCTGCTTCCGCCGACGCTGGAGGTCGGCTGGACGCGCCACGCAATCGCCCCAACCCCTCTGGCCTATCCACTCCTTCTCTCCCCTCCTCTGCTCTCTCCCCGCAGCGCACCCGAGCGCGGCCATCGCCGCCGTTCGCCATAGCCGCAGCCGCAGCCATCCCCGAGCCTCTCCGACATGGCCCTGAGGCTGTGCCGCCCTCATCCTCTCTGTCGTCTCACGCGACCAGAAGAGCCCCGACGCGTCGTTCCCGCCCCCTTCTTCCTCCTTTGGCCACGAAGATCGCCGGTGACTTTCCGCCGTCCCCAAGCCGTCTTCGAGCATGCTGAGATCACCGACGACCTCGTCGTGAGCTCCTGTACTGAACCCCTCTCTCCCCGCCGTCTATTTCCTCCTCTAGCCTCACTAACCATTGCGACCGAAGCTCGCCGCCGCCATGCCTCATCGCCGTCATGGCTAGAGCCACAGTGGCTCGAAGCCAAGCACACCTCTGCACCCAACACGGCTCCAGGAGCCCGTAGCGCCCACCAGCTCCTCCTTCCACGCACTACAGCAACCGCGCCCGTGTGTCCCGAACTCCGGCCGCCGCATTTGTTCTCGCCGCCGTCGACTCAGACCACCCCAGCTCCTCCCGCTTGGCCTACTAGATGCGCGCAAGCCCCAGCTACGCGTAGGACCAAACCGCGGTCGATTTGGTCGACCGTAGGCAAATTCCGAGCCCCTCCACCGTCCCGGGCTTCACCGACGATGAGCCGTGGACCAAGTCCGGCGGGTTTGACCCCGCTTGACCAGGGTTTGACTTCCCCCTGACCCACTGACGTGTGGGCCGCCCCTGTTAATTATTAGTTAGGTTAGTTTAGCGCTAATTAACCTAGATTAGTGCTTAACCTGACACTAACTAACTCTGTTAAGTTAGTTATGCACTGACACGCGGGACCCACTGGTCAGGTTTGACCTGGACCGTCCCCGTTGACCGCTGACGCGTCACCCTGACGTATTTCTAACGTAATAATGTAATTTCTAGGTTAAAAACAACTCTGGAAATTCCTGAAATTGCTTTAAACTTCAAAAATTCATAGTAACTCAACCATAACTCAGATGAAGATAATTTATATATGAAAAATGATCAGAAAAATCCAATCTATCCATTCATACTGGTTTCATGCATGTTTAAACAACTTAACCTTGTTGTTTAGATCAAAACATGATAATGCACTTTATAAGTTGTTAATTTGAATTTGAATTTGAACCTTTGGTTCAAATCAACTCAAACCCTTCTGTTCTTAGCTGCATTAGCTCAAATCACAGCATATTGACATGTCATGATCATGCATCATGTTTTGCATTGCATTGATTATGTTCTTTCTCTGTTGCCGGTGTTGTTCGCCCTCGATAGTCGTTGTTCCGACGCTGTGATTGATGACACCGATGAAGAGTTATACTTTCTTCAGAAGTGTCAGGAAAGCAAAACCCCCTTGTTCATTCTGATACAATCCCACTCTCTCGCTCCTGCTCTCTTTTACTGCCTTAGGACAACAACGATTCAACCGTTACATGCTGCGGTAGTTGAACCCCTTTCCTCTGCATGACCTGTCATTGCCACAGTAAATAGATGAAACCCACTATCATGAGTAGGAGTTGTTTGAGCCCTGATGTGCCTACTCATTCATGCTTGTTTGTCATGCGTACTACTACTTAGAGTTGAGTCAGGTCTGATTCATCGGGCATGAATTGGAACGGTGATGAGCATGTTCTACTATGTGTGAGCTAAGTGTGTGAACATGATTTGGTAAAGGTAGTAGTGAGAGGCCATGTAGGAGTACATGGTGGGTTGTCTCATTGAAACCGTCCTCAAGAACTGAGTTCTATGTTTGTGATCCATGAACAACTACTACCACTCATTGGGATCCTTAATTGACCCTCTCGACTTATTAACCGCCCTTGTCTTCTGTCCAGGAGTTGCAACTAGTTTCTGGTGTTTGTAGGATATGTGTTGGAGGTCGTGCCTAGCGCTGACCCTAGGGGTGGGCTATGATGCGGTAGATACACCATGGCACGGTGTACCGGGCGCCCGTTTGTTGTCTCGGGAACCTTGCACACATCATTTGGGGCTGTGAGCGAAACTCCGGCCGGATCTCCTCGCAGATGGAACCCGAATAGGCGATAAACCTAGACTAAAGACTTGTGTGGTTAGTCAGGTCATGGCCGACTCCCTCGCCAGGCTTCCGCTTAAAGGTTGCCGAGATACACGACGTGTACATGGCGGTAAGTGGCGAGAGCGTGTGTGAAGAAGTACACCCCTGCAGGGTTAACATCATCTATTTGAATAGCCGTGTCCACGGTAAAGGACTTCTGGGTTGCCTATACAGTTCATAGACAAGTGAAAGTGGATACTCTAAAATGCGCAAGATAAGCGTGAGTGCTATGGATGGCGTTCTCGTAGGGAGATGGGAGCGGATCCATAGTGGTGTATTGATTGGTGAATATGTGGACTCGTGTGCGCCACCTCAAAAGAGTTACTTGCAGTCGTAGTTCAGGATAGCCACCGAGTCAAAGCTGGCTTGCTGCAGTTAAACTCCACCACCCCTTTATTGATACCGATGCATATGTAGATAGTTCTGATGTAAGTCTTGCTGGGTACATTTGTACTCATGTTTTCCTATTTTATGTTTTGCAGAGAGACGTCAGTCTCGCTGGTAGTTCCATGTGGACTTCGACGTTTAGCTTGATATCTCAGCTATGATCTTGTGCCCTCGGCAGGATCTGGTAGATAGTCAGACTGCTCAGCCTTTTCCATTTGTAGATGTCTGTACTCAGACATGTTAAGCTTCCGCGTGTGCTTGTTGCTTGTATGCTCTGTATGTTGGGGTCATGAGACCCATGTTTGTAATGCATGGCTCCTCGGAGCCTATTGAATAAATACTTTGAGTCGTAGAGTCTTGTTGTGATGCCATGTTGTATTTACACATATCGAGCATATTGTGTGTATGATTTGAAATGCTTGGTATGTGTGGGATCCAACAACCTAGTTGTTTATCCTTGGTAGCCTCTCTTATGGGGAAATGTAGTCTTGTGCTTCCATGAGCCATAGTAGTCTGCTACAACCCGATTCACCGGAGTCCTGCTAGCCCAGCACTACTGCTCCGGAACACTTGACTGGCCGACATGTGATTCACTTCATTCCTATGTCTGTCCCTTCGGGGAAATGTCACGCGGTGACATCCGGAGTCCTGCCTAGCCTGCTACAGCCCGATTCACCGGAGTCCTGTTAGCCCAGTGGTACAACCCGGATTCGCACGCTGCTGACCGACATGCTCGATGTTGATTCATGTATGCCTGTCGCCGTAAGTTAGTGCCACTTTGGGTTCACGACTAGTCATGTCGGCCTGGGTTCTTTGTCATATGGATGCTAGCGACACTATCATATATGTGAGCCAAAAGGCGCAAACGGTCCCAGGCCAGGTAAGGTGGCACCCGTGGGAATACCGTGTGTGAGGCCGCAAGTGATATGATGTGTTGCATGCTAGATCAGTGTGACTTAGGATCGGGGTCCTAACAGCTTAGGTATCAGAGCCTGACCGCCTGTAGGATTACCAAGCCAAACCGGTCGAAGTTGTGTCTAGAAATGCTTTAGTTATGTAAGGGAATTGATTGTGGATGGGAATGTAAGGCTCTTTTTACTCCTTTACCTTATGCCCTTCTTATCCGAGTCATCCTCTTCTCTTCTACGGGGATTAAGAACTAGGCCTTCTCATCTATCTGTCAGGATGACGAGTTACTATGATAGAGACTTATAGGATTGATGGATTTAAGCCCTAGTTCAGTTTCTACTATTTCCGTGTGTTCATAGCTGGCCTCAGAACCTTGGTATGATGTTGTTGAGTGGTTATGCCACCATTTTGCAAGATGTGTCAACTCTTTTTGAGCATTTACATCTGTTATGCTGTCCGAGTCATCCTAGGTTACTAAATAGTCTGATGCATTTGCAAATCCTTTCTTTCCATTCCCGATGTCCTTTTTGGTCAAAATAAGCACACTATCCGGTACGTTGAGGTACTCTATCACCTCGATATATATGTTGGGACTATTTTTATGACCCTAGGTGTTTTAGGGAGTCACCTAGTAAACTAGCCATGTTTTGTGTTCTCGGTGTGATGATCCTGGCCGTCATTCTTGAAAGCATCTCGTGATGCCATTTAGTTAGTAGGCATTCTATTCCTGGGTTTTGAACCCGAGATTCACCCTACTTATTTCATGTTGATAGTGTTTGCTCATTCGTTTAGGTTATTAGTAACCTTGTGATAGTCCTCGAGGTCCGTGGTATTTCCTTCTTCCAAATACCATGAACTGCTTATGGCAGAAGTTCTTTGAACCAAAAGATCACAATGAGAGTGCTCTTGAGGAGTTCTCCATTCTGCATTGTGAATCTGCCAGTCCTACCTTTCTGCATGGATTATCTGGAGGAAATATGTTGAGCTTTGTTCAACATACTAATCTATGCATCCACAACTCACAAAGTAATATGTTCCTTTGAGTTGTCCCTCTTCGGTTGGATTCCGACCCTCGTGTATCAGTTGATAGTCAAGAGTATGTCGTGCATTTGTGCTCATCGATGCCTATTATTCTTGTGGTCCGTCAAGCCATTCTATTCCGGAATGACTAGGAGAAACAAACTCCAGTACCTCATCCATCTCTGGGATTGGGTCAAAGCAGTTGTATTCCGCAGATCAAAATGACAATCCAGCTTTTGTTCTGTTCTACCCTTGAGTGTTGCCTCCTTATGTCAGGATCGTCATGAGAATTGCACTACCTCTTATGAACTCTGGATACAGTGATACTCCTCACCATAATTATTCATTCCTCGGTTCCGTGTTATTGTAACCGGAACACCGACAAGTGAATCGTGATGTGTGAAATCTATACTCCTAGCAACTCTGTTGCTTGGTAGTTAAATGGACAATAACCTCATTCTTAGTGTGTTGATTATTGAATCATCATTCTAGGATTGATTGTGCTACCCTGTCCTTATTTCTGGTGCACTCTTCAACCAAGAGTTAGGGTTGTATCAATGCCTTTCCTATTTAGTTTTATCGTCTTGCTCTGGAAATAAAGATTGTTCTCGAGCTTAGTAACATATCGGTGGTTCGTGATGTTCTGAATATCTTCTTGGAAGTATTACCAGGTTGTCACCTGACCGCTATGTTGAGTTAGTGATCATGTTGGTTTTCCGCCAAATCACCCCTTCTCCAAGAATCTGTGTTGGATATCTCTGAGCTAGTTGGTTGAGCTAGACAGCAACTTGGAGAGTTGGAAGATAAAAGCTTGTCTGACTTAGTTCATGTTAAGGGATATTTGTGTGTGTGTGTGTGTGTGTGTGTGTTGAAGAAAGATGATATCTCCATCGATTGGTCCTCATGATCAATTGTCGGATCTATTGCCTTGTCAAAACTTTGACTTGAGTATGGGCTATCGTCAAGTCAAATCAGAACCAACGATGTTCGTAATGTTTGTCTTACTCGTGGTTGATCCCTCGAGCATACACCATTACATCTTTTGGTCTGACCAATGCTATCACCGTGTTCACATGATGGTGGAAGTCCAGTGATATGGAAATTCCGATGAGTTGTTGCTGAGCCCATCAGCAGCATTTTGTCTCCCCCATGATTCAGGTTGAACATCCAGCTAGTGTTGGAAACTTGTGAGCAATGCTTTCATGATCCGTTCATGAAGCATATGTTCGGATGAAAGAAGCGATTTCCTCTAATACGTGTGCATCCGATGCGAGTTGCCGCCGTGAATTAGAGAAAGCTAGTTTTGCTTCCTATGCAATCATCCCAAGTCGGTCATGCATGTGTGAAGTACTCTATGATTTGATAGGTTGGCCGCCTCCACTCCATATGTGTTTCCTAGCACACCAAGACACGGATTGACTTGTTCAAGGAAAAGAAGTCTATGCTTGGGATCTAATAAATGGACTTGCGTAAGACTTCAAAATCCTTGATGTTGGATCCTAACTAGAATTCGATAGTGTTTTATTGTAAGACTACCATGTGGTCATGCTTGTCTGGGACAGCGTGTTCACATGTGTGTAGCAGAACCTGCTCATGTTTTGGAGCTTTCTATCGTAGTTCATCTCCCGAGAATCTCGCAACTTCATCTCGTCGGTTTCTGTTCCAAACTTTCTTTCCAGACATGATGTATGAAATATCCTGTTACCAACCAGATATGAATCTCAGGCAGATATGATGGTTGAAAAACTCCCAACATTTGCATTTTGTTCCTAGCTTGCACCGCCTTGTGCCAATCTCCCTTGGACTGCCCTTCTCAGCAATTGTTGTTCAGGATCATCTTCAGAAGTGGTCCTACCATGGGTCCCATCCATTTCTGATGATAAGCAAAATCATCCATTACGTTGTCTTCAACAAGGTAGTCCACATCATCCACTCTAGTTGAGTATGCCACTCTTTTGAACCCCTTCAAATGATCGGTCGTGATTTGCCTTAGGCTGGTATCAAGAGTTTCAATGATCTTTGTATCAAAAGTAATTCTTTTTGCCACTTAAGGGAATAATTCTACGAGTCACCTCCTCTAGGGTGCCCCATTATGGAATCGTGGTAATTATCTCCTCACCACTTTGAACCATCCGCCAGCTTCTTAAGCGTGGAATAGTTGCCTACCAAATCGAACTTCACCATCCGTTACTATCCATCCGTCTTGATGTATGTTTTGTGTCCCAACTCAAGAGATGTTTCAACGTCTCACTCCATGAGTTGATCCTGACTGCTCGACCTTCGAGGAGATCGATTCCTGTAGGTTTTCTTCCTGTCATCGTCATGATGGATGAAGTTTTCGAAAGCAAAGACATCAAGATCAGTTTGAAGCAATGAATCAACATCTTCAAGAAATGCAATGGAGCATGAATACTGTGTCAGTTCCGTGTCCCCTCAGTCTTTTTTACCTCACGTCTTGAATCTCGGGACGAGATTCTTGTTTAGTGGGGGTGAGTTGTCGCATCCGTAGCTTCTGGCAATGCACTAGGCTAGCCTCATGAGTGTCATCATGTTTAAGTTTCAAATGAACTTGAAATGGGGATTTTTTTTTAACCCTAGCATCAAAGGAATTCACTAGGTTCAACTAAAATATTCTCAGTGAATCCAAATGGCTTTCAAAAATGTTCATCATTTCTGGAAAATGCTAGAAGCAATAACCAGAGGTGTTGCACATTTTTCCATGACATCTTTGGGCTCTGAATTAAATCATATTGTATTTGCATTTGGGCATATAAATGTTATTAAATATTTTAAATGCTCAAATAATCATAAACTAAAATGTTTGCTATTGGTTATATTCCAAACAGTGGCATTGAGAAGTTTCATGATTTTTAGATCTGTTTAAGTATTTTCTACTAAAGCCCTAAAGACTACAGAAAATAGAAAAAAGAAACAATTAATAAGAGAGAGAGAGAGGGTTTTCACCTGGCACTCACCTGGGCCTCACCTGTTTTGGCCCAACCCACCACCTGGCGCTGCCGGTCGTCATCCAGCTCCCGCCAGTAGGACGCCGCACGCGTGGTCGCTGGGCGCCGGCACGCGCCCGAGCCACCTCCTGCTTTCATCGACGCTCGAGGCTGGCTGGACGTGCCATGCAACTGCCCCAACCCCTCTGGCCTATCCACTCCTTCTCTCCCCTCCTCTGCTCTCTCCCCGCAGCGCACCCGAGCGCGGCCATCGCCGCCGTTCGCCATAGCCGCAGCCACAGCCATCCCCGAGCCTCTCCGACATGGCCCCGAGGCTGTGCCGCCCTCATCCTCTCCGTCGTCTCACGCGACCAGAAGAGCCCTGATGCATCGTTCCCGCCCCCTTCTTCCTCCTTCGGCCACGGAGATCGCCGGCGACTTTCCGCTGTCACCAAGCCGTCTTCGTGCACGCTGAGATCACCGACGACCTCGCCGTGAGCTCCTCTACCGAACCCCCTCTCTCCCCACCGTCTATTTCCTCCTCTAGCATCACTAACTATTGCAGCCGAAGCTCGCCGCCGCCGTGCCTCGTCGCCGTCGTAGCTAGAGCCACAGTGGCTCGAAGCCAAGCACACCTCTGCGCCCAGCACGGCTCCAGGAGCCCGTAGCGCCCACCAGCTCCTCCTCCCACACACTACAGCAACCGCGCCCATGTGTCCCAAACTCTGGCCGCCGCACTCGTGCTCGCGCCGTCGACACAGACCACCCCAGCTCCTCCCGCTTGGCCAACCAGATGCGCGCGAGCCCCAGCTACGCGTAGGACCAAACCGCGGTCGATTTGGTCGATCGTGGGCAAATTCTGAGCCCCTCCGCCGTCTCGGGCTTCACCGGCGACGAGCTGTGGACCAAGTCCGGCGGGTTTGACCCCTCTTGACTGGGGTTTGACTTCCCCCCTGACCCACTGACGTGTGGGCCGCCCCTGTTAATTATTAGTTAGGTTAGTTTAATGCTAATTAACCTAGATTAGTGCTTAACCTGACACTAACTAATTCTGTTAAGTTAGTTATGACACTAACACGCGGGACCCACTGGTCAGGTTTGACCTGGACCATCCCCGTTGACCGCTGACGTCACCCTGACATAGTGCTGACGCAATAATGTAATTTCTGGATTAAAAACAATTCTGGAAATTCCTGAAATAGCTTTAAACTTCAAAAATTCATAGTAATTCAACCATAACTCAGATGAAGATAATTTATATATGAAAAATGATCAGAAAAATCCAATCTATCCATCCATACTGGTTTCATGCATGTTTAAACAACTTAACCTTGCTGTTTAGATCAAAACATGATAATGCACTTTATAAGTTCTTAATTTGAATTTGAACCTTTGGTTCAAATCAACTCAAACCCTTCTGTTCTTTGCTGCATTAGCTCAAATCGCAGCATATTGACATGTCATGATCATGCATCATATTGTGCATTGCATTGATTATGTTCTTTCTCTGTTGCCGGTGTTGTTCCCCCTCGATAGTCATTGTTCCGACGCTGTGATCGATGACACCGATGAAGAGTTATACTTTCTTCAGAAGTGCTAGGCAAGCAAAAACCCCTTGTTCATTCTGATACAATACCACTCTTTCGCTCCTGCTCTCTTTTACTGCATTAGGACAACAACGATTCAACTGTTACATGCTGCGGTAGTTGAACCCCTTTCCTCTACATGACCTGTCATTGCCACAGTAGATAGATGAAACCCACTAGCATGAGTTGGAGTAGTTTGAGCCCTGATGTGCCTACTCATTCATGCTTGTTTGTCATGCCTGCTACTGCTTAGAGTTGAGTCAGGTCTGATTCATCGGGGATGGATTGGAATGGTGATGAGCATGTCCTACTGTGTGTGAGCTAAGTGTGTGAACACGATTTGGTAAAGGCAGCAGTGAGAGGCCATGTAGGAGTACATGGTGGGTTGTCTCATTGAAACCGTCCTCAGGAACTAAGTTCTGTGTTTGTGATCCATGAACAACTACTACCACTCATTGGGATCCTTAATTGACCCTCTCGACTTATTAACCGCCCTTTTCCTCTGTCCAATAGTTGCAACTAGTTTCTGGTGTTTGTAGGATATGGGTTGGAGGTCGTGCATAGCACTGACCCTAGGGGTGTGCTATGATGCGGTAGATACATCGTGGCAGGGTGTACCGGGCACCCGTTTCGTGTCTCGGGAACCCTGCACACATCGTTTGGGGCTGTGAGCGACACTCCAGCCGGATCTCCTCGCGGATGGAACCCGAATAGGCGATAAACCTGGACTAGAGACTTCTGTGGTTAGTCAGGTTGTTGCCGACTCCCTCGCCAGGCTTCCGCTTGAAGGTTGCCGAGATACACGACGTGTACTGTCAGGACCCCGACTCAATGCCACATCGATCTAGCATGTAACACCTCATATCACTTTGCGGCCTCACGCACGGTATTCCCACGGGTGTCGCCTTACCTTTGCCCGGGACCTTTTGCGCCTTTTGGCACACGTATATGACCGTGTCGCTAGCATCCATATGATAAGGAGCCCGGGGCTGACATGGCTAGTCGTAAACCCAAAGTGGCACAGACTTACAGGGACAGGCATCCACGACCCAGCATCGAACGTGTCGGTCATCAGCGAGTGAATCCAGGCTATAACACTGGGCTAGCAGGACTCCGGTGAACCGGGCTGTAGCGGGCTAACAGGACTCCGGTATTCATCGCGTGACATTTCCCCGAAGGGACAGACACAGGAACGAAGAAGGACACATGCCGGCCAGCCTAAGTGTTCCGGAGCAGTAGCAAGCTACCATGGCTCGGTGGAAACACTAGGAGACATTTCCCGATAAGAGAGGCTACTAAAGATAAACAACTAGATAGTCAGATCCCACACATACCAAGCATTTCAATAACATACACACAATATGCTCGATATGTGCAAACACAACATGGCATCACAACATGACTCTACAACTCAAGTAATTTATTCAATAGGCTCCGAGGAGCGAGATATTACAAACAGGGGTCTCATGACCCAACATTCAGAGCATACAAATCAAAGCACAAGCGGAAGCTATCATGTCTGGGTACAGACATCTATAAATGAAAAAGGCTGAGAAGCCTGACTATCTATCAGATCCTGCCGAGGGCACAAGATCGTAGCTGAGGTAACAAGCTAAACGTCGAAGTCCACGTGGAACTACTAGTGATACTGAAGTCTCTCTGCAAAAACATAAAATAGGCAAACGTGAGTACAAATGTACCCAGCAAGACTTACATCAGAACTAACTACATATGCATCATTTTCAACAAGGGGATGGTGGGGTTTAACTGCAGCAAGCCAGCTTTGACTCGGTGGCTATCCTAAACTACGACTGCAAGCGACTCTTTTGAGGTGGCGCACACGAGTCCACATATTCACCATATCAATACACCACTATGGATCCGCTCCCGTCTCCCTACGAGAACGCCATCCATAGCACTCACGCTTATCTTGCGCATTTTAAAGTATCCACCTTCACTTGTCTATGAACTGATATAAGCAATCCAGAAGTCCTTTTCCGTGGACACGGCTATTCGAATAGATGATGTTAACCCTACAGGGGTGTACTTCTTCATACATGTTTCCACCACTTAGCGTCTGCACACGACATGTGCTCGGCAGACTTCAAGCGAAAGCCGACGTGGGTGTAGACCACGACCTACCTAAACACTCAAGTCTCTATTCCAGGTTTATCGCCTATTCGGGTTCCATCCATGAGGAGATCCGGCCGGAGTTTCGCTCACAGCCCCAAACGATGTGAACAGGGTTCCCGAGATACCAAACGGGCATTCGGTACACCGTGCCACGTACCTACCGCATCACAGCCCACCCCTACGGTCAGCGCTGTCCACGGCCTCCAGTAAGCTACAAACACCAGAAACTACTTGCAACTCCTGGACAGAGGACTAGGGTGAATAAGAAGTCGAGCGGGGTCATATTTCAGGGCCCAATGCATGGTAGTAGCTGAATCATGGATCACAAACACAGAACTCAGTTCCTAAGGACGGCTTCAATGAGACAACCCACCATGTACTCCTACATGGCCTCTCACCGACACCTTTTACCAAATCGTGTTCACACACTTAGCTCACACATAGTAGGACATGTTCACACACCTCTGATTCATCCTCGATGAATCAGACCTGACTCAACTCTAAGCAGTAGAGGCATGACAAAGAAGCATGAATGAGTAGGCACATCAGGGCTCAAACAACTCCTACTCATGCTAGTGGGTTTCATCTATTTACTGTGGCAATGACAGGTCATGCAAAGGATAAAGGGGTTCAGCTACCGCAGCAAGTAACAGATGAATCGGTGTTGTCCTAATGCAGTAAAAGAGAGCAGGAGCGAGAGAGTAGGATTGTATCGGAATGAACAAGGGGGTTTTGCTTGCCTGGCACTTCTGAAGATAACATTGAGTCCTCATCAGTGTCAACGATCACATCATCGGTATCACGTCTATCGAGAGGGGACAAATACCGGCAACACAGAAGGGAACACAATCAATGCAATGCACAATATGATGCATGATCATGACATGGCAAAATGAATGTGTTTTGGGCTAATGCAACTAGCAACAGATTAAATGAAGTTGGTTTGAATACAAGATTCAAATTCAAACTCCATATGTGATTATTCAAATGCCATTTAATTGATTTGTGCTAAACAGCAGCTATAAGTTGTTCTAACATGCATGAAAATGGTACAGATGGATTCCTTGAATTTTTCTGATAATTTTTCATATATAAATTATCTAATTTGGAGTTACGGTTGGATTTCTATGATTTTTAGAAGTTTTTACAAATTTCTGGAATTTCCTGAATATTTATAAAATGAACTAAATTCCAGAAAAGGAATATTGCGTCAGCATGGCGTAAGGCTGAGGTCAGCAGGTCAACTGGGTCGCCCAGAGTCAAACCTGACGTGTGGGGGCCACACGTCAGTGACACAGGTTAGACAGGGGGGGTTAGTTTAGTTTAATTAAAGATTAGGGGCATTAGGGCCCACATGTCAGTGTCAGGGGGTTAGCTTAGGTGGTGATTAGCTTAAACTAATAACCTGATGGCGGGGGCCCACCTGTCATAGACCCAGGGGAGGTCAAACCCCTGGTCAAACGACTCAATCCCGCCGGCGTTGAGTCGCCGGCGAGGCCGAGGCGGCGGAGGCCTTCGGGTTTCTTGCTCCGGCGACCAAATGGCCGGCGGAGGGCATCTACGGAATGCCCAGGCTCACGCGCATCTAACAGGGCAAACGGGAGAAGCTAGGGCGGCCGTAATCCTCGCCGGCGTCGAGCTCAGCGGCTGCCGGACCTCGGGCGTTGGCGGGAACGGCGCTACGGTGCACAAGAGGGGAAACAGAAGGGCGCTGCGGCCTCCTGGGGTTGCGGTGAGCACGACGGTGGGCTCGGGAGCGAGCTACGGTGGCTGTGGCCACGGCCACGCCATGGCCGGCGGCGAGAAGCTCTCGGCCGCGGTGGATAACCTAGCTACGGCGCGCGAACGACGAAACAGAGAGGGGGAAACGGACGGAGAGCTCACGTAGACCCTGTAGAGGTGGACGGCGAGCTTGAGGGAGGCCGGACGGGGGCGGATTTGACAGCGGCGATCCGCGGTGGCCGAGGAGGGGAACGGCGAAGCTGGCAGCATCCAGGGCTTCCGGAGGGCCGTGGATCGGTGGGGAGGAAGAGGGGGTCGAGGCGGAGCCTTTGAGCGCATCGGCGAGGCTAGGGGGTGGCGGTGGCCGCGAGGGAGCTCGTCGGTGGCGGCGGCTCCGTTCGGGCGAGTGAGGGAGAGAGGAAGCAGAGGAGGGGGGGAGAGTTCGGGAGAGTGAGGGAGTTCCAGGGGGGTGGCGTGGCACGCATGGAGGCGTCCGGGGTGTCGAGGTGGAGCGGCAAGCAGGAGGTGGCCGGGGCGTGCGCCGGCGTGCGTCGGCCACGCGCCTGTGCCTACTGGCGCGAGGAGGAAGGCGACAGGGGGGGGAAGTGGAGATGGGCTGGGCCGCACAGGAGCTGGGCCGGCTGGCTACCGGGTGAGCGCCAGATAAGTCCTTCTCTCTCTCTCTTTCATTTCTATTTAATTCTGTTTTCTATTTTCTGTAGTTTGTTTTGATTTAGTTTTAGACACTAAACCATTTTATAAAATCCTGGAAATAGTTATGTGGCTAGGACTAAAATATACCAAACCACATAAAATGTTCCAGTAATTATTGGACATATATTATTTATATATCAAATATATATCCAATGCAAATAGCTATTTACTTAATTCAAAGGCCCAAAATAATTAACTCTGAGATACCAAAAATATTGTTTTGAGTTTTACCTCTTTGCAATATTTTCAGAGACTAAGAGGAACATTTTCTTGGACTTCTTTGAGGAGATTTTAATGTTGATCATTTTTAGAAGGTTTCTGAGGCTTTAAAAATTCCTCAATTCAAATTTCATTTGAATTAAAACATGATACTCACATGAGGTCTAGCCTAGTGCATAACAGGACCAGGGATGTGACAACTCACCCCCACTAAACAAAAATCTCGTCCCGAGATTCAAGCGTAGGGTAGGGTGAAGGGGAAACGCACACTAGCACAATCTTCACGATCCAGGGTGCACTTTATCAAAGCGTTGATTCGATCACCATCTTTGTCTCGAAGTCTTGCTCTGAGAACTCCAACTAACATGACAACGAGAGGAAAGGAAAGATCCTAAAAGAATGGTTCTTCTCGAAGGTCGAACAACTCAGTATTAACTCACGGAATGAGACATAGCAACATCTCTCGAGCTGAGAGGCGAAGCACACATCCATAGGAATGGAGTGAAGCAGATGACGAAGGTTCACTAGGTAGACCACAATTTCACGCTTAAGAAGGTGGTAATCGATTGTCAACGTAGCGAGGAGTTGAGTTGCCATGATACCATAACGATACACCTTAGGGAAGGTGACTCGTAGAGATATCCCCTTAAGTGGCAAAAAGAATTACTTTTGATTCAGAGATCATTGAAACTCTTTAAACCAGCCTAAGGCAATTCTCGAGCGATCATTTGGAGGGGGTCGGTAGAATGGCATACTCGGACTTGGATGATGTGGATTACCTTGTTGAAGACAACGTAATGGATGAATTTGCTTACCACCGGAAATGGAAGAGACCCGTGGTAGAATGGCACATTGGCGGTGCAAGCTGGGAACAAAATGCAAATGCTGGGAATGATTCTGGTAACTGGGGAAGAACCCAACAATAGAGAGTGAATCCACTGTTGAGAAGTTATAGCATAACCGAGGAAGTTGAGAGCAAACCTAGCTAGTGCCAATGGTAACACCTAACGCTTGTGCGTGCTCTCAAGAACTTGAGCATTTCCATAATCATCAAGGTTTTACCAATATCCATGTCAAGGATTCTGGCAACACAACTTACTACCATGATGAATATCGGTGGAAGATGCCGATGCAAAGGAAGATAACACCTTCTTAGATTCCACCTTGGCGAGGCCAAGGAAACAAAATCTGGATGATCGACCGAGAGACATTTAGCACTCCGCTTCTAATGTTCTCCTTGATGTGCTAGCGTAACCCATTCATAGATATGGTTTGATATCTAGAACATCAAGTAAAAGGTCGGACTTCGGGATCTCAAAATCCATAGGGGCAACTAGGGAGTAAATCCTACGAAATCCCTATGGGGAGGTGGCCAACTTCCTCAATCAAGATATTATAATAACAGGTCTTCCGGCTGGGTGTGTTGGCCACGACATCCACTTTACCGGTTTTCGAGGGACCGATATTATAGTTCTTGGGAAATGTTCCAAACCATCATATCTGCCTGAGATTCAGATCTGGTTGGTGTCAGGATATTCCAGACTCATCGAGTCTAGGAAGAAAAATGAAAGTTTGCAACACAATTCGACGAGACAACGCTGCGAGATTCTCGGGGAATGAACTACGATAGTAAGCTCCAAAACATGAGCTGGTTCTGCTACAAACATGTGAACACACTGTCCCAGACAAACATGACCATGTGGTAGTCTTATAATAAAACACTACCGAGTTCAGGTGGGGAACCATCATTAATGACATCGAAGTCTCCACGCGTGGAAGTCCAAAGAGTTCACCTTGGACAGACTCCTTTATCTTTGAACAACTCAATCAGTGGCTTGGTGTGCTCGGAACACATATGGAATGAAGGTTGCAAGTCTCCAGACCACAGAATACTTCGCACATATGCATGACTGACTTGGGATGATTCCAGAGGAAGCAAAACTAACTTTCTCAAATCCACGGCGGCAACTTTCACCAAATGCACGTGTATAAGAGGAAGTCACTCCTTTCATCAAACAAATACTTCATGAGTTAGCATGAAGAAATGCTTTCAAAAGTTTCCAACACTAGCTTAATGTTCAACAAAATCATGGAGGAGATAAGGATGTTGTCAATGGGCTCAACAACAATTCTTCCGGGTTTCCCTTTAAAAGGAATTCCATAGTTAAGAGAACAAGTGTTAGCATTGGTCAGACCCAAAAGATATAATGGTGTATGCTCGAGGGATCAACCACGAGTAAGACAACATTATGAATATCGTTGGTTCTGGTCTGATTGGATGATAGCCCATACTCAAATTATAGATGGGGTAAGACAATAGGTCCAACAACTGATCACAAGGACCAATTAATGAAGATATCATCTTTCTTCAACACACACATATACACAGAAAGATATCCCTTAACATGAACTAAGTCAGACAAGCTTTTATCTTCCAACTCTCCAAGTTGTTGTCTAGCTTAACCAACTAGCTACGGGATATCCATCACAGATTCTTGGAGAAAGGGTGGTTCACAAGAACCCGACTTGATCACGAGCTCAACATAGCAGTCAGGTGACAACCTGGTAATACTTCCGAGAAGATATTCGGAAAATCACGAACCACCGGTATGTTACTAAGCTTGAGAACAATCTCACTTTTGAGGGCAAGACGATATGATCAAATGAGTGAGGACTTGACAAGATCCTAACTCATCAATCGAAGGGTGCACCGAAATAAGGACTAGGTAGCACGATCAGTCTTAGAAGGATGATTCAAAAACCAACATACTAAGAATGAAATTATTATCCTTTAACTACCAAGCAACGAGGTTGCTGGGAGTATTGATTTCACACATCACAATTCATTTGTCGGTATTCCGGTTGCATCAACACGAGGGCCGAGGAATGACTAATGATGGTGAGAAGTATCACTGTACCAAGAGTTCATAGGATGGTGTGCAATTCCTATAACAATCTCGATATAGAATAAGGTAATACTCCAAGGTAGAACAGAACCAAAAGCTGGATTGGCATTTGATCTGCGGAATACAACTACTTTGACCCAATCCTACATATGGATGAGGTACTGGAGTTTGTTTCTCCTAGTCATTCCGCGATAGAATGGCTTGACGGACCACAAAAGTAGTAGGCATCGATAAACGAACGCACGCATACTCTTGACTATCAATTGATAGACGAAGGTCAGTAGACAACTAAAGAGGGACAACTCAAAGGAACATATAACTTTCTGAGTTGTGGATGCATAGACTAGTATGTCGAACCAAGTTCAACATAATTCTTCCGGATAACCCATGCAGAAGGGTTGAGCTGGCAGAGTCACAATATAGCGTGGAGAACTCATCGACAGCACTCTTGTTGTCATCTTTTAGTTCAGAAGAACTCCTGCCAAGAATGGTTCATGGTAATTGGAAGAAGGATGTACCACGAACCTCGAGGACTATCGCAAAGGTTACTACTATCCTAAAGGGACTAGCAAACACTATCAACATGAAGTAAGTAGAGTGAATCTCGGGTTCAAGAACCCAGGAATAGAATGCCTACTAACTAAATGGCATCACAGGATGCTTTCGATAATAAAGGCCAGAATCTTCACACTGGGAACACAAAACGTTGCTAGATTACTAGGTGACTCCCTAAAACACCTAGGGTCATAATAATTATTCCAACATATATGTCGAGGCAATAAAGTACCTCAACTCACTAATTTGTGTGATTAATCTGACCAAAGGCACATCGGAAACAGAAGGAAGGGATTTGCAAATGCATCGGACTATTTAGAAACCTGGGATGACTCCGATAGCATAACGGCTGTAAATGCTCAAAGGATTGGAGACATGCTACAAAATGGTGGCATAGCCACTCAGAAGCACAATATCAAGGTTTCGAGATCAACAATTAACATACGGAAGTAGAAACTGAACTCAAGCTTAGAACCATCAATCCTACAAGTCTGCAGATTAGTAACACGTGATCCTGATAGAAAGAAGAGATAGCCTAGTTCTTAATCCCTGTAGGAAAGATAAGATGACTCAGATCAGAAGGGCATGAGGTAAAGGAGTAAAAAGAGCCTTACGTTCCATCCCACAATCAATTCCCTTGTATAACTAAAGAATTTCTAGACTCAACTTCGATCAGTTTGGCTTGGTAATCCTACAGGCAGTCAAGCTCTGATACCAACGCTGTCAGGACCCCGACTCAATGCCACATCGATCTAGCATGTAACACCTCATATCACTTTGCGGCCTCACGCACGGTATTCCCACGGGTGTCACCTTACCTTTGCCCGGGACCGTTTGCGCCTTTTGGCACACGTATATGACAGTGTCGCTAGCATCCATATGATAAGGAGCCCGGGGCTGAAATGGCTAGTCGTAAACCCAAAGTGGCATAGACTTACAGGGACAGGCATCCATGACCCAGCATCGAACGTGTCGGTCATCAGCGAGTGAATCCAGGCTGTAGCACTGGGCTAGCAGGACTCCGGTGAACCGGGCTGTAGCGGGCTAACAGGACTCCGGTATTCATCGCGTGACATTTCCCCGAAGGGACAGACGCAGGAACAAAGAAGGACACATGCCGGCCAGCCTAAGTGTTCCGGAGCAGTAGCAAGCTACCATGGCTCGGTGGAAACACTAGGAGACATTTCCCGATAAGAGAGGCTACTAAAGATAAACAACTAGATAGTCAGATCCCACACATACCAAGCATTTCAATAACATACACACAATATGCTCGATATGTGCAAACACAACATGGCATCACAACATGACTCTACGACTCAAGTAATTTATTCAATAGGCTCCGAGGAGCGAGATATTACAAACAGGGGTCTCATGACCCAACATTCAGAGCATACAAATCAAAGCACAAGCGGAAGCTATCATGTCTGGGTACAGACATCTATAAATGAAAAAGGCTGAGAAGCTTGACTATCTATCAGATCCTGCCGAGGGCACAAGATCGTAGCTGAGGTAACAAGCTAAACGTCGAAGTCCACGTGGAACTACTAGTGAGACTGAAGTCTCTCTGCAAAAACATAAAATAGGCAAACGTGAGTACAAATGTACCCAGCAAGACTTACATCAGAACTAACTACATATGCATCATTTTCAACAAGGGGATGGTGGGGTTTAACTGCAGCAAGCCAACTTTGACTCGGTGGCTATCCTAAACTACGACTGCAAGCGACTCTTTTGAGGTGGCGCACACGAGTCCACATATTCACCATATCAATACACCACTATGGATCCGCTCCCGTCTCCCTACGAGAACGCCATCCATAGCACTCACGCTTATCTTGCGCATTTTAAAGTATCCACCTTCACTTGTCTATGAACTGATATAAGCAATCCAGAAGTCCTTTTCCGTGGACACGGCTATTCGAATAGATGATGTTAACCCTGCAGGGGTGTACTTCTTCATACATGTTTCCACCACTTAGCGTCTGCACACGACATGTGCTCGGCAGACTTCAAGCGAAAGCCGACGTGGGTGTAGACCACGACCTACCTAAACACTCAAGTCTCTATTCCAGGTTTATCGCCTATTCGGGTTCCATCCATGAGGAGATCCGGCCGGAGTTTCGCTCACAGCCCCAAACGATGTGAACAGGGTTCCCGAGATACCAAACGGGCATTCGGTACACCGTGCCACGTACCTACCGCATCACAGCCCACCCCTACGGTCAGCGCTGTCCACGGCCTCCAGTAAGCTACAAACACCAGAAACTACTTGCAACTCCTGGACAGAGGACTAGGGTGAATAAGAAGTCGAGCGGGGTCATATTTCAGGGCCCAATGCATGGTAGTAGCTGAATCATGGATCACAAACACAGAACTCAGTTCCTAAGGACGGCTTCAATGAGACAACCCACCATGTACTCCTACATGGCCTCTCACCGACACCTTTTACCAAATCGTGTTCACACACTTAGCTCACACATAGTAGGACATGTTCACACACCTCTGATTCATCCTCGATGAATCAGACCTGACTCAACTCTAAGCAGTAGCAGGCATGAAAAAGAAGCATGAATGAGTAGGCACATCAGGGCTCAAACAACTCCTACTCATGCTAGTGGGTTTCATCTATTTACTGTGGCAATGACAGGTCATGCAAAGGATAAAGGGGTTCAGCTACCGCAGCAAGTAACAGATGAATCGGTGTTGTCCTAATGCAGCAAAAGAGAGCAGGAGCGAGAGAGTAGGATTGTATCGGAATGAACAAGGGGGTTTTGCTTGCCTGGCACTTCTGAAGATAACATTGAGTCTTCATCAGTGTCAACGATCACATCATCGGTATCACGTCTATCGAGAGGGGACAAATACCGGCAACACAGAAGGGAACACAATCAATGCAATGCACAATATGATGCATGATCATGACATGGCAAAATGAATGTGTTTTGGGCTAATGCAACTAGCAACAGATTAAATGAAGTTGGTTTGAATACAAGATTCAAATTCAAACTCCATATGTGATTATTCAAATGCCATTTAATTGATTTGTGCTAAACAGCAGCTATAAGTTGTTCTAACATGCATGAAAATGGTACAGATGGATTCCTTGAATTTTTCTGATAATTTTTCATATATAAATTA
>NC_041382.1:199005488-199007169 GCF_002162155.2 Triticum dicoccoides
TGTGCCTACTGGCGCGAGGAGGAAGGCGACAGGGGGGGGGAGTGGAGATGGGCTGGGCCGCACAGGAGCTGGGCCGGCTGGCTACCGGGTGAGCGCCAGATAAGTCCTTCTCTCTCTCTCTTTCATTTCTATTTAATTCTGTTTTCTATTTTCTGTAGTTTGTTTTGATTTAGTTTTAGACACTAAACCATTTTATAAAATCCTGGAAATAGTTATGTGGCTAGGACTAAAATATACCAAACCACACAAAATGTTCCAGTAATTATTGGACATATATTATTTATATATCAAATATATATCCAATGCAAATAGCTATTTATTTAATTCAAAGGCCCAAAATAATTAACTCTGAGATACCAAAAATATTGTTTTGAGTTTTACCTCTTTGCAATATTTTCAAAGACTAAGAGGAACATTTTCTTGGACTTCTTTGAGGAGATTTTAATGTTGATCATTTTTAGAAGGTTTCTGAGGCTTTAAAAATTCCTCAATTCAAATTTCATTTGAATTAAAACATGATACTCACATGAGGTCTAGCCTAGTGCATAACAGGACCAGGGATGTGACATGTACATGGTGGTAAGTGGCGAGGGCGTGTGTGAAGAAGTACACCCCTGCAGGGTTAACATCATCTATTCGAATAGCCGTGTCCGCGGTAAAGGACTTCTGGGTTGCCTATACAGTTCATAGACAAGTGAATGTTGTAACGCCCTGAGACCGATGTGCCAGGTGTCCTCCAGTTATTCGCCGTTGTTCCCTTGTCATTTTCTTGCGTTTCATGCATCTCATATCATGTCATCATGTGCATTTCATTTGCATACGTGTTCGTCTCATGCATCCGAGCATTTCCCCGTTGTCCGTTTTGCATTCCGGCGCTCCTATGTCCTCCGGTGTCCCTTTCTACCTCTTTTCGTGTGCGGGTGTTAAACTATTTCGGATTGGACCGAGACTTGTCATGCGGCCTTGGTTTACTACCGGTTGACCGCCTGTCAACTTTCGTACCATTTGGACTTCGTTTGATACTCCAATGGTTAACTGAGGGACCAAAAAGGCCTCGTGTTTGTTGCAGCCCAACACCCCTCCAAAGTGGCCCAAAACCCACCTAAACCTATTCCATCATCTAGGCAGTCCAATCACGATCGCGTGGCCACAAACCGCACCTCATTTGGAGTCTCCTTGCTCCACTACAAAAAAAGACACATCCGTGACATTTTGGGCCGAACGAAAAAAATTTCTGTCATACATATGACACTTCTATGACGATAATTGTGACAAAACCCGGTATCATCATAGATGTGGTGGGCTCCTACTTCTATGACAAAAAATCATGACAGAAAATGGGCTTTAAGTCCTGGGCGGGCCTGAGACGCAGTTCATGACATTCTTTGGGCCGTCCATGACAGAAAAAACCATGGTAGAAGTGAGGGGGAGGAAAATTTCGGGGAGTTCCCGGTTACGGTGGGAGGTCAGGGGCCGAGCGATGCGCATTTCTGTCGTACACGTACGCGCGTGTGTGCGAGGCGTTGGGCTCTAACTGAACCCGAGCGATTGCACTGCAGGCTACGCGTTACTGAACCCGAGCGATCGATCGATGGCTGTTAACTGAACCTGATCGAGCAATTCCTTGGCTACTGCTGCTAACTGAAGCCGATCAATGGGATGAACAGTGAGCGTTGCACGG
>NC_041382.1:199008390-199124662 GCF_002162155.2 Triticum dicoccoides
AGGGGGGCGAATCGTTTTGGTTTTTTTTGCCCGAACGCACTTCCTTGCGTGCGAAGATGTAGCTGGTGGGTCCCAGAAGTCAGGGGGGCGAATCGTTTTTTTTTGCCCGGACGCACTTCCTTGCGTGCGAAGGTGTAGCTGGTGGGTCCTAGCAGTCAGGGGGGAAACATTTTTTTCGCGAAATACGGCGGCCCGTCCGGTGGGTCCCTGCTGTCAGGTGGAGGAATCATTATTTTCCGCGTAATAAGGAGGCACTTCCTTGCTGTCGCCGTGGACTCAGTTGTCAGCCTCTCCACTTACAGTCCACGTTCGATGGAAGTCGTTCCTTGACCATGTTGACCACGCCGCGCCGAGAGCACCAGGGCAGTGGACGACGGCGAGGCCTAGGAAGGGGATGACACGGAGGTAGGGAAGACTCGGCAGTTGTTTCTCGCGCGGAGGGGAGTACGACTGTACGAGGGTTTACTGGTTCGTCTGCCGTCGCCGGAGAATAACAGCAGGTGTGGGTGAGTAGAGGGATGGCTAGGCCAGCGATGGGAGTACGGTCGGGCGGTGAGGCCTGCGCGGCAGCATAGCCGGCCGCTAGGAGGAGGGAGCAGGCAGTCCCGCCGGCGCTTGTTTGAGCGGCTGGAGCAGGAAGAGCAGAGATTGAAGAAGCACGACGGTCGTTCGATGGACATCCAACAGTCAGTGCTTGTGCGTCAACCTTTTTTAGGAAAGCCTCAAGTCTATGGAAAACAGCATACATCCCATCTGCCATTATTTCTAATAATTTACAGCCCATTGCTAATTCTTAAGGTTTTTTGGAGCCCATATTCTTTTTGTTAGCATTGCAGCCCATATTGTGGCAACGGTTAAAAAATTATACGAAATTTTGCATATTTCGGTGCGGTCCGAACTGTTTTTAATCCCAAAATTTCGACTCACATTCAAACTGATTTTAAAAATAAATGTATATCAATATAAAATCCAACAAATTCTCCACGCATAAAAAATAATGTAATTTAAAATCTTGAAATGAAAAAAAAAGATATTTGAAACTAATTGCCGGTTTGATGTGTTTTAAAAATGTACAACCCATTTCTCATTACTGATGGGCCATTTTCTCGGCCAGCCGAATGAAAGCTCTCCTCGTCTTAAAAGATTTGCAGCCTAACAGGCCTGACAAAGCGACTTACTTGGCAAATCACAAAAAAATTGGGCTGTGGCCGTGGACCCAGCTGTCAGCCTCTCCATGTACAGTACTCTTCCGATGGAAGTCGTTCCTTGACCACATTGACCACGCCGCGCAGAGAGCACCACGGCGCTGGACGACGGCGAGGCCTAGGAAGGGGACGACGCGGCAGTGGAAGCCCACGTGGAGAGGACTACGAGGGTTCACTGGTTCGGCTGCGGTGTGAGGCTGCCGTCGCCGCAGGGCCTGGCCAGTGGTGGGAATAATAGGGGGCGGTGAGGCCTCTGCGGCAGCACAGCCGGCCAGGGGAGGCAAGAGCATGCGGCACGACAAGCACTGCTTTGGGCGGCTGGAGCAAGAAGACCAGAGGTTGAAGAAGCACTACGGCCATTGGATGGACATCGTACGGTCATTGGAGCTAGAATCGTTCATATTGACTAAGTTGACAAAGACCTTCGTCCCCCTCAACTTAGTAGGCCCACAAGTCAGCCTGCCAGCAAGGTGGGTCCCAGCTAGCTGGGGGAGTATTCATTTTTTTGTGCATAATAAGGAGGAACTTCCGGTGGGTCCGAGCTGACAGCGGGGGGAACGTTTTTTTGCGAAATACGATGGCCCGTCCGGTGGGTCCCAGCAGTCAGGGGGAAACGATTTTTTTGCAAAATACTAGTGGCCCGTTCGGTCGGTCCCTGCTGTTAGGTGGAGGAATAATTATTTTTCCGCGTAATAAGGAGGCACTTCCTTGTGGCTGCCGTGGACCCAGCTGTCAGCCTCTGCACGTACAGTACTCTTCCGATGGAAGTCGGTCGTTGACCACGTTGACCATGCCGCATCGAGAGCACCAGGGCGGTGGACGATGGCGAGGACTAGGAAGGGGACGACTCAGAGCCGGGGAAGACGCAGCAATGGATGCCCACACGAAGAGGAGTACGAGGGTTCACTGGTTCGGCTGCGGTGTGAGGCTGCTGTCGCCGCAGATTAACAGGGGATGTGGGTGAGTAGAGGGATGGCTTGGTCAGCGGTGGGAGTAGTAGGGGGCGGTGAGGCCTCCGCGGCATCATAGCCGGCCACGAGAGGCAGGAGCACGCGGCACGACCGGCGCTGGTTTGGGCGGCTGGAGCAAGAAGACCAGAGGTTGAAGAAGCACTACGGCCGTTGGATGAACATCGTATGGTAATAGGAGCTAGAATCGTTCATATTGACTAAGTTGACAAAGCCCTCCATCCCCGTCAACTTGGTAGGCCCACAAGTCAGCCTCCCACTATGCTGGTTTCCAGCTGGCAGGGGGGATATTCATTTTTTTGTGCGTAATAAGGAGGCACTTCCTTGCGTGCGGAGATAGCTGGTGGGTCCCACATGTCAGTGGGGGGCACTTTATTTCGCGAAATACAAAGGCCCTTCCGGTGGGTCCCAGACGTCAGGTGGAGGAATCATTATTTTGCGCGTAATAAGGAGGCATTTCCTTGTGTGCTGCCGTGGACCCAGTTGTCAGCCTCTCCACGCACAGTCTACTTCTGATGGTGTCGTTCGTTAACCACGTTGATCACGCCGTGCCGAGCGCATCCAAGGTGGTGGACGGCGGCGAGCCGGAGATGGGAAGATGCAGGAGTAGAGTCACAGACGGAGAGGTGTACGAGGGTTAACTAGTTCTAGTGCGGTGTGGTTCGGCAGTCGGTGGAGAAGAACAGGAGGTGTGGAGGGGTGGAGGGATGGCCTGGCCAACAGTGGAATAGCGCTTCATAGTGAAGCGTGCTAAGCAGAGCTGCTAGCAGCAGGAGGCGGGAGGTGGTCCCGGCGGCGCTGGAGAAATAAGACGAGAGATTGAAGATGAATGCCTGTCATTGGATGTAAATCCAACGGCTAACATGTCAGAATCATTTGTTGACTAAATTGACAACGACTTGCATTGGCTTTGACCTATTGGTCACATTTCAGCCTCCAAAAATGTGGAACGTATTCAACCCATTTTTTCAGAATTTACAGTCTTTTTTTGCGCGGTAGAATTACAGTCAATTTGATGTTTTTTTGAATTACAGCCATTAGCTGGGCTGGGTGAACAAATAATGTAGCGTCCATGCGGCCCGTTTATTTTATTTCCTAAAAAATTACAGACCATTTGCACTTTCTCGAAATACATGATTTTGCTCGGCTGATTCTAATTATAATGTTGGGTTGGGCCAGCAATCTTATCGAAATATAAAAAGGGGTTGAGCATTTTGTTATAAATATATTTAAATAATAAGTGATATTATTACATTCGTCCTTAAATCTTACCAAGCTTTTGTCCACAATCACTAGGATTTTCGTGCCAAAACAATCCAGGATTTTATTTGTTAAGGAATTGTTTTTATAAGTTAATAAGATGCGGGATATTGTTTTCTTACATATGTAAGTATCTGTTAAATGTATGATGACAATAAAAATAATATATAATAACATATGAAATAATTTTTTTTAGAAAAACATGGAGCATCTCCCCGGTTCCATTGCTGAGAACGAAACCACAACATATTCTGATACAGTAGCTCAAAGAGCAGTTCGAAAGTAAAGGTAGAAAAGCTACAAACTAGGGGGGTGGATGAACAAGTTCTCTGAATAACACAAATCACCCGAGCGGTGCCAAAGGCAGAGCGGATAGAGCACTCAAATGACACAAGGAGGGTCCAGCGAAGCCTTCATGGTCTTCAGCCGAGGGGCCGTGTCAGCCTGCGGCGACCAGTAAGCAAGCGGAGAGACCGGGCTGGAAGGCGTAGCATGGTGGATGTCCCTCTTTTTCGGTGCCAGGTGCCCATCATCTTCATCAGAGATCTTGAGACGAGCCCACGGGTCCAGCCCCAGAGCAGGTCGAGCCTTGTTCAGCCACAAGTGATGGCCAATGGTTTCTGGAGGGATCTTGTTAGGGTTTCCACGAAGCTCATCAACTTGTCCTTGTCCGATCCGGAGGAGAGAATCACCCAGTTCCTCACCATGTTCCTGATCAACCTCAAGACCCGCGGAATGGAAATCCAGGAGGTGTTACTGAAAATCATAGCATTTCTATATTTCCAGAGGCACCAAAGGATAGCTGAGCTAACAATGTTTAAAACTGAGCACTTTTTGGTAGCAATCCAGAATCTGGCGACACATTCGAAGGATGAGCCAATCTGACTAGAGAAATATTCCTCAATGTGGTCCTAGAGATGTTTAGCAACTATACATTCAAAAAATAGGTGAGAACAAGACTCTTGTTCCAAGCAGTAAACACAATCAAGGGGTTTGATGATGTGTCTCTTCCTAAGGTTATCCCTAGTCATCAATTTGTTTTTGGAGAGAAGCCAGAGAAATACATGAATTTTAGGGGAAACTCTCAATTTCCAGACAGCAGGGATAAACACGGGTTGAACCCCTATAAAGTTGATAACATGATAGAGGGAGCTGGAGGAATACTTCCCCTTACTGTCCAGCTGCCAAATCAGGGCATCCGACTGGGCAGTAAAGGTAATTCTTTTGTTAACGAGAGTTTTAGGCATTGACCGTCCCAAACTTCATTGACACTTTTGTTAAGCTCATTGCAGACAGAGTAAATAGGCCAAAATTGGACTACTAGGTGGGATGTGCCAAACCAACTATCTTCCCAGAACCTGGTTCTGCTCCCATCCCCTATGTTCCATCTGTAGCCAAATTTCACAGCATGCATAATAGATTTTAATCCTTTCCACAATTTAGAGGTCTTAGGGTTGGAGGAAGGGACAAAAATATTAGGTTTATTTCCTAGGTATTTATGGGCAATAAGAAGCTTCCAGGGTTTCAGATCTTCCTCATAGAATCTTTTCCTATTTCCCTCAAAATCATTCCACAAGCAATGAGAGATCTGAGAATTGATGAGGTTCACTTTCCATTTAGGGAACTTGAAGAAGGAGAGCAGATACACTGGAATGCTAGCCAAACAAGCTTGTATGAGGATCAATCTACCTCTGTAAGAGAGAAGTTTGCCCTTCCACCCAGCAATCTTTTTAATGATTTTATCCAAAAGGGATTGGATATCCTCTCTCCTCAGTTTATCATAGTGGAGAGGGATACCTAGGTACTTAATGGGCAAGTTACGTTTATTACAGACTAGAGTAGAGAGGAAGTCAGCTAACTCATGATCATCCATGTTGATAGGGATGAGTTCACTTTTAGAGTAGTTGATTCTCATGCCTGACACTTGTTCAAACCAGGTTAGAACAGTTGTCATATTGCTAGCATGCGTGGAGTCATTGTCTAAAAAAAGGATGGTATCATCTGCATATTGAAGGCAGATGATGCCACCAGGGCAGACCTTAGGACAGAGCCCCGAAATCAGATTATGATCAGCAGCTTTGCTCAGCATTTTAGTAAGAACGTCCACTACTAAATTAAACAAAAGCGAGAGATGGGGTCACCTTGCCTAAGGCCTATATCAGCAAGGAAAAAATCACTTTCACAATTATTTAACTTGACCACAACAGACCCCCCATGAGTAAGTTGCTGGATCCAAGTCTCCTCTATGAAAGGCTTGGAAAAGATCTAAGAGATCATTTTTCACCAAGTCCAAAAAATGCCGGTAAAACAAGAAGGGAATCACATCAGGACTAGGAGCCCCATCAGGATAAGATCTAAAAATGGCTTCCTTCACCTCTATCTCTGAAAAAGGGGCTTCTAGCAGCTCATTTTCAGCAGGAGAGACTTTTTCAGAAGCAGAGAAAAAATTGTTTTGTAGGGAGAACCCAGAAGGGTTTTCTTTCTTAAACAAGTCTTTGTAGAAGTCACTAGCCACTTTTAGCATCTCATCTACCTCAGTAACAGGGCCATTAGGGCCATCAAGGGAGTGAATGAGGGTTTTCCTCCTCCTCTGGTTAGCTACTGCATGGAAGTAAGTAGTATTTCTATCACTTCCAACATATCTAGCAGAACTGTGGGTTTTTCTTCTGACAGGGCAATTCTCAACTTTATGGGTAACCATTTTGCAAATAAAACAACTCTTGGGCTTGACACATTTATCCAAATGATGCCCTAGTTCCCCATAGTTGTAGCAGATCACCTCAGAGTTTTCCATAAGGCCCAAAGCAGGGGCAGGAGCAGTTTTCTGGATGTCCTATCTCTTCTTTTGCTGATTCTTGCCTTGAGATTTCCCACTGATCTGAGAGTCAGAATCACCATAAGATTGATCTTGGGCAATTACAGGAGCCTGCCTAGATTGTGCCCCCATTTGGAGCGGAGGTGGGCCGTACCACTGCCCAACCGGTGCTCCCCCCATTGTGATAGGGGAAATTCATCGGAGTTCCTGGTTCCTGCTCATCCTCCAGCCAGATGTTGTCACTCAGGAAGCTAAAATAACCACCAGACAGCTCAATTGAAGCAGATTGCAAGCCTAATTTCAATCTTCTGCAGGTTTGGGGGAGAGGTAAGGTAGGGGATCCACCTGCTCCGGCTCCGGTGGCGTGCTGGTGGGCAGGAGTCCAGTCAAGCATTCCCATCTCGCAGCATGGCGTGGATCTCCTGAATTCACTTCTCCTTTCGCCCATCGAACGAATGCAATCTGCGGCTCACTTGGGTGGGGCATCCTGTGCTTCTCTGAGAAATCTCCTTCGAAGTAGATCCGCAGGGCTAGATTCAGCAGCTCCCAATCCACATGATCCTTGCACATCCGAGCATACCTGCACGAGTGAGAGAACGGATTTGGTCCCTCCTCGGCTTCCTCCCTTGCAGCTTCCTCCTCTGCTTCCCTCCATTCGTGCGTGCACTGGGTCCAGGAGAGAGCGTCCTCGCGGATCCGCATCGCCCGCTCCCTCCATCTCCTCCCTCGAGTCTCCCGCAGCACCGCCGGCGCGATGGAATCGAGCGGCTGGAGCATCCGTGGGAAGGCTTTGTAGACATGTGGGAGATGCATCTTGTACATCTGCCTGTCTTCTAGCCATTCCCCCGTGGATATGGCCGGTGACTCCATGGGGAGCACGAGCGGACTTGCTGAGGGGGGCAGGCGTGCCCGGAGTCAGGAGGCGGGGGTGGCGGCGAGATCTATTTGCCAATTACTCCCTCCTTTTCGGTTTATAGGGCTCAATTCAAAAATCTCACCAACCAAGGTAGATGATGAATGGTGGAATACTTTTTGTAGTTTGCAAAAGCACCTAATTAATGCACTTGTTTTCCTCAAAAAATTATGTTTATCAATGCATAAATTGCAATGCATGCATGCATAAAGTACATGCATTGGTCAATTTTCTCTTAATATTTGCATGCAATGATTTAATGCACCTTGGAATCTGAACATGTGATGGAAAACAACCTAATTGAGCCTTATAAAATTGAAAAACTAAAATTTTGAGATAAGCCCTATAAACCGAAAAGGAGGGAGTATGTGAACTAAACAGTCAACATATAAAATAATTTAAATATATATAATATAGTTAGAAGGGAAACATAAGTTGGACCTGGCGTTCCTATTCTTATATAGAAAAATAGAACATACCTCTCCATTTTCTTCAAAAAAATACATAAATTGGGCTGCCAAAAATAAAACCTCGGATGGGAGGTCCATAGGCCGGTCGATACATGACGGCCCTAAGAAAATACAAACAGGCCTATGGACCTCCCATCCGAGGTCGTGGGCTGCGCATGTTAAAAATGAAAGCCTAGACGGGGCAGCCCAAAACCACGTCCGAGGTCGAGGTCGTGAACTGTAATTGAGACACTGTGTAGCGTCCATTGGTATTCTAGTTTACGTGTTTTGCACAAACTCGAAATACTAGTAAGGCACACATGCATTGCACGCATCAGATTTTGCAACCAAATTATGAATAAATACCAAACTATAGCATGTAAGCTCTGAGTCATATATGCCTGATGTAGACCTTCGTTTAATTCTTATAGTTCATCTCATTCAAAATCAATTAGTTTTTATAAAAAAGCTGAGAACGCAGGAATAGGAAAAACATGGGATTATAATGGAATGTCGTCTTGAATCCTACAGGATTGTACGAGTGTTTGATAGTGCATAGAAAAAACGCAGAATTCTTTCAAAGAGGTTTGAGTGGATGGGATGTTTCCTATGAAATCTAGTGCAAATGAATCATATGGAAAAATTCCTATGGTTTACATCCTACGAATCAAAAAACAAGATAGGAAAAATTCCTAATGATTAGAATCCTCCAAAATTCCTTTGAGAATCCTTTGAATCAAAGAAGCCCTTAATATATTTTATGATTCATGGAATTGTGCGTTGTAAAGCATAAAGTAAAAACCAATAATGGCAATTCAACTAGAAAAAAAGTTTGGGCAGTTATGATACGGAAGAATCTAGAACAAAAGAGAACCACTGTTGTTTTTAGGTTTGTGCATTATGCCTAAGTTCAACCATGGAGTCTGCTATATTGTACATGTGGCAAAATCCGGTGGGTGGGCTAGAAGATGGTGCGAGGGGCCGAGTGGAGGGAGACTATGAAGGAATGCACAAGTGGAGATCGATATTTAGAGAGAGGGGGCGAACACGTGCGCTGATGCGCGCAGTGGCAGAGCCATGAAAAATAAATGAGCTAGGGGGCCAAGCACTGCTAATCCTTTACGAGGAGGGTCAATTCATGAACTTAAACCATTTTTAGCAGCAATTGTCTAATGATCACATTCATATTAGCCTTGATATATAGTGATGTTAGGGGGGAGGGGGGCAGGGCCCTTACTGCCCCCTGTCTTCGCCATTGTGCACGCGTCTGAGAGATCAATAGGAAGGCATGGAAGATGAGAGGGGGACACTGGATACATAATTAATGTGGGTGTATTAGCTCTATATGTTAATCCTATATAGAGAGATATAGATTGATCGATGTGGACGTGGGAAAGAGGGTGAGACCTCACTGGATATATCGATTGATCGATTTGTGTGGAAAACTATGAAAGACCTAGCTATATACACACATACATAGAGGAACATCGATCGTTGCGCATGCATGCGTGAGAGATAAAGAATGCCCGATATGATGGAGAGGGGGATGTGTATTGGTGTGTGCCTTCATGGGAGACCAACCTGAAGAAAAAGATTGCACACGTGCGATGGATAATGCCGACTGGTAGTGTGTGTGCATGCATGCACGAGAGGAAGTTAGTGGTACAATTATAAAGAGAAGACTATTGTGTGGGTGTAAAAGAATAGCTGAATAGGTGAGGTCACAATCAATGTAAAGTTGAATTCAAATATTTGAATAAGAGATCCTGGTGTTTGAAACCCATGCATGCATGAATATAATGTAGATCTGCGCGGTGTGGTTTGGAAACGAGCATGTTGTAATGTATACACATTGAACAAGGTCAGACTGATTTGAATTTGAGATACCGATGGCACACATCATTTGGCCACGTCGCATCTGTGCATGGACACACTATTCTAATTGGAGATGATGGGCGGCTTTTGCATCACATATCTATATCTATACCCCTATATATATATTATATTTTTTATATTGTGTGCGGGTAACTTTAACTTTGAAAGATGGTCGTTGGATGAGGTGAATCCGATGGTCCAAAGATGGCAAATTTGAGCACTACTGGCCATTGGATATCATCTAGATTCCACCAGATTTCGCCACATGTATAATCTAGAAGACTCCATGGTTGAATTTAAGTATAATGCACAAACATCAAAACACAAGCACTTCTTATTTGTTCTAGAATCTTCCATATCAGAATTGCCCAAATGTTTTTCTACATGATTTTCCATTATTTATTTTTACTTTATGTCTTACGACGCACAATTCCATGAATCTTAAAATAGATTAGCTTTCTTATAAAAACTAGATTATTTTGAATGAAATGAACTATAAGAATTAAACGAACATCTACATCATGCATATATGACTCAAAGCTTGCATGCTATAATGTGGTATTTATTCATAATTTGGTTGCCAAATCTCATGCGTGCAATGCACGTGTACCTTACTCTAGTCTAAATGGTGTTTGTGTGTGTGTTGTGCATGTTGAGGTGCAAATTGTCTTTTTTTGGGTACACGTTAAGCTTGTTCTTCCGAAATTTTAAGCCGCGCCTTGTTATGCCGAAAATTCAAGCTAGAGTCTCTGTCTATCGTGCTACGAAACTCCTCTTCAACCCGTGCCTTGTTAGCCCAAAATATTTAAGATATATCTTTGTCTTGTTGTGCTCCGACAACTCCCTCCATGTCAACCCACGCCTTGCTATTCCGAAACTACAACGCGCACGAAAACTCCCACCTCCTGTGAAATCCAGACACGCGAAATGCCCGTGGTACCCCTGAACCGAAAGAACCGCCTCAAATTGGTGGGGGTACTTTCATAACTTACCCCACATTTCGGACAAGCGCGTCTCTAAGCCATGGTTCCCCACTGCCATCTCATCCGCCCACCCATTCGTACACCGAGGCCGCGAAAACCCGTGACGAAACACCACACCCTGCTCCGTCCGCCACCCCGCCGGAGCCTCTTGCCCGACGACGTCGTCCACAGCAACACCTCGATGTCCCTCATCCACCGTACCGGATGAGGATCCATCATCGATCTCATCGTCCCGCTGGTTCAGCCACCCCGTCCTCCACCTCCAAGGAGCTGCCCCGACGTTCCCCTCGTCTTTCGCGCCACCTCCATTCCCACACCGTTGTCTTCACCTGCACCACCGGAAGAGCATCATCATCACCGTTTCCTCAGATGAAGCTGCGGCCTATTCGGCGCCACCAAAGAGGTTGTACACTAATTGCCACAATTTCTTCTTGATTCGATCTCACGGTGCTGTCGGCGCTCGGTCCCGAGCCGACACGGCGCGGCTCCATCCACGGCGGCGTCGCCGGCCACTTCCTCCACGGCCTCGCTCCCTCGGCAGCGACGTCCACATCAGTAGGACCTACTACTGCTTTAGCTCTCGCTCGCGCTGCTGATCTGCTCTTGCTCTCGGTCCCTTGCCTGGTCTGCTCTTGCTCACGCTGCTGCTCTCGCTCTTGCTCTTGCTTGCGATGCTACTCCGATTTAGCTACACTTCAGTCGACTGAATCGACTTTTGGGTCAGTCGATTTTCAGGTGGTGGGGGGCTCGCCGGGGTGAAGGAAGAACCAGCCACAGCGGGGAGGGGGGCTCGCCGGAGAGATACCCCACTATCTATCTTAGGGTTCAGGATGGGGACAGTGGTCGCCGACGGTGGTGGGGCGTTGGCGGGGCGGTGGCATGGGGATCGCCAGAGAAAAAGCTTGCCACGGGGTGACCTAGAAGGAAGCCCGGGGCGGCGGCGGACCGGCGGTTGGGAGTGTTTTCGGGGCGGGCGGGGCGGCGCACTACCGGCCGCGGGCGGCGGGGGGCCGCTGTTTGGCTGGCTCAGGGGGGTGGAGGTTGAAGATGAACCGCAGGCCCTTGATTTTGTATCCAACAGCTGCAACATCGACTGACCAGAGATGAAAAAGTCAGTCGACTGACGTGTAGCGTCACCTTGCTAGTGCGTTCAGTTTCGACAGCAAAATTCAGTTTCGACAGTTAAGTTCAGTTTTGATAGTTAAGTTCAGTTTCGACAGTTAAGTTCAGTTTCGACAATTAAGTTCAGAGATGAGCGGCTGATGTATTTTACATCTAGCACTTTGTGGTTATGTATTTTACGTCATGTATTGGAGATGCTATTAGAATTCCACTCAGGTTAACGTTGTTCGTTGTCTCTCTTGTCCTGCTTCAGCCTCGGCGTCGTACAACTCACCGGAGCTGCTCCAACGATGAAACCCTCCATCACAGTGGAGCAGTACCTCGGGCTCCATCTCCAGACGCCTAAGATCTTCTTCCCCTCCTCTGACAGCCAAGTCAGCCGGAGCATCCTCACTGGCCAACCCAATCACGCTGAGATCGACATGGCTTCGCCAAAGAGGTTCTACACTTGTTGCATCTCTTTTTTACTCTACATGTTATATGTATTTTCCACTGAGCACTCGTAGTAACGGGAAATACGATTATTTTATCCTACTATATGAAAAGCAGTGAGGTACCAGACAACTTAGCTATCCGTGATGGACTCTCTTGAACGCCATCATTATTTATCTCTGCGCGTTTCAGCTCTGCATTTGTTGATGGGCCTGGGAGTTGAGCTAGTATGGCAGTGGCCTGGGTCCAAAGTAATAGAAGTAGCACAAAAACATTTTTTAGTGTAGGATTTTCCTTGCTCAAGCCTGCCTACTAGAATCGCCAGTGCTTGAAAGGAAAAGTGAATGAAAAACATCAGAATTGGAAAGTTTCCTATGGTACTACTTTTCATGAATTTGGTGCAAAGGAATGGATCAAAGGAAAACTGTAGGATTTGTTCCTTTAGTGTCTCCTTGAAAGAAAAACCGTAGGAATTCTAATTTCCACATCTCCTCCTTTTCATATTCCTATGCATCAAGCACAAGACTAAGAGATAGTAGCATAATAGCATCATAACCGTACATTTTCTTATGGTTTGACTTAATCTCACCATGCTTTTTTGCATCGTGTGATCTTCCAATTGTTCTGAATCAAACACCCAGATTGGCAGAAATCCTGTGTTTTTAAATTCTCTATTTTGCACGTGCATTCCTATCCTATTCCTGTCTATTTCCTATCCCTACATTGTTAGAATCCTCAAATTCAAACAAGCCCTTACTCAATTACTTCTGTTACAGATATGTGTCAAAGAAAACCTTGTGTGGTTTGTCCTGCACCTGCGGCGCTGTGTTCCACCCCAGCTCAGCTGCTCCAACGACAAAAGGGTTCACCACAGCACGGATCCGCTCTCCAGACTGTCTTTCACTGCCTCAGATCTTCTTGCCCGCCGTCGGCAGCCACGACAACTGCATTACCATCATCAACTGAGCAGATGGCCTTGAGGACTACACGGGTCCGCAAGAGAGGTCGCACTCTTCCATGTCTGCTTACGTTATGCGTTGCTTAATATGATGACATGCTACATTATCGTCGTGTTCACCTATTAGACTCCGAGTCAGTTCCAAACTAATGCTGAAACTTGAGTTTTTAAATGGTTGTGGGGTACATATTGGGGCAGCAATCAGTACTATCTGTCTACTATCTGGTTAATCTCCAGTGTCTACTATGAGTTTCATGTTGGGTGCAAACAAACATTAAAGGAGCCATTATCTGTATTTTTTAACTAAAGCTATTATATGCCTGCTATAATTGGTTTTGGGTCTATCCACAGTTTGCTACCATCACTCTGGATTTGTGCATGCACTCCTTACATAATCTCACTATGTTTTATTCCTATGCATGCCAGTTATTGTACATAATGGAACTGATCATGTAGATCAAAAGAGACGAGCCTTGCGTGGCAATAAAATTTCATGCAGACGTCGTTCCATGGTGGGCGCAAAGGCAGCCCCCCTCCACCCAATTCAGATCGTAATCAAGAGGAAGATAACTGTTATGAGGGGGGTTCAGAAGGAGAAGACCACTCCTATTTACCCCATGAGGTCTTCGCTCTAACTTGGCATGTTGATGTTGGTAATATCATGCATATGGTGCCTTGCATTGCTTACTGTATACATTAAAGATGTCATTTGCTTAGTTTAGACATGCTTTGTGTCAATGCCATCTGTTTAGTTTCTTTATCATATATGTGAATCATGCAATGCCATCTTGTCTAGCCATGCATCATATATGTGAATTTTGCAATGCCACCCTGGTTAGCCAGTCATCTTATATGTGAATTATATCATGCCATCATTTTTTTATTATGTGTTAAATTTGTCAATAATTTTAGTACATTCAATTACTCTTCCTATGCATCAGCCATTTGGCATGGTCATGGAAAAATCTGGAGTGGAAACAAGGTCTTCAGAGCAGACAATGCTATCTGACAAAGCGCATGTCTTGCTGGTTACCGATAGCTCCTCAGAGGAGGATTCAAATACAGATGACCAGTCATATCCCCCCCCCCCCGAGGTGCATGCCCTAACTTGGCAGGGTTATGTTGCTCATATCGTGCGTATGTTATCTTGCATTGCTATGTCATTTGCTTAGTTTAGACATGCTTTGTGTGAATGCCACCTATTTAGTGTCTAATTACCATATATGTGAATTATGCAATGCCATCTTGTTGCAAGACATTATATATGTTAATTATGCAATGTTATCTTGTTGCAAGGATTATGTATGTGAATTATGCAATGCCATGCTGTTTAGGCAAGCGTCATATATGTGAATTATATCATGTCGTCCTTTTTTTGTATTTCTCTTTGCTTTTGTCGATAATGTTTGTATATTCAACTGCTCTTCCTGTGCATCAGCCATTTGAATTGGTGATGGAGAAATCTGGAGTGAAACAAATTTTTCATAGCAGACAATGCTACCTGCTGAAGCAGATATCTTGCTGGTTATAGATAGCTCTTAAGAGGAGGATTCAGAGGCAGATGACCAGTCCTATTTTCCCCCTGAGGTGTATGCTCAAACTTGGCAGGGTTATATTACTCATATAATGCATATGTTGTATTGCAATGCTTAGTTTTTACATCATATACACAATATTGAATGCCATCTCCTTAGTTGACACATCATATATGCGATTGCCCTCTGCTCACTTCCTTAGTATATAAATCATATATTTGAATTATGTCATGCTATGATGTTTACATAGACAGCATGTATCTGAATTATGGCATGCCAACCCATTTTCTAAAGACATAATATAGTTATATCATCTCATCCTGTTTACATAGTCATCATATTTAAATTATGTCATTCTATCCATGAATTATATCATGCCATCATGTTTCCATCGATGACATGTTTGTGATTTATGGCATGCCAACCACTTTAATAGACACATTGTATAGTTATATCATGTCATCCTATTTACATAGTCATCATATTTTGAAGTATGTCATTCTATCCTGTTTAGTTAGCCATCATACATGTGAAACCGTGTCATGCTATCCTGTTTAATTAGCCATCATATATGTGAAATTATGTCCTGCTATTCTGTTTGCTTAGACAACATAAATGTGAATTATTTCATGCCCTGTTTTCTTCCCTACTATCCATTGCACCTGTCTATCTTACAATGTCTGTACATTCAATTACTTTTCTTGTTTATCAGCCATTTCAATTGGTGGGAGTGATGGCAGTATCTGTGGGAGTAAAAACGCGGTCTTCAGAAAAGATCGTGCTACCTGTCGATGCAGGTAGAACCACGGTTGTACTTGCCCAAGAACCAGCTCCACCACACATAACCCACACTCATGCAGATTGTACCCCTACCCAGTTGGACAGAGAACCAGCTACACCTCTTCTAACCCCAACCCTAGCAGATAGACACCCAGTTCCCGTTGACACAACACCGTCTCCACCACAGAGCACCCAAACACGAGTAGTTCGTAAGGCAACTGCAGTGCCCAAATCACGAGGACCACCACTCCGAACCCGAAGTCAACGCTTAAAGCAGAAGAAGAATTGTTCTCAGGTCAGGTTCCGTAGCTATGGTTCATACTACTTTGCTCTTGCATCACTGTATTTACTGATACCAACTAATTTCAAATTTGAAGGATGCAATTGAAACTCCAATGGCGCAACAGGTATGTTTTAAACCTATTTCTTCAACGTGTTTGGCTGTTTGCTGTTGTAACTTGCTCTATGTTGATTTCAGTTTCAATTGAATAAACAATTATGTTCTCATGCCATGCACATTACAAGTGTTGTTATTGCTGTGTAGTTTCCCACACTTATATTCTGTCTATGCTGCCTTGTCTTAAATAGATATGATTCGAACTGTATCTATCTTGATTTGGCAACATAAACTAGAATGATATAGACCATACAGTGACCATACTACATAGATATATGTTTGTTTCATGCTGTTATCCTATCCACCTTACTACTGAACTGGTAAACCTGAGATGTATTTGTTTGTTTCTCTTTTAGAGCACGGATAAAATATTGGAGAAGACTACCCTGTTATGCAATCGTAAAGGAAGTAATGCAGATAAGGTTCAAGATAGTGAGACATCCCTGTTGGTCTCCAAGAAAGCTGATAAAAACTATATTCAAGACACTGAGATAACCCCAAAGTCATGTCTTGATGTAGTGTTCGAGTTACTGGCTACCACTGCTGGCACCAGCTCTTCGAACTCGTTGCCTGAATCAGTTCCGCTTCTTGAGTCTCAACTTCAAGTTGAAAGACATCGATCAGATGTTATGCGACAGGAAGCCGAAGGACTGAGGAACTCCCTGCAGAATTTAGATGCGTACTTTCTGGTGCAACATCAAGCGCTGGAGGACTTAAGCGCCAAATAAGAGAAAGTTAATAAGCTTGCTAAGCATCTTGCCAGCATTATGGGTACCCAGGATATTGTTTCTTGAGCTCTTCTGAAGTGGTTTCAGTTCTGGACTTGTTTTGCTGCGGCGTTTATTTGCTGCTGTGTTCCCTATATTTGCACTAGTGGCGAACTTTGATGCCCAGTGGATGTAATATGTGTAACAACCATGATAGCCTAGTGTAAGTTGCTTGCTTATTTATTTCCTTGTTGTCTTGTTTATTTGTTTGGTTGTAGTCAGTGCAGTTCTTTTTCTGCGGTTTGCTAGTGGCTGCAATAACCTATTTTTTAAAACTAGGCCACAATAATCATGGGCTAATATTTACTGTAGTGACATTGGGCCTCCTACGGGCCGTAGAAACTGTGGGCCTTCTATGGGTCGTATAAACAGTGGGCCTTCTACGGGCCATAGAAACAATGGGCCTTCTATGGGCCGTATCATCAATGGGCCTTCTACGAGTCGTATCATAAATGGGCCTTATACGGGCCGTATGATCGATTGGCCAAACATGGGCTGAACAGACCGCATTCTGGCCATAAACGGTCTAGAATTGGAATCGTCCGTTCATGGGCCGACCATAACGGGCCATCGTTAATAGGTTGTATTTGATGACGCTATGAAAACAGCCCAACGTATTAATGGACCACAAATGGGCCGACTGTAACCACGGGCTGAATTTGGCCCACAAGCAGAAAATGACAGCAACGGGCCGTAAGTAAACGAATGCTGGAAATGAGCCCAAGAATAAATGGGCTCTGAAGAAGGCCGGAAGATAACATGGGTTGGAAACGACCCAACGGTATGACGGGCCGTTAATGGGTATAAAGTGATACACTGTTCATCACGGGTCAGTTTCACCATGGACCGTTAACGGGTGTAAAGTGATACACTGTTCATTACGGACCAGTTTCACCACGGGTCGTTAATAGGCCAAGAGTTACATAGGGCCTCATATGGGCCGAAAGACGTCATGGGCCATACATGGGCCAGAAGTGAAAATGGGCTAGAATCATATTGGATGGCCCAGATGACGCTACTGGGCCTAATTCGGATAGGGCATAACATGCCTTGGGTTAACGGGCTATAAATGGGCTATATTCGAACAGGCCGTTAACAGGCTTTCCATGGGCCGGCCCGCCAGCTTTTGACCAAGTCAAACGGGCCGGCCTTTACACAGGAATGGGCCTCTGTTGGGTCGTGCCACGTGTCGACGTATCATAAGCGCCTATCTGACCCACCGACGAGCTGACACATGTTTCGTCCGGCCAATAAGAATTTTACACGTGGAAATTTCCCATTGGTCGGGGCTGTTAACGGGTTGTCGGATCCAAAACCTGACCCGATAGCTTAACGGCATTCCATTACGGTGGATGCCATGTGTCGGTCACCCTTGATGAAAGCACTTCTGTGATGCGCGATTTATCGTCATGGAAGTGGACACTTCCGTGATGATAATTTTGGTAATGTCATCGAACACTTCTATGACATCACAGATATGACAATCTTGATTCTGTCATAAATTTGTCATGGATGTACATGCATAACAAAAAAAGCGACCTACTTTGACAAACACGTATCATCATGGAAGTTTATTTTTTTGTAGTGCTCCCTCTACCTATATATATGTGATCCCCTCCAAAATCCGCGAACGAAACCCTAGTCCTCTTCCCCTCTCGCCCGCCGGACATGTCCGTCCCGGACAGACGAAATCGCGCCGCCGCCCGCGGTGAATCATCTCGCTCACGTGGCCTCCCGCCACCCGCCGCCGACGAGGCCCGCGCGGCCCGCAGCCGCCCCCCCGGCCCGAAGCGGCGCGCCGTGGCACCTTCCTCCCGCGCCCTGGCTCCCCTCCGCCTCCGCTGGGTCCTGCACGCCGCCGCCCGCCGGCGTTGACCGCGTTGTCCGAGCCACTCGGCGCCGCCTCGCTTCACCTCGTTGCCATCCACCGTGTCCGCGGCCACCTCGCCGCCCGGCGCCGCCACCGCCCCGGCGAGCTCCTCCTCCTCAACCTCCGAGCTCCGGTGACCTCTCCTCCATCTTCCCCGAGCTCCGGCATTGTATCTGGCGATGAACTCCGACGATCCTCGATCCGCACGCCGGCCAGATCTAGATCCAAATTCGGATCGGGTTGACCTTTTGCACTAACCCTAATAATTTTATGCATACTTCATCGCATCATAACTTCATCACCGTTGCTCCGATTAGTGTGTCTGGCATATCAAAATGTTCTCCTCGAAGAGTACATCATTTCATCTCATTGCATCATTTTCATTTGAGCTCATCTTGATGCCCATAATGTTGTTGGAAGAGGGCTATGTGATGCTGAGATCTATTTCAGCAAATGCACTTTTGTCATTTTTGTCATGATTAATGTGTGCATGCTATGATCCTGAGCTCTACATGTGTTTTGAAGAATGCCATGCCATCTTTACAGGGGTGTATGCCATGTATTTTTGTGATCTTTGTGGTGACTAGCACAAGCATGCAAAGTAGCTTACTCAATGTTGCTGATTTCAGGGACTTAAAATTTCACCAAGTCCCTGCTCTGTCATTATTTTTATGCCATATGTTCATGTTGTTTCCTAGTGATTCGTGCCTCTTTTGAGGATGATCAGTAAGGATGCTTTGTAGATAATGTTGTGCTCTATCCATCCATGTCTTTGTTTGCAATTATGGAACACCCTAGCTTGAGTCAATTGAGCTCTACTTTTGCTATAAAATGTTCCTGGCAGATTGTTAACATGTTTTGCAATTTTGCCAAGCTTGTTATTGTTGATCCGGGCATGCTATGATGTTGTTCTTGCCATGTATAGCTTCTATTCCATATCTTGCCGAGGTGTTGTCGTCACAATTTTATCGTTGCAGTTCTGGAATACCTGAGTTTCACCGACATCGAAAATCTCTTTTATGCAGTTGTTGGTGAGATAACCTCGACGCCACCCAGTATTGTGGCGGGAGTTCGGGAGTATTGACATAACTCGTATAACGGATGCTTTTCGAAGGTTGAGGTAAATGATTTCTGAAGGTTTCTTGGTTATGTGTTGAAGGATGGATACAGCTGGATGTAGGATTTGCTAGTTTTGGGTGAGATATTATGCTTCCCCTGTATCCCCAACACCTGATTGCATAACCGGAAAATTTTGGGAGTTTATAAGTGGGAATTCAAGTAGATCTTAGGATATCTTTCCGACAGATGTATGATATGAAATTGGGGTTCGACGTCTAGTGGTCCGCCTATCCACGGTTGGTTTTACAGTGGTCTCGTTGTGTCTTAAAGAGTCCTTGGCTAAGCTGATTCGGGGACGCTTCGTATGTCATGTGCACTGCCTTGTACAAGACGGTGCTGTGCGATCGAGCCCGTGTAGGCCCCACCACGAAAACTTTGGATGAAATCTCTATCATATGTTTGTTCCGGCTTATTTTGCTAGCTAATACTTTGTTTTTGTTTTCAGTTGTGGTATTCGAGTTGCTTCAAAGTCAAGTGTTGATTCCATACCTTTCCTAACCGGTGTTCTCATATGTCTATGTGAATACTAATCCTTCATGACAATCGAGTTTGTCATGTCAATTCTTTCCAAGCGGTGTGCTCCTCTTCAGGTGGATCCAATCTTTTTAACATCCGCAAGATCAACTCTAAGTATTCTCAACGACGTTTGTTTCATTTGTCCCAGGTTGTCTTTGTTTTTCCCGCCCTCCCACCCTTTTCCTTCAAGGATTCGTATTTCTTAATCAACTATCATGTTACTGATGAGAATTCTCTCCATTCTTTCCACCAATGTTCTTACCCGGTGGTTCACATGAGGATGCTCTACAAGTTTATCATTCTTCATTCTTTTATTCTCCGGTGGATTTAATTCAAGCTTTGTCGATCATATCCTTTCCTCGGTTCAAATGCTTCCCCATGCCGGTGCACCTCTTAATCATTCACTTCTCGCCATTCATTTGTTTGAGAGTGCTGAAGATATCCTAGAAGATTCACGTTTCCATTCTCGATACGTTCAAATTATTTTGAGGTTGTTATCTCATTCAAGCCATTTAATTCTACCGGTGCAATCTCCCTTTCTAGTAATCGTTCAACGGTGTATCTTTTTAGTGGGACCTAACCCACATGTCTTTTTCCAGGATCTTACCTGACTCTTCTAATTCTCCCGGAGCTATCCTCAAAATTTCTTTTCAGAGTTTGACGTAAGAATGATTCATCATCGATCATATGTATTCTCCAAGATCTTCCAAATTCTTTTCATCGTTGGTTCAACCTTTCTAATTTTTTTTCCGGAGTATCTGAACAATTCATGGTGGTGTTTCTCGTCGTCATTCTCGCATTTTGAAGACCGAAGAAGAGTTTCTCTTTAATCTTGCTCCATTCTCTTCAAGATTCATGGTGCTAGCTTGTTGCCATCCTCTCATAATTATTTTCGATTGTGAGAATCCTTTTCACCCATCAGGAGCTATTCAAGGGTATTTTTAGTTCGATTATCTGAAGCCCATCATTTCAGAAGACTTTTTCATTCTCAGCTTTCAGCTCTCGTTCTCCAAATCTTACCGGTGCCTCGTTCAAATATTCTCTAATCAGCTCATGATCTCTTCGTTCTCATGTATCTAGTTTTCCCAAAGTATCTTTGTTCGTTTTCTAATTCTACCCGGTGCTTCTTTATCTTTTGTTCGTTCATTTCAATTCTTACGGTGGTTCGTTCAAGATTTCTCTTCCTTCTTTACCTTATCAATCCATTCGTTCTTTCAATCCTATCGGTGGTTCATAGAAGATTTTCCCAAGTTTACACTATATTTATCTGTCACACCCTGATTTTCATGCCATAACACTTAAGATAATAAATCATGATAAAATGTGGTTTGACAAAAACTTTTGAGTGTTTTGTCTTTGCTTTGATTGAATCTTTGACTGCTGTTTACAAGTGCTCTAGAAATCAAACTCCTATACTCCTTCTCCTTGATCCAAAACCTTTTCCCAATGATCATGCCATGTGTATAGGACATAAAAATAATTTCTTACAAAAATAATTTGGCCAAATAGTATTTTCAAAAATTAGTTTTCCTAAAACCCCTGAATTGAGGTTTGTACTGCAAGTACCTAATTCAGGGCAGTAAAAATCTTTCCAAAAATATATTTGACTCCTATTAGATATAGGACACCCAGAAACCACAAAAATATAATTTTAAAAGTTATTTTCCTATTTAATTAAAGGCTTTTTCTTTAGGCCAGAAATGCTCTTTAATAGGTTAAAATTATTTTAAAGCTTCAAAAATATTTGAGAAAAATCAGGGAAGCTCAGTGGACATATATTGTCCATATATATGAGTTTCAACACATGGTAATGGTCAAAATATTGGACAAAACCCTCCAGAACTATTTCAGCTCATTTCAAATATTTGAAATATTTCTATAAGAAATATTTTCAAATAAATCCAGGAAAATTCTAGCAAGTCACATATTCATAATGTGATGATCTTGCAAAGTTTCATATCAATCAAAATAACTTTGGTTCCCAAAAGTGCCCCAAAACCCTCTCTGTCCAGATCCAAGTTTGAACAACTCTACATTGCCAAGTGTGTCCTTTTGATCTGAATTTTTGTGGACATGTTCAAATCCTCAAATGATGACACTACACCAAGTGGTGCATCAAGGGGAATTGATTTGCATAAGTAAATCTTGGAAAGTCCATTTCTGTTGATTTCTAGGGTTTACAAAAGTTGCATTGGCAACTTTGCCCAAATGAACTCAATCTTGGTGGAACCTCTTATTTTCTCATGCCATTTGACCCTGTCAAGCCTCATGACAAGGGAAGCCCATTTGCTTGCCCAAACCTACATCAAACACCTTCTGGCAGGAACTTAAAATGCTTGTTTTGTACATTTCCACAAATCTCCATGATCTCAACTTTTTCCCACAGCCTCACCTGGTCCTCCTCTAACCCCCTGCATCTTTCCCTGCCCAAGGAGCCATGATTAAGGGGGGGTAGTACCCTAATTTTCTTCTCTGGGCAGCCACTTTTCCCTCCCTTTCTCATCTCTCTCCCACTCCTGGCGAGTTGCAGAGCATCCAAAGCCTCCCTCCCTCTTGTTTACTCTTCCTGCAGACGCCAGACACAAGTGGACGTGCAGGTGCGCGCGAAAAGCCACGGACGTCGGCCATTTGCATGCTCTGGAGTGCCTGGCAGGGCGTTCGACCGTTGACGCCGCGACCCCTGACCGCCTTGGGCCTCCCCCTCGCGCCAGTCGAGGTGCCTTGACGTCCATAACACGCCACCGTGCAGGCCCCCTCGTCTCTCCCTCTCTCTCACCTCCTGCGACGCGTGCCCAGAGCCGCCCGGCTCGGCCAATGCATGGCCTCGCACGCGCAAGCACCAGAGCCTTGCCCCCGCTCCTCCTCTCTCTTCCTGGCGCCCACTCAACTCCCATGGACATCGTAGATAGCCCCTCCCCGCTCTCCTGGCCTCCCGAGCCGTTGCCGCGGCCACCCGTGCGCCGCGTCCACGGTGAGCCGCGGATCAGCTACTTAAGGCCACCCCGAGCCCCCTCTCTACTCCTTTGGCCCTCTCTCCCTCCCGTACGTCGCCTAGACCCGTCCATTCCTCTCCCCGTGCCCTCCATCAACCACAATGGCCGGAGCGTCGCAGTCGGGCTCCGCCTAAATTCGAGCTAACCCAAGCTCTCTTTCACCCCCTAGCCACTCCAATGCCATCATCCCTCCACCGCAAGGCCTTCCATCGCCTCCGTTTTCCCCTGGGAAGGCCAGGCGCTCACGGCGAGAGATGGCCGACGGCCTCCTCCGCCACCACCCAAACCATTGCCACTACATCCTCCTCGGCATGCGTGAAGCACCTAGATGGGTGCGGCGCAGCCTCCTGAGCATGCTGGTGGGCGGAGCGTCACCGGAGATGCTCTGTAGCCCCGGCAATCACTGCCGGGAGCCAGTCCTCCCCGCAGCCGGAGCGCGCGCGGGAGATTGAAGACGGCCTGCTGCTGGGGCCCGCGCGTCAGCGACCCAGCGGGCAGGCCCGACCATTTAAGTGGAAACGGCTTCGGTCGGATCCACCTCCCCTGTGCGAAGGCGCACTCCCGCAAAACCGCCTTCGACATCACCGCCTCTACCCGCGCAGCCGAGCCGCTGGGCCGGCCCGTAGTCTATCTGTCGCCCCGTGCGCAGGATAAGGTTAAAGCCTTATTTCCTTTTTCTTTTTCAGTCAACTTCAAAAGTCCATAAATAATTCAAATTAACTCCAAATTTGATGATTCAAATTTCTAGTTGCTCATAAACTCATGATCTATCTCATGGTGCAACTTGCACATTTTTCCAGGAACTTTATCTTCACATATATTTATCAATACCCCATTTTCCATTTCTGTGATGAACTTTAGAAAATCACAGAGAGCTCAAATTTGATCCAAATGCCATGATTCAAGTTTGTAGATTCATCTAATTTCATAGCTTAGTTTATGAACATTTTTCTTAATACTTTCTGTGCCACACAATATAATGAGCCATTTCTTTATATCTGTCAACTTTGCAAATTCATAGGAAATTCATTTGAACTCCAAATCCAGTGAAACCAACTCCTAGATGCTTGTAAAATCATGATTTGTTAAATGGGTGCCTTTGCTCATTTTTCAAAAATATGTTTCTGTACACTTCTTGCAAATCCATAAACCCCTTGATTCCATCATATTGAAATGTTCAGAAATATTCACTAATCCAATTCCAGTGAAACCACCCTGGTCATTTTTCATATGACCAGGGAAGTCCTAGAAAAGTCAAATCCATATTTTTTAGAGCACTTTATTTTGTGCCTTGTTGTGTTGCTTATTATGATTGTTTCGACGTTAGTCGACGAAGTAGACGGAGTACTTGGAGAAGGGCCAGAAGATCTCAAGACTCTGATGAACCAGGCAAGCAGCCCTTTGACCATGTCTATGAAAGCCTTTTTATGCATTTCATATAGCACTTTATTATTGTTGCATCAGAATCATGATGGGATGGTAGCCACTTTGGTGGGTTGCCTCCATTTCCTCCTTGTTGATACTTGCATTGTGCATGACCCTACCTTCTTATGAGGGTTATGCCGGTGGGAGTAGATAGGATGCTAAAGTAGTTGCTACGCAAAAAGGGACGGGAATGTGCATGGTGATGGAGACAAAGTATTTTCAAAAGACTTTTCGAAAACCCCGTCGGGTGCCACTTATGCCGAGGGAGATAATGAGATGGGTAACCACTTGATGACGAAGTGGTATACCGAGGCAAGTGTGTGTGTTGTTTTCAAAAACGGATTAGATTCAAGATTTGTCCCAACCTTACATGTGCAACCACTCTACCCTTGTATGGGAAAGGGCATTATTGATTACCTAGGCCGATACTAGCTTGGATCCCGCATTACTAGTGACGGGAGAGTTGTTGGTGCGCTCTCTTGGGACGGGTTCGTGCCAGGTAGGGCGGCCAAGAACATTTTTATGGGGCACCAGACACACCATTGGTACCCCGTGCCGGTGGTATGTGATGAATATGGGAGCGAGGCTCCACCATTTTTAAAGTTGTGAAATGTTGGGCACGGGGGTTACTACCAATTGAGTGGACTCCATGTTAGTGTCTCCTAGGGAAAGATAGTGATCGGGTGCTTACCCCGGGTACTTGAGGTACCGCGGGTCGTGGATGACACGGAAGCTCCCCGGATCTTGTGGGTAAAGTGTGCAACATCTGCAGAGTGTAAAACTATTCGAATAGCTGTGTCCACGGTCAAGGACAGTTGGGCGGTATGCTTAAACTACATCCACATGTTTGCAAACCAGTGTGTGTGTGTTTGGATAAGTGGGAAGAGCTACTTGGGTCAAGTCAAGGGACTTGACATGACTGAGTTGGGTTGATGCCCACTCTATTTATGTTGACATCTGTAACCTGCCCTCATGGATACTTGAATTCTCCTTATGCATGTCTTACAAGTTGTTGAACATGTCATTGCACTCAAAACTAGCTTTCCGCAAAGATTTACCTATATCATGCATTATTGTACCTTGAACCAAAACATGGGTTGCTTGCGAGTACATTCAAAGTACTCATTGGCTTGCCACTGGTTATTTAATTGGCCAGGCATGGAAGAACAGGAGTTCGAAGAAGAGTTCTTTGAAGACGAACATGCGAACTAGGATGTTTCCCAGTCAGAATGCCTGTAGGGTTAGGGCAGATGGCATGGGTTCTACTTATCAACGAAGAATTTCCGCTGCTTAAGTTTATTTGGTATTCAGCCCTTGGGCTTTATCTATGTAAGACTTGACCATAATGGTCAAAATTTGTGTAAGACGATATGTATGGATGTAAGACTCTTGTTATTCAGCTTCTGTGTGTTCAGTGAGCATTAATCTCTGGGATCACTGTACACGTGCATTCGGTGATCATGACTTATGAGTCGGGGTCCCCACATTATCTTAATCCTTTCTACGAGTATAAGTAGTATGCCAAATCCGTTTCTTGTCATCAGTCTAATTTGGTGAAGGATACGCATAACATAATTCTTATTCGTGTTTCATCTAAATGATTAATTTCTTATTCCGGAGGCTCATCAAGTTCTCGATTTTCAATTGTTTCATCTTTTCTTCCCCGAAATTCCAAGCTCTCGCAATTATATAACCATGGAGATCCATCTAAATCATTACAAGGCTTCACCTTATGTTCTCAACTTCTCTTTCTTTTGATCATTCTTTTTTTCGGAGTTCTTCATGGAGGCTCAACATGGTGGTTCATCAAGGATTTAATTCCTTCTCGAAGTGTTCATCAACATTCTTTTCTAAGGAGCTCAAGTTTCTTGATCTTGCAATCCAGAGTGCAATTCTTTCTTCCATATCATTGGAGGTGGTATTATGTCTTTCTTGATAATTTGAGTTCATGTTTCATGATTCACATGTTGTTAACAATGAGATATTTTAAATCCATCAACCTCTTCGTTGGAGTTATCTTGGGTTATATTTCACCTAAAGCCTTCCCTAAAGATTGTTGCTATGTATGGTGCTCATAAAGGACCCAAGTTCTTCTTTTATCCTCCTGGTGGAATAAGTTTCTCGTCTCCATGTTCTATTCAATCCAATCTTGTTTATCGTTAGTGGTGGAATTTCACCTCATAGTTTTGACATGTTCTCCATAAGCCCACTACAACCTTGTACTTTTCGTTGTCGATTTCCCAACAACTCCGTTCAATCCTTTTTTTAAGGATGCTTTTCCGAACTCATTTCAGGCAGAACTTGTTGTCTTCTTCTCTGTTCTTTTGTTTCCATTCTTATATTTCTTCCGGAGGCATTGTGATGATGCTCTCTTCACTCATCATCTCGTATTGTAAAGTTCATGTTCTTTCTTTTGCTTATCCTTTTAACTGGAGTGTTGCGTCCTCTGCTCAACTTCTTTCATTTTATCAAGACTCTCATCTCTTTTCAACCGGAGTGTTGTCCGTATTTCTTCTTCCTTGTTCCTCTTTTCTAACGGAGTGCTTTCAACTTCATTCATATCCGTTGCATTCTTTTCTCGAATTGGTTTAACCTTTTAAAGGTTCTTTGGTTTCGCTCGTTTGTCAAAGGAGCAACTTAGCTTTACCTCTCCTCTTTCTCTTCCGTTTTCCCTCCGGTGCCATTCTAGATCTCGGGATGAGATCCTCTCGGAGTGGTGGAGTGTTGTAACGCCCCGAGACCGATGTGCCAGGTGTCCTCCAGTTATTCACTTTTGTTGCCTTGTCATTTGCTTTCATTTCATGCATCTCATATCATGTCATCATGTGCATTTCATTTGCATACGTGTTCGTCTCATGCATCCGAGCATTTTCCCCGTTGTCCGTTTTGCATTCCGGCGCTCCTATGTCCTCCGGTGTCCCTTTCTACCTCTTTTCGTGTGCGGGTGTTAAACATTTTCGGATTGGACCGAGACTTGTCATGCGCCCTTGGTTTACTACCGGTAGACCGCCTGTCAAGTTTCGTACCATTTGGACTCCGTTTGATACTCCAACGGTTAATCGAGGGACCGAAAAGGTCTTGTGTGTGTTGCAGCCCAACACCCCTCCAAAGTGGCCCAAAACCCATCTAAACCTGTTCCATCATCTAGGCCGTTCGATCACGATCGCGTGGCCGCAAACCGCACCTCATTTGGAGTCTCCTAGCTCCCTCTACCTATATATATGTGATCCCCTCCAAAATCTGCAAACGAAACCCTAGTCCTCTTCCCCTCTCGCCCGCCGGACATGTCCGTCCCGGACGGAGGAAATCGCGCCGCAGCCCGCGGCGAATCAGCTCGCGCCACGTGGCCTCCCGCCACCCGCCGCCGCTGCCGAGGCCCACACGGCCCGCAGCCGGCCCCCTCGGCCCGAAGCGGCGCGCCGCCGCACCATCCTCCCGCGTGCCCGACCACGCGCCGGCTCCCCTCCACCTCCGCCGCGTCCTCCACGCCACTGCCGTCGGTGTTGACCGCGCTGTCCGAGCCGCTCGGCGCCACCTCGCTTCACCTCGTCGCCGGCCACCGCGTCCGCGGCCACCTCGCCGCCCGGCGCCGCCATCGCCCTGGCGAGCTCCTCCTCCTCGACCTCCGAGCTCCGGTGACCTCTCCTACCTCTTCCCTGAGCTCTGGCATCGTCTCCGGTGACGAAGTCCGACGATCCTCGATCCGTGCACCGGCCAGATCCAGATCCAGATTCGGATCGGGTTGACTTTTTGCCCTAACCCTAATAATTTTATGCATACTTCATTGCATCATAACTTCATCACCGTTGCTCCGATTCGTGCGTGTAGCATATCAAAATGTTCGTCTCGAAGTGTATATCATTTCATCTCATTGCGTCATTTTCATTTGAGCTCATCTTAATGCCCGAAATGCTGTTGGAAGAGGGCTATCTGATGATAGTTTCAGATCTGTTTCAGCAAATGCACTTTTGTCATTTTTGTCATGATTAATGTGTGCGCTATGATCCTGAGCTCTACATGTGTTTTGAAGAATTCCATGCCATCTTTACAGGGGTGTATGCCATGTATTTTTGTGATCTTTGTGGTGACTAGGACAAGCATGCAAAGTAGCTTACTCAATGTTGCTGATTTCAGGGACTTAGAATTTCACTAAGTCCTTGCCCTGTCATTATTTTTATGCCATATATTCATGTTGTTTCCTAGTGATCCGTGCCTCTTTTGAGGATGATCAGTAAGGATGTTTTGTATATAATGTTGTGCTCTATCCATCCATGTCTTTGTTTGCAATTATGGAGCACCCTAGATTGAGTAAATCGAGCTCTAGTTTTGCTATAAAATGTTCCTGGCAGATTGTTAACATCTTTTGCAATTTTCCCTAGCTTCTTGTTGTTGATCCGGGCATGCTATGATGTTGTTCTTGCCATGTCTAGCTTCTATGCCATGTCTATTTGCTGAGTCAATGCTTAGTTTGTCATGCCATGCCTCGTGGTGAGTGCATCAAGCTCGTAAACATGCCTACTCGTTATCGGTTTTGCCATGCTCCAGTTTTTTCACTAAGTCTGAATCTGTTTATGTTTTTCCTATGTTCACACGCTTGCAATTGTATTTTCGGATCCCTTTTGGCTTATGGTCAGTAAGGGAATTTTGTTGTATGCTTTGAGTACCTTCATGCCATGCCTTGATTTGCCATGATATATTCCTGTAGCATGTAGTTATCGTGCTCTAAACATTACATCCTGATGATAAATTCCTGACATATTAATTTCACTAAGTCTGAAACCTGTTATCTTTTGCATTTATGCCATGCTTGTTTGAGCTTGCTATTGAGTGAATTAGCCGTAGCTCAGTGTTCATATTTTGTTAAGCACCATGAGTGGATCCCTTCCATGTATTTTGTTGTCATGTTGGAGTGATGTAGCATGTTGCTCTTGATGCATTTAGGTGGTCTCGTGCTGATTATCGCAGACCGGTGCCATATTTGTTTTGCTTGTCATTTGCAAACCGTGCATCCGATTCCGGTGATCTTTATATCGATTTCGACCGAAATCAACTCACCTTTTCAGTGGCACTATTGGATTTCCAAGTTGAGGCCAGGTTTAATCATTCCTTTACAAATCATGCATATGCACCGCATGCCGCATCCCGCATATCATGCCATGTTCATGTGTTGGTTGTTTACTATGTTGTGTGCATCTTTCCGGTGTTGCTTCTTCGGGTTGGTTCCGATAAGGTCACGTTTGTGAGGAACCGTTCGACTACGACCATTTTTCTTCTTCATGGACTCGTTCTTCTTCCTTGCGGGATCTCAGGCAAGATGACCATACCCTTGAAATCACTTCTATCTTTGCTTGCTAGTTGCTCGCTCTTTTGCTATGCCTATGCTGCGATACCTACCACTTGCTTATCATGCCTCCCATATTGTTAAGCCAAGCCTCTAACCACCTTGTCCTAGCAAACCATTGTTTGGCTATGTTACCGCTTTGCTCAGCCCCTCTTATAGCGTTGTTAGCTGCAGGTGAAGATCGGAACTTGTTCCTTGTTGGAACATGGATATTTTGTTGGGATATCACAATATCTCTTATTTATTTAATGCATCTATATACTGGGTAAAGGGTGGAAGGCTCGGCCTTATGCCTGGTGTTTTGTTCCACTCTTGCCGCCCTAGTTTCCGTCATATCGGTATTATGTTCCCGGATTTTGCGTTCCTTACATGGTTGGGTTATAATGGGAACCACTTGACAGTTTGCTTTGAATAAAACTCCTCCAGCAAGGCCCAACCTTGGTTTTACCATTTGCCTCACCACCACCTACTTTTCCCTTGTGAGTCGCGCTCCCGAGGGTCATCTTATTTTAACCCCCCGGGCCAGTGCTCCTCTGAGTGTTGGTCCGAATCGAGTATACTGCGGGGCCACCTCGGGGCAACTTGAGGGTTGGTTTTACTCGTAGGATGTCTCATCTGAGTGTGCCCTAAGAACGAGATATGTGCAGCTCCTATCAGGATTTGTCAGCACATTCGAGTGGCTTTGCTGGACTTGTTTTACCATTGTCGAGGATGTCTTGTAACCAGGATGCCGAGTCTGATCGGATTGTCTTGGGAGAAGGAATATCCTTCATTGACCATGAGAGCTTGTGATGGGCTAAGTTGGGACACCCCTGTAGGGATTGAAATTTCGAAAGTCGTGCCCGCGGTTATGGGCAGATGGGAATTTGTTAATGTCCGGTTGTAGAAAACCTGAAGTTTATCTTAATTAAATTACATCAACCGCATGTGTAGCCGTGATGGTCTCTTCTCGGCGGGGTCCGGGAAGTGAACACGGTGTTGGATTAATGTTTGATGTAGGTTGTTCTAGGATCACTTCTTGATCATAGATTCTCGAACGTGCTTTTGCCTTCTCTTCTCGCTCTCATTTGCGTATGTTAGCCACCATATATGCTAGTCGCTTGCTGCAGCTCCACCTCATACCTTTTACCCTACCTATAAGCTTAAATAGTCTTGATCGGGAGGGTGTGAGATTGCTGAGTCCCCGTGACTCACAGATACTTCCACAACCAGCTTGCAGGTGCCATTGAACCATGTAGGTGACGCAGCCAAGATCAAGGAGGAGCTCGATGAAGTTTGTGTTTGCTATGTTGTTCCGTTTCCAGTTGATCAGTAGTGGAGCCCAGTTGGGATGATCGGCGATCTATGTAGCATTTTGGGGTAGTCTTCTTTTATTTTGGTTCCATAGTCGGACCTTGATTGTATCTGGATGATGTAATGCTTTATTCATGTACTGTGTGAAGGGGCGATGGTAAGCCAACTTTGTATCTCTTTCCTTTATGTATTACATGGGTTGTGTGAAGATTACCTCACTTGCGACATTGCTTACAATGCGGTTATGCCTCGAAGTCGTGCTTCGACACGTGGGAGATATAGCCGCATCGTGGGCGTTAAAAAATTGGATACTCTAAAATGCACAAGATAAGAGTGAGTGCTATGGATGGAGTTCTTATAAGAAGACGGGAGCGGATCCATAGTGGTGTATTGATTGGTGAATATGTGGACTCGTGTGCGCCACCTCAAAAGAGTTACTTGCAGTCGTAGTTCAGGATAGCCACCGAGTCAAAGCTGGCTTGCTGCAGTTAAACTCCACCACCCCTTTATTGATACCGATGCATATGTAGATAGTTCTGATGTAAGTCTTGCTAGGTACATTTGTACTCATGTTTGCCTATTTTATGTTTTGCAGAGAGACGTCAGTCTCGCTAGTAGTTCCGTGTGGACTTCGACGTTTATCTTGATACCTCATCTACGATCTTGTGCCCTCGGCAGGATCTGGTAGATAGTCAGGCTTCTCAGCATTTTCCATTTATAGATGTGTGTACTCAGACATGTTAAGCTTCCACATGTGCTTGTTGCTTGTATGCTCTATATGTTGGGGTCATGAGACCCATGTTTGTAATGCTTGGCTCCTCGGAGCCTATTGAATAAATACTTTGAGTTGTAGAGTCTTGTTGTGATGCCATGTTGTATTTACACATATCGAGCATATTGTGTGTATGATTTGAAATGCTTGGTATGTGTGGGATCCGACAACCTAGTTGTTTATCCTTGGTAGCCTCTCTTATGCGGAAATGTAGTCTTGTGCTTCCATGAGCCATAGTAGTCCGCTACAGCCCGGTTCACCGGAGTCCTGCTAGCCCAGCACTACTGCTCCGGAACACTTGACTGGCCGACATGTGATTCACTCTGTTCCTGTGTCTGTCCCTTCGGGGAAATGTCACGTGGTGACATCCGGAGTCCTGCCTAGCCTGCTACAGCCCGGTTCACCAGAGTCCTGTTAGCCCAGTGTTGCAGCCCGGATTCACACGTTGCTGACCGACATGCTCAATGTTGATTCATGTATGCCTGTCCCCGTAAGTTAGTGCCACTTTGGGTTCACGACTAGTCATGTCGGCCTGGGTTCTTTGTCATATGGATGCTGGCGACACTATCATATACGTGAGCCAAAAGGCGCAAATGGTCCCGGGCCAGGTAAGGTGGCACTCGTGGGAATACCGTGCATGAGGCCGCAAAGTGATATGATGTGTTACATGCTAGATCAGTGTGACTTAGGATCGGGGTCCTGACACCTTTGGGGATGAGTATGACTCCAGAGCAGAAAAATTAACCTTTGAGGTGGTTAAGATCAAAAGCCCATATCATGCTCTGTTTGGACGGCCGGCTTATGCCAAGTTCATGGCTCAGCCGTGTTATGTGTATTCGCAGCTCAAGATGCCGGGTTATTAGGGCACCATTACAGTACATGGAAGCCAGAAAATAGCCTTGGAGTGTGAAGAAGGTGATGCTGCCTATGCTGAGTCTGTTTGTGCAACAGAGGAGTTAAAGTTTTATAAGGATCATGTTGACCCGACAGACATGACGTCTTTAAAGAAACCAACGACGGAGCATGAGCCGGTGTTGAAGTTCAAATTAGTTGATGACACCAAGATGGTTGACTTTGTGCCTGGCGACTCATCCAAGCAGTTCATCATCAGTGCAAATTTGGATCCGAAATAGGAAAGCGCACTCATTTAGTTCATCCGTGAGAATCGGGACATCCTTGCATGGAAACCTTCCGACATGCCGGGTTTCCCGAGGGAACTCGCTGAGCACACTCCCAATATTGATCCAAAGTTTAAACCTGTTAGACAGTTTCTCCGACGGTTCAATGAGGAGAGGCGCAAGGCCATTGGGGAAGAGGTGGCCTGGCTCTTGGCGGTCGGGTTCATTGTGGAGGTCTTTCACCCAGAGTGGTTAGCCAACTCGGTGCTTGTACTCAAAAAAGAACGGCACCTGGCGTATGTGTGTGGATTACACCGATTTAAACAAAGGCTTGTCCGGCTGACCCTTTTCCCCTCCCCCGTATTGATCAGATCATCGATGCTACGACGGGTTGCGTACGTTTGAGTTTCTTGGATGCTTATTCAGGTTATCATCAGATCAAGATGGCAGTAAAGGATCAGGAGAAGAGCTTTTATCACTCCTTTTGGAGCTTTCTGCTATGTGTCTATGCCTTTTCGGCTTAAGAGTGCCTAGGCAACTTACCAACAGTGTGTGCAGAATTGTCTTCACGATCAGATTGGGCGCAATGCTCATGCTTATGTGGATGATATAGTGGTAAAATCTAGGAAAGAGGAAACCTTGATCGCAGATCTGAAAGAGACCTTCGATAACCTCCGGGTCTACAAAATGATGCTTAACCCGGCTAAGTGTGTTTTTGGAGTCCCAGCCGGCAAGCTCTTGGGTTTTTTGGTGTCCAACCGAGGTATTGAAGCTAACCCGGAGAAAATTAAAGCAATCACATCCCTGGCCAAACCAACATGTATCAATGAGTTCAACGGCTGGCGGGTCGAGTTGCTGCTTTGAGCCGGTTCATAAGCCGGTTAGGGGAGAAGGCGATGCCTTTGTATCAGATGATGAGGAAAATGGATGATTTTGTTTGGAGTGATGCTGCAAACTCTGCTTTTGAGGATCTGAAGACACAGCTTGCAGAGGCGCCGGTTCTTCACTAGTGCAGAACCGGGCAATAGCACCGGTTCGTAAGGCCCTTTAGTGCCGGTTCGGTAACTGGCACTATAGTGTGGGCACTAAAGGCCCCCCTTTAGTACCAGTTCAGCATGAACCGGTGCTAAATGGCAACCACGTGGCACGAGCCAGCTTCAGGGGCAGGGAGCCCTTTAGTACCGGTTGGTGACACCAACCGGTATTAAAAGGTTGGGGGGTTTGGGTTTATGATTTCTTTTTCATTTAATTTTGTGTTTTCCATTTAATTATTTTTCGTTTGCTGGTATTTTACGATACTACATATTGTACACGTTATGCATATATATAAATAGAATTTCTAGTAGAACCGATCATAATATATATATATATATATATCATCGAATGTCTCACAACCACCATTAATTAATTCACACATATATACACACATGTATATATATACAAAATTAGCTAGCTATCTACAATTTCTCCTAATTGGTGCCTTCGGAGCACGATAACAATTGGAAGTGGTTCACGGGGGCGGTAGCGGGTAATAGTACTCTCCTTTGGGATCTATGACCTGGTCGAGCAAAAATCCCGCTAGCTATTTCCTCTTGAATTGCTTCTATGCGGTCCTCTGGTAGGAGCTTCTCCCGCATCTCTTTGAACTGTTAAGAAGGAGATCAATATGCATGTGTATTAGTTGTGTGAGTAGATATCGATAATGGTGTAGAAATTGTGAATAGTGTTCTGACAAACGTACCCACTCCTGTCTTTGAGATCTGCTCCTTTCGGACGCCATCATGTGAATGTTCTCGCAAACGTAGTATGCACACAGATTATTCCCCGGTGCCTGCTTCAGGGCCTTTACAAGAATGGAATTTGATCAGACAATAATTAATCAAGCATGATAATTAAAGAGATGGCACCTAGCTAGTACTACTTAATTACTTACCTGGGGTCGATACCATTTCAGATTTTGTTTCCATGGGCCTGGAGTGGACCTGATGAACTTTGCCCAAGCCCTGCCCGCCGACAAAGAAAATGAATAAATGGGTTATTAAATAGTTGTTATCAGGAAATGACGAACTAATTAAATAGGCCGAGATATAGTTAATAATGATTGAAATTACCTGTTGACTATCCCCTTCATGATGGTGTAGTCAGTTGGTTTCTTAAGTAGTGAGTCTAGTACTTCAATTGTTCCTTCATCAACTTTAATGATTAACAAGATCCAGCGAAATCTGCATGCACACACGTTTGCATGTCTTAATTAAGCGGGCATATGTAAGCAAAAACATGTAGCTAGCTAGTAGGCAAGAACAGAATTTGTAGTACAAGATAGTGTGACTCACTCGAAGTTGTAAGGAAGTAGTATATCTTCATTGTATTTGAGGTGCTTGAAGAACTCTAGCATGCTTTCCTCTACACTTTTTTCGTAATATGGATCTTGTCGGATTTCGGGTTCCAGCAGACCCTTGAGGTTCGAACATTGGGGTGCGCGCGGAGATTTCGCCTCCTACCTACCTGCACCCCTCCGCCTCGCTAAGATCTAAACTAAGGAAAGAACAATGCAAGAGACACAGGGTTTATACTGGTTCGGGCCACCGTTGTGGTGTAATACCCTACTCCAGTGAGTGGTGTGGTGGATTGCCTCTTGGGCTGATGATGATGAACAATATAAGGAAGAACAGCCTCGCGAGGGTCTGCTTTTGGCTGGGGCGCTGAACTGCTGGGAGGAGCTCAGTCACCCTTCTCTCTCTCTCTGCCTGATCCCTCTCTTTGCTTCTAACCTCTTAGCTCTCTCCGTCTCCTTTTTTTTCTCTTCCACCCCTTGCTCTATGGGTGGCTGGTCCTATTTATAGAGGCCCTGGTCCTCTTCCCAAATATCAAGCGGGAAGGGAGCCAACAATGGCAGGCTAATTTAAAAGGGGACAACTAGTACTAGCTATCCTGACAAAAGTAGTCTTCGCCTGCGCAAAGCTCGGGTGACGACGCCGTCTTGAGCTCCACGGTGACCTCCATCTTGTAGTCCTCCTGGTCTTCGTCTCGTTGCACCGAAATGGAAACCTTGGCCTGATGCCTCGATACTCCGCGGCTGCACTTGCCCCCTTTGCACCAAAGAGGAAAGGAGGACACTGCGCGGGCTGGCACCCGCCTGGCGCCCTTGGTCATCATGGCTTGCGTCATGGGCACCTCATGAGGTACCCCGCCTTGGTCTCTCTGCCTCCTCGTGAGCCAGCATGACGAGGCCATGCGAGAGGAGGCTCCGTGTCGTACGCCCTGCGAGGCTTGGCCCCACGCGAGGGTCTTGGGTTTGTGTTGGTGAAGATGGACCGTGCTGGGCCTCCCTTTGAGCCACGCCGCAGGCCGCAGGCAGGCAAGTCTGGGGACCCCCGTTCCCAGAACGCCGACAGTAGCCCCCAGGGTCAAAACGCGCCCGGACTTGCCCGTGCAGCGAGGCGGAAGGGCAAGAGCGAAGCGCCGCGGGCCCTAACACCCTGCGGCCTTGGGTGCCGCGTGGCGGTTGATTGGACGTGGGCATCTCCACTTCCCCATGGCGCCTCGGCAACTGCACAGATGGGACAAGTCCCTGCATGCAAAGCGGGTCATAATTACCTGTGATCGTGGGGGCTGTTGGTTGGCCATCGCCAGCTATAAGTATGGACCGGCGCGCCCTTCCAGTTAATCCCCCCTTGCTTCTTCTTTTTCTTCATGGCCCCGTCGAGGAGGTTCTCGGCCGTAGAGAAGGGGAAGGCTCGCCAGGTTGAGCCCGCCTCTTCCCCGCCCAAGCGCGGCCGAGGGCGCCCTCGCAAACATCCTATGGCCACCATGGTGGCTCCCCGTGGCCGTGAAGGCAATCTTCAGTATAGCGACGGGCGGATTGCTGCGGCCGGGGGGTGCGCTCCGGCTGCGCGTCCCCCTAGGCCGCGCTCTCGCGCTGCTGAAGTGCTGTTGGAGTTCGTCATGTGGTCGGCGGAGCCGACTAGCACCCGGCTTCCACTTCCTCGCTTCCTCCTTGGCGAGCTCCCGGGCGGCCTCTAGCTCTAGGCCGACGGCTGTTGCAGCCAGGCCTCATGGGTCTCACTGGAGGTCTGCGCGGCCGGGAGCCTGTCCCTGGCCCGCGGTTGGCAGACGTTTGCCCGCGCGCGTGGCCTGAGCCGTCGGTGCACCCTACACTTCGAGTTCGACGGTGATGCCACCCTCTACGTGAGGATGTTTGGGGAAGATGGTCGCCGCGCGGGGTGTTGCCCCGAGGGTGATGACCGCGGCTGGGAACCCAGCTCCGGCGATGATGGAGAGGGCAGCGCTCGCGCGGCTGGCGGCGCTCGGGGTTCCTCAAGCTTCTCCGATTCTTCTTCAGGCGGCGACTCTTCTAGCGGTTGCCGCGGTCAGCCTCCATGTCGTCGTATCTGCTTGGGAGGTGGCAACATGTCCGCCCACCATCGCACCCCGGTGAAGCGCGAGAGGGAGTCCGCCTGAGCTCCGGAGGCAGCTTGGGCCTTCCCTGCGGGCCGGTGTGAGGCGAGCTGCACCAGATTTGTTCTTTCTTTTCCTTTTTCCTGCATAACAAAGACAGTAGTGTGGAGCCCCGCGGGGGCGTGTTTGGGTTATTGCTGTTAATCATCATTTTGCTTTCGTTATCGTACCTTCCAGCTACATGTCTGAGCGTGGATAGTTCCCGGCCCCGGCCGTGGGGGGCGACCGACCCAGGCCCTTTGTTTGTGTCGCGGTGCCCGTGGGGTATGGACTGGAGGGTTGCTCCTGTAATGGGCCCAGGTCGCGAACTCTTTGAATGACTAGGATAGGAACACTCGCGAGGGCGCTCAGCTGCCGCTACTCGCGAGGCCTTGCACAAGAGAAATCGAGGCAGGAGAGCGAAAAGTCGAAGAACCACAAGCCAAAGATGGCAACAACTTCAATAAAACTTCGAACGAGAAGGGACAAACCAACTGCGGAATGCAAATGAAAAGCCGCGTCCGGCACCTAATCTAGTCTTCTACGTCTTCTCACCAGCGTGGAGCTAAGTGCTGCCACTGGGCGTGGGAGGGAGCCCAGGGCCTGAGGCCGGCGCTCCTGAGACTCCGGGGCATGTACAGCCCCAACTCATTATTACGTGAGAGTGTCACGGGCGGCGAGGTTCATAGGCGTTGGCCTTCTTCACAGGCTCCGGCCCTTTTCCAAAACGCGATAGCTTCACAGGCATTCGCCTTCTTCACAGGCTCCGGGCCTTTTCCAAAATGCGATAGCTTCACAGGCATTCGCCTTCTTCACAGGCTCTGGGCCTTTTCCAAAACGCGATAGCTTCACAGGCATTCGCCTTCTTCACAGGCTCTGGGCCTTTTCCAAAATGTGATAGCTTGACAGGCATTCTCCTTCTTCACAGGCTCTGGGCCTTTTCCAAAACGCGATAGCTTCACAGGCATTCGCCTTCTTCACAGGCTCTGGGCCTTTTTAGGGGTAGAACCTCCGGAGGTGCTGGATGTTCCATGCATTCTGGACTGGCACCCCTTCCTGAGTCTCCAAGCGCGTGGAGCCGGGCCTGGAAACATGAACAACCTTGAACGGGCCCTCCCACATGGGAGAGAGCTTGTGCAGCCCCTCCCTGGAGAGAACCCGCCTGAGCACGAGGTCTCCTACCTTGAGAGTTCTGGGGTGGATGTTGCAGCAGTGATATCGCCGCAGTGCTTGTTGGTACCTCGCTGCTCATAGCGCGGCTTCTCGGTGACGTTCCTCCCCCAGCACGAGGTCCATCCCCGGCATGGCGTCCTGCTGCGCCTCGTCGAACGCCAGGACCCGCGCGGAGCGACGTCTGACCTCGTGAGGGAGGACCGCTTCGGCTCCGTAGACCAGGAAGAACGGGGTCTCTCCAGTCGGCTTGGTCGCGGTCATGCAGATGGACCACAACACGGACTGAAGCTCGTCGTACCAGCCCCTGCCGCAGGCCTCTAGCTTCTTCTTGAACGTCCTAGTCTTGAGGCCCCTCAAGACCTCCGCGTTGGCTCGCTCGGCCTGGCCATTGCTTCGGGGGTGCGCCACCGAAGCATAGCATATCTGTGTTCCAAGGTTAGCACAGTATGTTCTGAAGAGGTTACTGGTGAACTGTGAACCGTTGTCCGTGATGATGCGATTCGGCACCCCGAACCGGCTCACGATGCCCTTGATGAACTTGACCACGGAACCCGCGAGAATGGTGCGGACGACCTCTACTTCAGCCCACTTGGTGAACTTGTCCACGGCAACGTAGAGGTAGTGGTAGCCCCCGGGCGCCCGAGGGAACGGGCCCAAGATGTCCAGCCCCCAGACTGCGAATGGCCGTGAAACGGGTATAGTCTGCAAGCCTCCTGCTGGCTGATGGATCTGCTTAGCATGGAACTGGCAGGCCTCACAAGCTTTCACTAGTTCGATGGCATCATTGAGCGCGGTGGGCCAATAAAACCCACTACGGAACGCCTTGCCGACGAGGGTCCGCAATGATGAATGATGTCCACAGTCTCCGCCGTGTATATCTTCCAGCAGTTCCTTCCCTTGCTCCCTGGAGATGCAACGCAGGGATACATCGTTTGGCCGCTTCCAGTAGAGCTCTCCATCCTTGATGCAGTACGCCGTGGCCTGGCGTGCCACTCGCTCCGCTTCCTCCTCCTTCTCCAGCAGGGTCCCTTGCGTTAGGTAACTCCGGAGCTCCGCGATCCAACATCCCTCCTGAGGTTCCATTGTCAGGAGCAGGTGTGCTCCTGAGGCCGGGCCACAGGCCGGAGCCCGTGAGGCAGGTGGCTGGGGGAGCTCCTCCCGGGGCTGAGCTGTGTTCGATAATGACGGCAGGGCTGATGGCTTGAAGAGCCGCTCCTCAAAAATGCCAGGCTCCTGAGGTAACCGCCTGGACGCCCGTTTGGCGATGTCGTCGGCTTCCTGATTGGTGCCACGGGGCACATGCTGCAACTCCAACCCCCAGAATTGCTTCTCCATCTTGCGGACCTCCGCTAGGTAGGCTTCCATGTGCTCATCCTTCGGCTCATACACCTTGTTGGAGAAATTGACAAGGAGCTGCGAATCGCCCTTGATGGTGAGGCGTTTCACCCCGAGGGCAGCCGCGGCCTTCAAGCCCGCTATTAAACCTTCATATTCCGCTATGTTGTTGGAGACCTTTTCACCTTGTTGGAACAGAGCTGAACAGCGTAATAGAGCTTGTCCTGAGTGGGCGATATAAGCACCGCCCCAGCCCCTGCGCCATGCCTGGAGAACGCCCCATCGAAGTACATGACCCAGCCTTCTGGCGCCTCGCTTCCCAGGGACAGGGACCGATCCTCGTCGGCCTTGAGGCCTGGCGCCTCAGTCCATTCTGCCACAAAATTCGCTAACGCTGCTCCCTTGATGACTCTGGTCATGCTGAATTCGAGCTGAAATGCTTGCAGCTCTATGTTCCACTCAGCGACCCTTCCAGCTGAATTAGGGCTCCTGAGCACTCTCTCCAGGGGGTATGCCGAGACGACCTTGATGGGGTGACCCTGAAAATAGTGCTACAGCTTGCGCGAGGCCACCAGCAGCGCGAGGAGGAGTTTCTGAGGCATGCGGTATCGTGCCCTTGCATCCCGCAACACCGTGCTGACGAAGTACACTGGGTGCTCAACGAGGTGGAGTGCGTCAGTGCTGGTGGCTCCCTTCGGAGACCATGGCCCCTCTTGAGGCAATGAGGCCTCCTGAGACTGGCCATCTGGAAGAGGGGCCTCTTCCGCCTCCGGTGCGCCCTTCTGTGGTGGCTGATCCTCCTCAGCCGCGGTGGCAATTTCTGTAGGCCTTCCTTGTCCCTGTTCTGCCTTGTCCCGGGCTGCTGCCGCGGTTTTGACTCGGCGCTCCTCTCTGACTACCACCAAGGCTGCGCTGGCGGAGTAGGGAGTGGCGGCGAGGTAAAGCACCAGGGGCTCTTGAGGGCGCGGAGCCAAGATGACCGGTGGGCTGGTCAGGTATCTCTTGAGATCCTGGAATGCCTTGTCGGCCTCTTCAGTCCACTCGAAGGGCCCCTTTTTCTTCATTAGCTGGAAGAAAGGCAGTGCTCGTTCCCCCAACTTGGAGATGAAGCGCCCTAGCGCGGTTACGCGCCCCGTGAGCTTCTGCATTTCTCTAAGGGTCTTTGGTGGGCTCATGTCTTCCACTGCCCTGACCTTCTTCGGGTTAGCCTCGATGCCTCGGTGGGACACGAGGAAACCCAAGAGCTTGCCCGAGGGGACTACGAACACACACTTCTCTGGGTTGAGCCGTAGGTTCACTGCGTTGAGGCTTGCGAAGGTTTCCTCCAAGTCTTGTATCAAGGTCCTGGCCTCCCGAGACTTTACCATAATGTCATCGACGTAAGCTTCAACATTCTTCCCGAGCTGCGGGCCCAAGGTGATGTGCATCAGCCGCTGGAAGGTCGCCCCTACGTTACGCAGCTCGAATGGCATGCATGTGTAGCAGTACACCCCACACGGGGTTAGGAAGGCTGTCTTCTCGACGTCTTCTACCGCCATCTTGATCTGGTGATACCCAGAGAAGGCATCCAAGAAGCATAACAGGTCGCATTCCGCAGTGGAATCGATGATCTGGTCGATGCGGGGGAGCGGGAACGGATCTCGCGGGCATGCTTTATTGAGGTTGGTGAAGTCGACACACATGCGCTCCTTCCCTCCCTTCTTTGGGACAACGACAGGGTTGGCCAACCAATCTGGGTATCGGACCTCGCGAATGACCCCAGCGGCTTCTAATTTGCGGGTCTCTTGGACGATGAAGGCCTACTTTTCTGTGGACTGCCACCTGGCCTTCTGCTTCACAGGGCGCACGTTGGGGCACACGTTGAGGTGATGCTCGATTACACTCCTAGGGATCCCTGCCAACTGGTCAGGCTCCCAAGCGAATACCTTCTTGTTTGCGCGCAGGAACCCGACCAGGGCCTTCTCCTGCTCGGGTTTGAGGTGGGCGCCTATGGTGAAAGTGGCGTTGGTGGACCCGTCCTCATCGACGGGTATCTGCTTGGTTTCTGCCTTGTCTTGGGTGAACAAATGTTTCTTCTTGGCGGGTGCAGCCCCCTTGGGCCCGGGGGTCTCCAAGTCGGCGGGCTGTGCCGACGCCGCCGTCTTGAAGGCGAGCTTGAGCGCCCGCAGCGCGTCCCCGGTGTCTCCATGCATAGTGAGGACACCGCTGCTCCTGGGCATCTTCATGAGGTTGTACGCCGGGTGCGTCACGGCCATGAACTGGGCCAGCGCTGGGTAGCCGAGGATGGCGTTGTAGGGGAGGCCGATGGGGGCGATGTCGAAGTCGACCAGCTCCGTGCGGAAGTTGTCATAGGTGCCAAAGGTTACTGGGAGCTAGATCTGTCCCAGGGAGCTGGACGACTGGCCCCCAACGCCTGAGAAGGGCCGGCTGGGTTGCAGCCGCTCCGGGGGTATGTAGAGGAGGTTGAAGGCCTCGACCGAGAGCACGCTGAGGCTCGCGCCGCCATCAATGAGGGTTCTGGTGACGGCGACCTGGCAGATGGTGGGGGTGCACAGCATGGGGAGCGCACCCGAGCAGGCCGAGTTGGAGGGGTGGTCCTCCGAGCTGAAGGTCAGGCCAGTCTCGGGCGCCGCCCGGTCCAGGGGAGCCCCCTGCCATGTGGAAGCGGCGCCGACCCGGCGGATGAACGGCTTGACGTGGTGACGTGCAGGCAGCGCCTGTGAGCCGCCCAAGAGGGCCGTGACGACCGGGGGTGTTGGTGCAGTGCGATGGGCGGGGGAGAGGTTGCGAGGCTCCATGGGCGCGCGGAGCGTGCGGGACGAAGAACCAGCTGGGGTGAGCGAGGGAGTTGCGATGCGGCCGTCTTGCCGCACGGATAGATGCTGGGACGATGCTTGCCGCTCGTCCCCCGCCGGGCCGGTGGCGGTGTTGACGGCAGGTGATGGGGAACGACGAGGACGCCCGCCGACAGGGGCCGTCTGGGCGACGCGGGAAGCGAGTGCGGCCTGGCGCTCATCGCGGGCCCGACGAGCGTCAGACATGGGCGTGATGGTCGGAGGAGAACGGCGTGATGGAAGACGAATCCCAGCGCACCCCTACCTGGCGCGCCAAATGTCGGATTTCGGGTTCCGGCAGACCCTTGAGGTTCGAACACTGGTGTGCGCGCGGAGATTTCGCCTCCTACCAACCTGCACCCCTCCGCCTCGCTAAGATCTAAACTAAGGAAAGAACAATGCAAGAGACACAGCGTTTATACTGGTTCGGGCCACCGTTGTGGTGTAATACCCTACTCCAGTGCGTGGTGTGGTGGATTGCCTCTTGGGCTGATGATGATGAACAATACAAGGAAGAACAGCCTCGCGAGGGTCTGTTCTTGGCTGGGGCGCTGAACTGCTGGGAGGAGCTCAGTCACCCTTCTCTCTCTCTCTCTGCCTGATCCCTCTCTTTGCTTCTAACCTCTTAGCTCTCTCCTTCTCCTTTTTTTTCTCTTCCACCCCTTGCTCTGTGGGTGGCTGGTCCTATTTATAGAGGCCCTGGTCCTCTTCCCAAATATCAAGCGGGAAGGGAGCCAACAATGGCGGGCTAATTTGAAAGGGGACAACTAGTACTAGCTATCCTGACAAAAGTAGTCTTCGCCTGCGCAAAGCTCTGGTGATGACTCCGTCTTGGGCTCCACGGTGACCTCCGTCTCGTAGTCCTCCTAGTCTTGGTCTCGTTGCACCGAAATGGCAACCTTTGCCTGATGTCTCGGTACTCCGCGGCTGCGCTTGCCCCCTTTGCACCAAAGAGGAAAGGAGGACACTGCGCGGGCTGGCACCCGCCTGGCGCCCTTGGTCGTCATGGCTTGCGTCATGGGCACCTCGTGAGGTACCCCGCCTTGGTCTCTCCGCCTCCTCTTGAGCCAGCCTGACGAGGCCGTGCCTGATGAGGCTCTGTGTCGTCCGCCCCGCGAGGCTTGGCCCCTCGCGAGGGTCTTGGGTTTGTGTTGGTGAAGATGGACCGTGCTGGGCCTCCCTTTGAGCCACGCCGCAGGCCGCAGGCAGGCAAGTCTAGCGACCCCCATTCCTAGAACGCCGACAGATCTAATTTCCGTGTATATTCATTAATGGTATTTGGTTCAACGAACCCAATGCCATAGCGTCCACCTTTTTTCATTTCATAAATCTTCATCCTGCATAATACCACAGAAAAGAATATAGTAAGGATAATTATAGGTAATGATTGATCAAAATGATCACTACAGCTAGCTTGAGATTTAAATTACAGATAGAAATCACTTAGAGACAATAGTTCTGAATACTCAACGGACACAGCTTTCTCATGGTAGTAATGATCCTTCTTGACATTCACCATGAGGGACTCTCAATTGGAAATGTTGGTAATGTCCATGTACCATTGATGCAATTCATACATTCTCGTTGGGAGCTTCTTGACCTCGCCTGGCTCGACCAAAGGTTGGCCCCGGACTTATTTCCGTTTTATTTCCTCCTCTCTAGTCGGAGACATGGGCTCGATATCGAGGAGTTGTCCAACAGTGATCATGAGCATTTCGGCCTGCTCAATATACTCCTCGGTTATTACCACATCGCCCAGCCTGGGAACATTAACAGTTTGCCCACAATAATATTAGGCGCACCTACTCTCATGTGTTGTTGGCACAACAAGTGGGGGGATTGATTGCGCCGCCTGTTCTCCCAGCTGGGGAACGGTTTTACCGCTCCTTTTGCCAGCTGATTTGCTTGATCTCGAGCTCGCCTCTTTCTATAGACGTGCTCCATTTAACTTCTTGATGTGGCGCTCATAGTCTGTGTCAATAGGCTTGGGAGCTGGTGCTCTAGCCATACGAATGAAGTGGTCAATCTTTTCCTCACGCACTTTCTCCCTTGGCGGCGGTGGCGGTTTCGGTGCAAAATGGGCTTCCACCTCGGCCTTCGATCTGGCTACGTTTTCCTCCTCGGACTTGTCGTAAGGCCTCTGCGGAAGAGGCGCGAGGCTTGGACCGTATTGAAACCGCTTGCCTCCGCCTGTACCTCCAGTACTACCTCGACTTGTACCACTACGCACCATAGTTGAGGCGGCTCTCTTCCGTGATTGCTGAGGCGGCGAAGACGGCTGACGTGGCTAAGTTGGAGGCGAAGGAGTGGCCTGAAGCTGTGCCGGACTTGGAGGAGGAGTGGCCTAAAGCTGTGCCGGACATGGAGGAGGAGTGGCCTGACGCTTTGCCGGACTTGGAGGAGGAGGAGTGGCCTGAAGCTGTGCCGAACTTGGAGGAGGAGTGGCCTGACGCGTTGGTGGACTTGGAGGAGCGGGAGTCCGCTGACTCGGTGGCGTACTTCGATGAGGAGTCGGATGACGCGGTGTCGGTGGCCTTCGAAAGATGATGCAATCCTTTCTCCATAGGATGATACGATGGTTGGCCTCTCCCAGTGTGTGCTCATCGTCACCTCCAGGAATGTCAAGCTCTAGCCCCGAATATTGGTCCACCACCTCATCAACCAAGACACGAGCATAGCCCGCTGGAATTGGGTTGCAATGGAAGGTTGCCTCAGGGGGATTTGTAAAAGCAAGGGCGTCCGCCACCTTCAGGGATATGTTCTTCATTTTGAAGTGTAGCTCGCAGTTAGTGTTCTCCATGATGTCATCCACTGGGTAGCTATCTAGCAATGCGTCACCCGGGGCGGAACCAACGCTGCTGCTCGGCATGGATGGGACGGTGCTATCCAATGTTGGATCATCCGCTAGCTGCTGCAGCTGCTGAGACCCCCTTTGCTGGCTAAGTGAGTCGATTTGCTCCTACTGCCGCTGGAATTTGACTGCCAAGTCCGCGTGCGCTGATTCTAGGCCTTGAAGGCGTTCATAGTCTAGCTTCCTCTGCTCCTCCTCCATCTTCCTCTTCTTCTCCTCCGCAATCTTCTTTCTCGCACGGGTTTTGTAGTCAGTGTTCCAGTCTGAAAACCCCTCGTACCACGGAATAGCGCCCATGCCTCGTGTTCTTCCCAGGTGTTCAGGATTTCCCAGCACACGCGTAAGCTCGTCGTTCTCTATGTTGGGCTGGAACACCCCCAATCGAGCCTCTTCTATTGCAACAAGTAGCTTATCTTCGGCTCCGTCCAGACATGCCTTCTTCGAAACTTTGCCTGTCTTCGGGTCCAACTCCCCCCCATGCGCATAGAACCAAGTCCTGCACCTGGGGGCCATCTCAATGTTTCTGGAGTGACACCTGCATCCTCCATCTCTTTCTCAGACTTATCCCACTTAGGCATTCCCACCGCATAGCCACCTGGCTCCAGCTTATGGAACTTATCCTTTTTGCGGCATTGGCCTTGTTTATTCTCGACCGTTCCTTAGATAATTCCGAATCCTTGAATTGCACGAAATCGTCCCAATGAGCACTTTGCTTCTCTAGTGTTCCCTCGAATACTGGAGTCTTCCTTCCTCCCTTGACGTACTTGGCCCATTCATAATTCTTGTGGTTGTTGAATGCAACTGCCATCTTCCTAAGAGCAGCGTCCTTGACTTTCTCCACATCTGCATCTGTGAAATGATCTGGTAGGGTGAAATGTTCCATGAGCATTTCCCAAAGCAGAAGTTTTTGTCTGTCGTCGACAAAAGTAACTCCTGGACGTGGCTTTGCTAGCTCTCTCCATTCTTGAAGGGAGATCGGGAGTTGGTCCTTCACAAGAACTCCGCACTGACAAATGAACTTGTCCGCAATCTTCTTAGGCGCTAATGGTTCACCATTAGGTTTGATGGCCTCGATATTGTACTTTACGCCCTCCTTTAACTTTTTGTTCGGGCCTCGTTTCCTATTGCCTGAAGATTTGCTCGATCTGGATGGCTAAAAGAAGAAAGATCGATTCGTTAATATATCTTCAAGTCATTTGAAACATGTGATGATCACCAGATGCCTGCTTATATAAATATATATACCTCGCCGGTCTTTGTTGTTTCAAGATCAACATTTTCTTCGTCATTTTCATAGTTCATGACTTCATCAATTCGGTCGTCGCGATCGAATATCATATCACCCTCCCTGGTGTTGTTTAGATATTCGGAGCCGTCATAATATTCTTCATTCTGATCATCATCTGGCCGGCGAGAATTGCGTATGATATTGAACAGGGCCTCTTCTCCCTCTCTGCCGGTATTGTCCGCCATAGGTTTTGTTTAACTAATCCAAAAGAAATATATTCAAATTACAATGCATGGATGCAATCAATTAATAAGGAAAAACTGAATCAATCATAGTACATAATAAGCATCATCGAATATAATCTCAAATACGTCGTCTCGAATAATAGACATAATCTCGAATACATCGTCTCGAATAATATATATAATCTCGAATATTATATATCGAATACATCACTAGCTAGCTAGCTAATAAAGATCGAATACTAGAGAGTAATCTAGGCGGTGGACAACCAAAGTGAAGGAACCATCACTGGATCATAGCTCGGGTGATCTCCCTAGAGAACCTACCAGGTATTGGAGAACCTGACGTCCATAGCAGCCATGTAGCGATGGACGTGCTCGTCCTCCTCCCTGACACGGCGATGTGCCACCACCGACGGGGCTGGCTCCCTCCGCACCGAAAGTGGCGCATGCGAACGCCACCAAAGGAGATGAGGTCGACGACGGGACCCGGGGCCGGGTTCCTCACCAAGCGTCGCGCCCCTGAAGGTAGCACCTCCCAGTGCCAGCCCGGCGGAGCCCAGTCCCGTACATGGGTCCTCTGAAGCAGGACGTCGTCGCGAACGGTCGACGGCGAGGATGCGGGTCGGGCTTCGTCGACAACAAATACTATATGCCGCAAAAGTAAAGTAACATTTTTTAAATGATTGATTGTGATTTCATATATGCAAATTGTAAATTTTATAACTAAAACTAACAGTTCTAATATTTCTATAACTAAAAAACATTTCTATATAACTAACATTTCTACATAACTAACATTTCTAATATAACTAACATTTATATATAAGTAACATTTCTAATATTTCTATATAACTAACATTTCTATATAACTAACATTTCTAATATTTATGTAACTAAAAAACATTTCTATATAACTAACATTTCTAATAGTTCTATAACTAAAAAACAGAAAGATTGTGTGTGTGTGTGTGTGGTACATGGCTGCCGGGGCAGGAGCTCACCGGCGAGGCGCGACGACGGGGGGCAGCGACGGGGATGGGGACGGAGAAGGAGACGGCGACGGGCCGGGCGGGGACGACGGGAGGACGGGGCGCAGCGCGGCGACGGGGACGACGGGGACGGGGACGGCGACGGCGACGGACGGCGACGAGGGGCGGCAGTGACGGGGCAGAGGAGAAAGAAGCAGAGGGAGAGATGAGAAACTGACAAATTTTTTGAAGTGTTTTCTTATATAGAACAACCTTTAGTACCGGGATGAGCCACCAACCGGTACTAAAGTTCTGTTTTGGCCAGGCCAAGTGGCGGGAACGGCACCCCTTTAGTACCGGGTGGTGGCTCCAACCGGTACTAAAGACCCCGCCCCCTTTAGTACCGGTTTGAGCCACCACCCGGTACTAAAGGGGGTGCGCTGGTGCAGGTGCGGTGCGAAATGTTTAGTCCCACCTCGCTAGCCGAGGGGCGTCCGCACTGGTTTATAAGCCCCAGTGCGGTAGCTCCCTCGAGCTCCTCTCCAAAGCAGGCCTTTGCGGGCCTACATCCTGGCCCAACAACAGGTTGGGTTTCTAGTCGTATGCAGGCCGCTGTGGCGTAGTAGGTGGGCTTTTTTTCCTATTTTTTTGCTTTATTTATTTTTGTTTTATTTATTTTTGAGTTGTTTTTTGCTGTATTTAGAGTTTCTTTGTGAATATTTTTGCTTTAGGTACAAAAAATTACAAACTTTCTGTTAGTACCGGTAGTTTACAAATTTGAATAGATTAAATTTTGAATTATTTGAAATTTGTGTGAATCACTAGTTTGTGAATAACTTAACTTTGAAAATAGATTTTTCAGTGATTCGTTTTTCTTATGTTTAATATTAGTGTGTTTTATCATTATATTAAATTTGGTAATCCTTAGGTTATTTAAAAATGAAATGCCTTTGTAACGGATGAGTTTTCGTCCGAAACCCTGATACTTCGAAAGAGATTGTCCATTTTGTATACGAAGTGCATCCAGTTTTTGCGGTAACCCTTTCTAATTTTTTGCACATGCTATGTGGGTGAAATTATGATACCATGCCAACTTTCAACCATTTCTGAGTTCATTTGAAATGCTTTTCAATTTCAGGGTCATTTAGCTGAAAAAATCAGTAAATGCATGAAAGAATTTGCTTGCACATAAAATTTCTTTGCGTTTCAAATGCCAAAACACATAACTAGCTACCCTAACTATTACAGAGATTCCCTCCTGGGTATGAAACACAGAAGAAAGTGATGATAGTGAAGCCGATCACATCCCAGATCTTTGGGTGTGAAACTTTTTCTTCGCGTGTGTCCCTTTGCGCCGTAGCCATGGAAAATCTTCATCATTTAACTAGATGCTCGGGTCAATATTCACTATGAATGGAGCAATTTCATCAAAATTTTCATAATCTCCTGACATGTCTGTCTTGTCATCCACCCCACGATGTTTCTCTTCCCAGAAAGAACTATGTGCCGCTTTGGCTCATCGTACGATGCATTCGCTTCCTTATATTTTCTTTTTATCGGCTTGGTAGACATGTCCTTCACATAGAAAACCTGTGCCACATCATTGGCTAGGATGAAATGGTTCGTTTGCATATGCAAGATTGTTGAGATCCACTATTGTCATTCCGTACTGCGGGTCTTCCGTTACCCCGCCTCATGTCATATTGACCCATTTGCACCGAAACAAAGGGACCTTCAAACCACGTCGATAGTCAAGTTCCCATATGTCCTGTATATAACCATAATATGCTTCCTTTCCCGTCTTGGTTTCTGCATCAAAGCGGACACCACTATTTTGGTTGGTGCTCTTCTTATCTTGGGCGATCGTGTAAAACGTATTACCATTTATCTTGTACCCTAGGAAAGTCATTATATTCGAAGATGGTAACTGAGATAGCAAGTACAGGTCATCTTCAATAGAGGCATCATGTATGGTACATGTCTGAAACCAGCTGGCGAAACTCCTGGTTTGTTCACGTGTAATCCAGTGATCAGACCGCTCCGGGTGTTTGGAGCGTAGCAAATTCTTGTGTTCATCCATATACGGAGCCACCAAGGCGGGATTCTGTAGAACTGTGTAGTGTGCTTCAGTGAGAGAATGTCCGTCCATACATATTTTTTGTTCCCCTCCTAGAGTGCTTTTTCCATCCAGTCTGCCCTTATGCCACGATTCAGGAACACAAATCGGCTTAAGGTCAGGAATAAAGTCAATACAAAACTCAATGACCTCCTCATGTTCATGGCCCTTGGAGATGCTTCCTTCTGGCCTAGCACGGTTATGAACATATTTCTTTAAGACTCCCATGAACCTCTCAAAGGGGAACATATTGTGTAGAAATACAGGACCCAAAACATTAATCTTTTCACATAGGTGAACTAGGACGTGCGTCATGATGTTGAAGAAGGATGGTGGGAACACCAACTCGAAACTGACAAGACATTGCAGCAAATCATTCTCTAACCTTGGTATGATTTCAGGATCGATTACCTTTTGAGAGATTGCATTGAGGAATGCACATAGCTTCACAATGGCTAATCGCACGTTTTCCGGTAGAAGCCCCCTCAATGCAACCAGAAGCAGTTGCATCATAATCACGTGGTAGTCATGAGACTTTAGGTTCTGGAACTTTTTTCTGCCATGTTTATTATTCCCTTTATATTCGACAAGAAGCCAGATGGTACCTTAATACTGAGCAGGCATTCAAAGAAGATTTCCTTCTCTTCTTTGGTAAGAGCGTAGCTTGCATGACCCTGATGTATGCCGTCTTTTCCGTGCATACGTTGCTGGTCCTCCCGTGCCTCAGGTGGGTCTTTTGTCTTCCCATACACGCCCAAGAAGCCAAGCAGGGTCACACAAAGATTCTTCGTCACGTGCATCACGTCGATTGTGGAGCGGACCTCTAGGTCTTTCCAATAGGGCAGGTCCCAAAATATAGATTTCTTCTTCCACATGGGTGCACGTCCGTCAGCGTCATTCGGAACAGGTTGTCCACCAGGACCCTTTCCAAATACCACCTTCAAATCCTTGACCATATCATGTACATCAACACCAGTACGGTGGCGAGGCTTCATCCGGTGATCCGCCTCACCTTTGAAATTCTTGCCTTTCTTTCTTACGGGATGCCTGCTCAGAAGAAATCAACGATGTCCTAGGTACACATTCTTCTTACAATTAGCCAAATATATACTGTTGGTATCGTCCAAACAGTGCGTGCATGCACGGTATCCCTTGTTTGTCTATCCTGAAAGGTTACTAAGCGCAGGCCAATCATTGATGGTCACGAACAGCAACGCCTTTAGGTAAAATTCTTCCCCCATGTGCTCATCCCACGCACGTACACCTGTTCCATTCCACAGTTGTAAGAGTTCTTCAACTAATGGTGTTAGGTACACATCAATGTTGTTGCCGGGTTGCTTAGGGCCTTGGATGAGCATTGGCATCATAATGAACTTCCGCTTCAAGCACAACCAAGGAGGAAGTTTATACAAACATAGAGTCATAGGCCAGGTGCTATGGTTGCTGCTCTGCTCCCCAAAAGGATTAGTGCCATCTGCGCTTAGACCAAACCATACGTTCCTTGTGTCATCTGCAAACTCCTTCCCGTACTTTCTTTCAATTTTTCTCCACTGCGACCCGTCAGCGGGTACTCTCAACTTTCCATCTTTCTTACGGTCTTCTCTGTGCCATCGCATCACCTTGGCATGCTGTTTGTTTTGGAGCAAACGTTTCGACCGTGGTATTATAGGAGCATACCACATCACCTTGGTAGGAATCTTCTTCCTGGGGCGCTTGCCCTCGACATCACCAGGGTCATCGCGGCTGATCTTATAGCACAATGCACTGCATACTGGGCAAGCATTCAAATCCTTGTACTCATCGCGGTAGAGGATGCAATCATTAGGGCATGCATGTATCTTCTGCACCTCTAACCCTAGAGGGCAGACAGCCTTCTTTGCTTCGTACGTACTCTCAGGCAATTCATTGTCCTTTGGAAGCATATTCTTTATCATTACCAGCAACTTTCCAAATCCCTTATCAGATACACCATTCTCTGCCTTCCATTGTAGCAATTCCAGTGTGGTGCCCAGCTTTTTCTTGTCACCTACGCAATTCGGGTACAACAATTTTTTGTGATCCTCTAACATGCGCTGCAACTTCTTCTTCTCCAAATTACTTGCGCAGTTTCTCTTTGCATCGGCAATGGCCCGACCTAGATCATCAACGGGCTCATCCGATGCCTCTTCTTCAGCTTCTTCCCGCATTGCCGGCTCAGCTTCTTCCCGCATTACCGGCTCAGCTTCTTCCCTCATTGTTGCATCATCGTATTCAGGGAACCCATGGCCAGGATAGCTGTCGTCGTCCTCTTCTTCTTCATTGTCTTCCATCATAACCCCTCTTTCTCCATGCTTGGTCCAAACATTATAGTGGGGCATGAAACCGGACTCAAACAGGTGGACATGAATGGTTCTTGACGTAGAGTAATTGTGACCATTCTTACAGCCAGCACATGGACAAGGCATAAAACCATCTGCCCGCTTGTTTGCCTCAGCCGCAAGCAGAAAAGTATGCACACCATTAATGAACTCGGGAGAGCATCGGTCATCGTACATCCATTGCCGGCTCATCTTCAATTCACAGCACCGAAAAAACCAAATTAATACAATACATAAAGTTCATACATAAATATCATACAACACTTAAATGCAACAAAAAAAATAACTTTCTAGCTAAAGAATTTAAATGCAACAACAAATGTGATCAAGATCGCAACTAAGGTAACAATTGATCCAACAGCATAATGATACCAAGCCTCACTATGAATGGCATATTTTCTAATCTTTCTAATCTTCAAGCGCATTTCCTCCATCTTAATCTTGTGATCATCGACGACATCGGCAACATGCAACTCCAATTCCATCTTCTTCCCCTCAATTCTTTTCAATTTTTCCTTCAAATCCTCATTTTCTCTTTCAACTAAATTTAACCTCTCGACAATAGGGTCGGTTGGAATTTCCGGTTCAACTACCTCCTACATACAAATATCTATGTCAACTTGATGGGCATAATTTGTCATAAACACGAAATGCAATGAATAGTTTTAAAAGAGAATATACCACATCTGAATCATAACCCGGACGAGGGCCGACGGGGACGGATATCAAAACTATGGCACTATGTATAACAAACAACGTATGGGAAAGATAATTATACGAGTAACTATATATCAAAATCACACAAACATCAATTTTTTATATAAAACTTCATGAACAAGAGGCTCACCACAACGTGGTGCCGGCGACGGGACGTTGCGAGCGATCGACGGTGGTTACGACGGAGATTTAGAAGGTAATAAGTAAACCACACCTACATATGCAAACTAAGTGTTATTTTTGACCTCAAATTGCATATAAATCAAATACTAGCACATATATATAATTCCTCCCAAATTACTAAACTCAAAAATCAATCACTATATAAAGCATTGCACGAGCTAATCTAGCAATGAGAGATGAAAGGACAAAGTTGCTAACCTTTGTGATCATTTGAATGGATGGGGCCTTCAAATCTTGACAAATTTTGGGCAAAATGTGTGATGAGCTTGAGAGGAAGAGGGAAAAGAACAGAGAGGAGAGGGGAAAGGGGAAGAACAGAGCGAGCTCGGGTGGACGAAGGGTCTATGTAGGACGACCTTTAGTACCGGTTCGTGATACGACCCGGTACTAAAGGTGCTGGAGGGGCCCCGGACTGACAACATCCTGCCACCACTCACTTTAATACCGGTTCGTGGCACGAACCGGTGCTAAAGGTTCGCCACGAACCGGTACTAATGAGAGCGGGCGGCCTGCCGTTGGAACCGGCACTAATGCACACATTAGTGCCGGCTCAAATTCAAACCAGCACTAATGTGCTTCACATTTGACCCTTTTTCTACTAGTGCTTGCTGCACCAATTGAGAAAGAGCCGCTGTTGTTATACGTAGCCGCCAACTCACGAGATGTTAGTGTGGCGATTGTGGTGGAGCGCAAGGAGGTGGGTAAGGAGCATCCGGTTCAATAGCCGGTTTACTATGTCAATGAGGTGTTAAATGATTCCAAACAATAATATCCACATTGGCAGAGGCTCGTATATGGGGTGTTCATGGCAAGCCAAAAACATAAACATTATTTTCAGGGTCACCCAATCACTGTGGTTATCTCTGCTCCTTCGGGAGACATCATTCAAAACAGAGAAGCCACTGGACGAGTCGCCTAGTGGGCCATTGAGCTTGGGTCACATGGGTTGAAGTATGTACCACGTACTGCAATCAAGTCTCAATCACTGGTTGATTTTATTAATGACTGGACAGAGATGCAGATGCCAGAAGAGAAACCAGACAACACATATTGGACTATTCACTTTGATGTGTCCAGACAACTGGAAGGCTCAGGGGCTGGAGTTGTTTTAACCTCCCCTCGAGGTGACAAATTTTGTTATGTGTTGCGGCTGATGTTTCCTTGAACTAACAACGCGGCGGAATATGAAGCCTTGATCCATGGTTTTCGAGTGGCCAAAGAGATGAGCCTGAGCCGGGTCTGGTGTCTTGGCGACTCAGATTTAGTGGCTCAACAAGTATCAGGCAAGTGGGATTCCAAAGATCCTCTCATGGCGGCTTATCACCTCGAAGTTGATGCTGTTGCAGGGCATTTTAAAGGTTACCAGGTGGAGCACATTGACCGTAGGAAGAACGAAGCGACTGATGCTTTAAGCCGGTTGGGATCTCAGCGTAAGGTGGTGCCACCTAACACCTTTTTGGATGTTTTGCATAACCCGTCTATTAAGTTACCCACAGAAGAAGATCTAGCTGTTCCTGACCCGGAGGCACAGTTGGTGGCGGCTCTTTATGTCATCCTAGATTGGACAGTGTCGTTCTTGGCTTACATGACCGGGGTAGAGTTGCCAGCGGATGAGACCCTAGCTCAACAGATAACCCGGCGGTCTAAGTCAATGACGATTTCTGATGCAGAACTATACCATCGCAGCGTCTCTGGAGCGTTTCAGTGGTGTGTTTCCCCTGAAGAAGGCCAAGAAATACTTTGTGAGATCCATGAAGGCGATTGTGGTCATCACTCTGGGTCAAAATCTCTGGTGGCCAAGGCTTTATGTAACGATTTTTACTGGTTGACGGCTCACGCCGATGCAGAGGATCTGGTTAGCAAATGTGATGGATGTCAAAAGTTCGCACGAAGAGCACATGTGCCGGCTCAAGAACTCCGGATGATTGCAATCACTTCGCCATTTGCGGTCTGGGGGCTTGACATGGTGGGACCTTTCAAAAGGTCTAAGGATGAAAAGACACATCTTTTAGTGGTAGTTGATAAATTCACAAAGTGGGTTGAGGCAGAGCCGGTGAGTAAGTGTGATGCGGCCATGGCGGTTCAGTTCATGAAAAAGCTGATCTTTCGTTTTGGTTTTCCACACAGCATTATCACTAATAATGGCACTAATCTATCCCAAGGGGCTATGGAGGAGTTTTGTCAACGTGAGCATATTCGGCTTGATGTTTCTTCTGTAGCTCATCCTCAATCCAATGGTCAAGCTGAGAGAGAAAATCATGAAATTTTAAAAGGTCTCAAACCCCGGATTATGGTTCCTTTATAGGGAACGCCGGGTTGTTGGGTAGAGGAATTACCCTCGGTGCTGTGGAGTATCAACACCACACCTAACAGGTCTACAGGTTACACACCTTTCTTCATGGTGTATGGAGCAGAAGCAGTGTTACCTAGTGACATCCGTCATGACTCGCCCCGTGTGGCGGCTTATGTTGAAGCTAATAATGAACAAGCTAGACAGGATGCACTTGACTTATTAGATGAGGAAAGAGACGTAGCAACTGCTCGATCAACAATTTATCAATAGGACCCGCGTTGTTATCACAGCCGCCGGGTTAAGTCCAGGACTTTTCAGGAAGGTGACCTAGTGCTCCGGCTCATCCAGGATCTGTCAGATGCACACAAGTTATCCCCACCTTGGGAAGGACCCTTAGTGGTCAGCAAGAACTTAAACAATGGGTCATATTACCTCATTGACGTTCGAGAGCACAAAGACTCACGTAAGTCAGAAGAGGAGACCCGCTGGCCGTGGAACATTGCTCAACTTCGGCCATACTACACCTGAGCCACCGGCTCTCATCATGTACATACTTTAACATTGTATGTACCATGCTATGTAATAAAACAGGACCATCAGTCTCTTTTCTTTTCAAAGATTACGCATTTTTGCTATTTCTTATTTTCAAATGACTGTTAAGGAGCCGATCATATTTGAATCAAGTCTAACCTTTTTCGGTCCGGCTTATGATCATATTCGAATCTAGCTGCAATTATCTTGGTCACTTGGGGGCTTCCTATTCAAACATAGGTCATATTCGAACCAAAGAGAACATAGCTGCCGTAACCCTCTTGATCGGCTCAAGGCCAAACTCACTAGGGGGCTTCTTGATCGTATCTGAATCATAGCTTAACCCCTTTTCGGTCCAACTTGGATCGTATTCGAATCAGGGTCGCTAAAAACCTATCAAGGTCATTTGGGGGCTTCCTGTTCAAACATAGGTCGTATTCGAACCAAAGAGAACATAGCTGTCGGTACCCTCTTGATCGGTGCAACGCCAAAGCCACTGGGGGCTATATGGTCGTATTCGAACCTTAGCTTAACCCCTTTGGTCCGGTTTACTGATCGTATTCGAATCAGAAACCCCCAACCTTCAAATACAAGGTTAAATCGTATTTATTACCTGCTATTTGCCTTTTAGTTCTTTGTTGTTCAATTTAACAAATAATTAGCATGGTCTTCTTCGCCGGCTGGACTATTTGACAACAAAGCCACCAAGGTATGATGATCATTAATTATTCAGAAGTATTGACTTCTCAAAAATATGGAGTTATCAACTTCATTACCAGGGTTATTTAAACCGGTGGTCTAAGGATCAAAGGTACAAGTATGACTATTGTTTACAAGCAATTGCCCGTTGTATTAATCAAAGGGTTATTTTCAGCCTTGTTCTCTTTTTATGTCTGTTTCTGTTGTCTACTATGGTAAACATATTGGCTATAAGCTGAGTGTTCTAACCATTCGGTACTAAGCCGCCAAGCCATTTTTTTCCTTTTGTGTCTATAGGAACAAAGCTGAAGTATTGCAGAAACAATCATAAAATATGATGCATATATTGCCATCAGGAAATACAGAATCACACACAGTATTTTATGGACAATGGCATAGGCAAGGCATTCAGTGTTTTCACAGCTAATCTATTACAAGGCTTTTTATAAGCCGATGAAGATGGTTATTACTCCTCCCTCACCAGTTCACCGCCCTCTGCTGTTTGGAAGCTGGGTTTTGACCAGTCAAAACCGTTCACGGTGACGAATTCTTCTTCTTTGTCAATCAGGCCGACCGGGTCAACTTCCGGGGCAAATGTATTTTCACGAACAGGCGGGATTAAATCAGTCACCTTGTACGAGGGAGTTGCCATCTTCTTATTTTCAACATCAAAACCCAGCTGATACTTGTCGATGTTGGTTTCATCTCCAAGAATAGTCGCCTGAGGTCGGACGCCGCGCACGCAAGCCATGAAGTCATCTTGCTCAAAGGGAGATCCGTCTTCCTTCATGGTAGGATATCCTCTCGCCATGTCCACCGGGTCTAGATCTGGCACCCAAGCCTTGGAGTGGCTCAGGGCAGTCAAAGCTCTGGCTCTCGCACAGGAGCGCTTCACTTCTTGAAACCTGGCGCGTAGGATTGACAGTTTCTTTAAGACGCCGCTGAGCCGGTTGGGTCCTTCATTGGTAGGAGAGATGGCGGCAAGTGCCCGTTGTGCACCAATATACAATTGCTCCACTAAGGTATACACTGCCTTTAGTTTAATCACATGATCTTGGCTCAGATTCCTGCTTCGTGGGCCTGCACGTATTTTATAAACAAAGTCAGTTGGCTGCTTATATTCTGGATCAACAAAAAGTACACAAGATATAAGACAGTCGGCTTACCAAAGATGGCGGCCACCATTTGAGACACCCGACCCTTTAAACTGTTCAGCTCTGTTGAAACCTCTTCAAGGGCTGCTTCGGCCTTCTCGGCGCGTTGTGTTAGAAGCGTTTTTTCCTCTGCCCGGGTTTTCTTCTTGGCAGTGAAGCTGGTCTTTAAATTTTCCATCTCAAAGAGACTTATTTTCAATTTGGAGTTAGCAAACTTGATTTCTACCTCCTGACCCGCTAGCCTGGTCTTCGCATCAGTCAATTGCGAGCTCAGTTCAGATAAGGCATTCTGCAAAAAATGTACCTAGATGAGTCAAGATTTCGCTTAAGGTTCAAAAATCAAGATTCAAGTCTCAAGTACTTTACAAAAATCACTTGACACATGGGGGCTAATATATGCCAAAACAATTTCTTATGACTCTAAAGACATACTTTAAGTCCCAAGTACTTTACAAAGTAATAACACTTGGCACTTGGGGGCTAATGTATGCTATTCAGCAAGTTTCTCAAGGTTAAGCCGGATTATGAAGTTCTTTGAATACGGTACAAGACAATTTAAAGTACCGGCTCATTTATGATCAAAATGAACCGGCCCTTGGGGACTACAGGTGACGCTTTGTTCTATTTTATTGAACTCAAGAAAAAAGTCTTGGCCTATATTATAAAATCTACAGATCATTTTGGTTCTCTCATAATCTGAAGACTTGGGGGCTGGCAAAATATAGATAAGCCATAAGAACATACCTCGTATTTCAGCTGTAACTGTTCGACCATTTCGATCTCTGAGTCGCGACTGGAGTGCACATGGCTGAGATAGCCGGATAAAATATCGTTGGCATTCAGATGATCATAACGTGCAACATCAAAGCGCACTTTCTGTCTCTCCAATGCCTCTTGTTTCACCGTGTGTTGAGCCAACACGGTTGGATTCCTCAGCTCAACAATACGACTCCCGATGATCAAAACATCTTGCGCAGACGGTGATGGTGGGTTGGGTGAGCTTGATGGTCCAGTTGTGGAAGGATTCACGGTGGTGTCATCAAACGACGGCTTAGGAGGATTTGCTTCTTCATTGATAGGCGGGTCTTCTGGAGTTTCAATTGATGGAGGAGAAGGTGGCCTTGCCAGTTCACGAGCAAGGATGGCGGGTCTTCCGCCGGTTTAGTCACCTTGGCCTTCTTAGACTTAGCTTGGCCACTAAGTGAAAGATTATAGGACTGTCAGTATAAAGAGACAATTTGAAAAACATGGAAGACAAAGGATTTTTCCTTACCCAGGGGCAGTCTTGAAGGCCGGAAACTGGGTTTGAGACGAGTCGCCTAAAGAGCGAGATACCTCCTGCAAAGATAAAGCAAAGTAAGTAATACGAGGAAGGACACCCATTAACAGAAAGTCAAAGACAAAGAAATAAACCTCATTCTGGCGTTTTTGGGGAGTTTGTTGAAGAACAACAGCCGGTTCGTCTTCGGTCCAGGCTTGACGGCAGCTCTCATGTTGCTACCTTTTCAAAAGAAAGTGAGGATCCAGATAAGCTAAAGGGTGTGAAAACCTTACTTTCCGGGTTACGACTTGAAGTTTCTGTCTTGGCAAATGGGCTGAGTTGAAGGAAATAGTTACCTCTTCTTCCACGGCCTGACTAGCCCTAGTGTTGTCCTGGTAATGATCAGTGTTAATAAGATTATTAAAAAGTTGGCCAAGGGAGTCAAGGGATACCTCCGACTCAGAAGTATCATCGAGTTTCATCATATCATCAGCGGTGCTCTTCCTCTTCTTTTTTAACCTCCGGGTCATTTTCTTGGCGTTTATGGCGGCGGCTCTTGCTTTCTTGGCAGCTTCATGGTCATATTTAACTTTCCAGAAATCAGATCTGACCTGTACACATGTAAAAACAAGATGAAAGGTCAGACAAGTATTAAACAATACGGCTGGGAAAAATACAAAGGAGGGAGATCATAGTGTCCTTACTTCTGGCACCAGGTTAAGCTTGCAGAAGGGGTTTAACCCGACGATACTGCAGTCTTCGTATTTTCCGTTCAGCAGAAGGGTTGACATTGAAAGAATATCTTCTTCTGTTAGTTGAACGTAGCTGTGACGAAGAGAGTCATCTGGGCCTCCACCATACTCGTACATCAGTTTTGACCGACGGCTTAGAGGGATAACCCACCATGAGATCCAGCAATGGGTCAGATCTACTCCGGTTAAGCCGTTTCCTAATAAGGCATTAATCCTCTTTATTGATAGGACCAGCTTCTTGCGTTCGACAGCAGTAAGCTTGTTAGGGAGCGCGAACATGGAATCAAGACGTTCGGGGCGATAACCCGGCAATGGCTTCTCGTTTGCAGGTGAAATGTCTTGACAATAGAACCAAGTATCATTCCAGTCTTTTGGATGACTCGGCAAGACTATGAGGGGGAAGACAGCGCCCTGCCGGCGCTGAATTGAGATGCCTCCAAGCTCCAAGCTAAGGTCGTTGGTGCACTCGTTCTGCCAGTTCAGATAAAAATATTCTCTAAACAGCTCCACGGTTGGCTCTTCTTGAAGATACACCTCATAGAGAACTTGGAAGTTAAAGATGTTAGAAATGGAATTGGGCCCGATATCTTGAGGGTGGAGTTTGAAAAAGTGGAGGACCTCTCTGAAGAACTTTGAGCCGGGAGGTGAGAAGCCATGATTCATATGGTCAGTAAAAACAATCACTTCGCCATCCCTTGGATTGGGCCGTTCTTCGTCCGGGTTAGGGGCACGGTAAGACATGACGTCTTTTCCTGGCAAAAATCCTATGGTGAAGAACTCCTTCAAATGTTCCTCAGTTACGGTTGAGGGAACCCAGTTATAGATGGTTGGCGCTTTGGACGGCATGATGTTCAAAAACGAACTGAAAAGAAAGGCAACATGCCGATTCAATTCAATGGTAAAATTAACAGTTAAATGATGATAATACAGGGGAGTAATGGCAGCTTAGCTAAGGGCTAATTCCATATAAGGAAAAGTAAGCCGACACAGTAAGCCGCCATGACTACAAATATTTGAGAAAGCAAATTCAGCTAAGTGTTGAGACAAACAAGTTTCCTAATTACTTGTTATTATTCCAGATCAAATGGCTATTCAAAATGGGAAAAATTCTAGACCTAAAAAGTTTAGCACAGATGAGTCTGTAAGTTCTAATGAGGTCTTTGAACCAGAGAAAGGGATCTGTGGGTGTCAAGAGTAGGCACAAAACCACTACCGCACAAGCATATATATCTTTTTGGATCAAGAAGAGGCCTGCGGTGGAAGAACTACGAAGAACTGCAATGAACTATGAAGAACACGCAGAAGCCTGGAAACCCTAATGCGGATCTAAGAAGCGAAAAGGAGAACACTTATAGCCACAAATCTTCTACGGAGGTCGCCGCTGTTTTCTCTGGACCGATTTGAGTTGCTACAGCGGCCTAGGTCGACGGAGACGGAGGTGAAGCGCGACGGCGGCGAGGCTCGAGCAGCAGAAGGGTTGCGAGAGGAAGAAGATGGAGAGAGAGAAGAATGAGGAAGGCCGCGGCGTGCCTATTCATAAGGAAAAAGGTGAACAAAAATCGAGGAAGAGTCGAATAATGGTTATCCAACTACACTAACACCTCGATTCTCGGAAGGCATTAAAGATGAAGATCCGTTGGGGGATGATGTCATAAAAGTTTTTTCTGTTTTCAAGAGATGACTTCATGGCGGGTTACAAAAAGCTTCTGCGAGGATAAGAAGATGGATTTTGTTTAAGTGTTGAAGTTTGACAAAGAACAAAGTTCAAAGTCAACCTGGGGCCTAATGTTGGGGATATAGCTATTAGTTATAACCCACCCAGGAGGGGCTGGGTCAGCCCCAGTGGCGGGTTACAAAGAAAGCTTAGTAAACATTCAAGACGATAGTTTATAGAAGGCCCTAGGGCCTAGAGGCAGCTTAAGGCCCAATATTGTAAACCGCCGTATGTAAGGAAAGTCTTGAAAGGCATGTAAAGGAAGTCACCGAGCCGGACAAGATTATGAGCCGGCCGGGACTCTGTAAGCCACCAGGCGTCAACCCGTGTATATAAGGGGACGACCTGGTGGCGGCTTAGGGCAAGAAACAAGAGATCGATAACCAAGCCGGCGAGTTAAGCCTCTTGGTGATCGAAACCCCAGCAATACCAACACAACTAAACGTAGGCTTTTTCCTTCATCGTAAGGGGCCGAACTAGTATAAAACCTCTTGTGTCCTTTGTCCCGATTAACCCCTTTAAGCTTCCTAGTTGCGATGGCCCTACGACTAAGTCCTTTCGCTAGGACATCTACCGTGACAATTCCACGACACGTTCCTTACGCGAATTGCAGATATCATGATCCCATCCTAATATTTGGATAAAACTTATATCTTTAATCAATGTGTACAGCAGTCGTATACGTGTAGTTTACCTCTCCATCGGTGGTCTCTCACACATGCTCACACACTCTCTCCCGAGGTGTCTTTATCACACACATGCTCTCGATATAACCCTCCCTCCCTCTCGTAACCATTTACGACTGTTTTCACTAACCTTTATCACAAGCACTCTTCCTCTCGCAAGCATACACACGCACAATCCCCATCGACCCTTTCTATATACATAGACCTTCCTATGTGTCTCCTGTATACACATTATCTTTAGGACTGTCTCTCACGCATTGTCTCACACCACTCTTCCTAATCGACGAGTATGATTCTAGCAGAGCATTCTGTAGGATGCCCCCTAAAGTTAGGTTGGATGAATAGTAATATCAGAGATAAAGGGGTTACCTTAGTCCTAGAACCTAGGGTTACAAATCCTAGCCGGCTTTGTCAGTGGACATAGAGTCCTTCACAATTATGCTATCTTTGTCTTGTACGACTAGTCATCCATGGGTCTCCCTTAATGTGTCACGGGCCGACCAATGTGGCGCAGGACGGAACCGAACGAAGGGCCTCACCTCGACCCACCGGACCTCACGTGGTGACACACCCTCTGCCCCCACGTCTCGTTATCTTCTCACACCCACGCATACCAACACAGACACTACACACAAAAAATATATTCTCCTGGTGCCTCTACCCACTCCCCCCTTGCATATACGCACTCAAGGGAATCTCTCGCCGTGACGTCATATTCATCTCTCTCTCTAGACCACCCTCATTTCTCGTGCTATCTCTCCCATGCCCCCCTATCGGCCCCTCTATCCATGCCTCTCTCGAATACGTAATACACACACATACCTCTCTAGGCCCTACCAAATGCATCAACTACACATTCACACATGTTACATCACGTACCCCATTGATCTAAAAAGCCCTCTCTTCACATTTATTTCACATACAACATTCCTTTTGAATAAAGTGTGGCCAAAAAAATATTTTAGAATTTCTACATATATACAACATTGCAAAGTTATATGGAGGAGTATGAAGGCTTTCATTGCATGGTGCCCACAATGATATTTATTCCGCACTATGAATTTGTATATTTTTATACTATATATAAAGTTAGTCATAATAATGAGAAACGAAGAGCATCTCTCTCTCCCTCGCATACCACCCTCTACGCTCCTTTCACATACGCACACAAACTATCTCTAGGTCCTCTAAAAGTAAGCCCCCAGCACATTCACGCATGTTTCATCTTTCTCTCGTGATATATACAGTGACGATCATTGTATTTGAAGCGAAAGCACGATACGTACATTGGACTTCAGAATCAACTCATTACGGTCACCATTTACGTTTTATGGTTATTATACAGTCACGGGCTCACTGTACAACTCTGTATTTTCTCAAGACACGGCTAGTTGACCAGTTAAACGCTCTACGTGGCACCTCTAGTGTTGCATCACATTATCTCACTACCATCAGGCCCACCTGTCGTCTTGTATCTACTCTACATCTACACTCTTATAAAATACTATCAAGATGCCCATGCGTTGCACGGAACATCAAGATGCATTTGTATGAGTATTTTATCTTGTGGGAGAAAAGGACGAACAAGGGAAGGCCTTATTTGCAAGTGTGGAGAGGGGTGTGGGTATCTTTTTGCAAAATTGCCATAGTTTCCTTCCTATCCGTCAAATATAGATCGGACGGCCTATATTGCAGGATGGCAGGCACATGATCATCACCGACTATGCTTTTTGTAAGAGTAGGGATAAAATACACTCTTATAAAAAAACATAGTTGGTGATGATGGTGTGCCTGCCATCCTGCAATATAGGCCGTCCGATTTATATCTGACGGATAGGAAAGAAACTATGACAATTTTGCAAAAAGGTACCCACACACCTCTCCACATTTGCAAATAAGGCCTTGCCTCATTCATCCTTTTTTCTCACAAGATAAACTAGTCATACAAATGCATCTTGATGTTACGTGCAACGCACGGGCATCTTGCTAGTAAGAATGAAAACAAACGACAAAAAAATATTGGACGGTGGTTCAAAGTCATGACCGCGAGCACAACGGACATGGTGGCCTTGTGTTGGTATGCTGAGCCATCTGTTTTAACACACAGGAGCTGGTGTGGTGATTATACACACACGCATGCATGCACACGAACTACATGCATGCAACACTCACATGAACACATGCACCCACGCACGCATGCAACACTCACACGTACACACGCAGCCACGCATGCACGCAACACTCACACGCACGCATGCATGCATGCACACACTAGTACACCGCACGACCAACACACACTCTCACGCTCAAGTGCTCAACCTACACGTGCATGCGCACACATCAGGCCCTGACAGACACATACACAACCAGGTGATTCCTGCGCACGGGTTGGAGTCTTGTCGTGCTTGCATAAATTTGTGTTTATCTGACCTTTTTCCTATGCAAACTGACAGGTGGGACCCACAAGGAACATGGTCAATTTAACTAGTCAACATGGTGCCATGCAGACTATTTGGCCGGTCAACGGAGTGCAATCCGATGCTGAACCGTGAGCAAGTGACTGTATAATCACCGCAAAACGTATATAGTGACTGTAATCAGCTTATTCTAAAGTTCGGTGAACATATTACGCTTTTCTCTCTGTGGGCCCTCCAAAACTACATCTCTACACATTCTCGCATGTTACATCTAACAACTATGCAATACAACACTACTACTACACTCTAACACAATAAATCATAGTATGTGTTTTTAGTTTTACTAGATATCATATTGTTACTTAATTATTCAGTTTGCATACATTAAAATTGCCTTTGAAATGTAAGGCCAGTACCATATATCGCGCGGGAAAAATCCCACCCTTTCCTGTTTAATCGGGTTTGTATCGATGGATCGTGCGAAACAGCAAAACTATAGTACTATATACAGTACAAGTGACAGTTCACTGGGCCGTCGTGTCGTGTACTCCTCCGTCGTAAGAGTGGAGCGCTCGCTTTCATAAATCTTCTAGTCCCTTTCGCCGACATGTGGGGCATCAAGCTACCGGGTCCACGTGCCATACCAGAATACATTGTAGAGCAGCCGAGGTCAAGCACCCAGTCATGGCGCCGGCGTAGTAATGAGCAATGAGGCGTCAAATCACAAAGCTGCACCTTTTGCGCAGTTAAGTTGGAGGGACGAAGTAATAATGCTAAAAAAAGAAGTTAGAGGGACGAAGCAACCATCATTTCACTCGTTGCTGAATCTGCTTCTCCCTCATCTTCTTCAAGTTAACCATGTGTTGCTTCTGCTGTTGTTCTGCCTCATGTGGGAAGCGGATCGGCTTGGTAAAGCACTAACACGTGGGACCGCATGTTAGCAAACCGCCAGGACAACGTCCTCTAAAAATAAGAAACCTCCTCCGCCATCCGTGCGGCAAAAACACCTCCTTTTTACTAATCTTGATTCTATAATTTTTTTAGCTCAATATAATTGAGATTTGTATAGATAGCACACAGGAGAAAAACCAAGTGGTACGGTTAACGGCATCCACAATGTGTAGCCAAATGTGAAAATATCTTTTGGCATCAGGGCAACCATTGTGGACGGTGTTGCCAAAGCCAAAAGGATGGAACCGAAGCTCCCTGATTGATTGATTGAAGGAATAGAAAAATGCAATGTCTCTCCTCTTTCTCCCATGCTTGGACGCATGTACAGTAAAGAGGACAAAGTCTACTCCCCTGTCCCTTCTATCACAAATCACAAAGCAGTGAGGCGTGAAATCACAAAGCACAGACGAAGCAACCATCATTTCACCCTTCGCTGACTCCACTTCTCCATCTTCTTCTTCGAGAAACCATCTCACCGCACTAAGCTGGACGGACGACGCTATTGTGTACGACTAGTACATTTACGCGTTCTTTGGTTCAACGGACTTCCTGGATGCAAATAAGGCGGTTGTCTCGGCTTGCAGGCGGCACTTGCGAACGACTTACCATGGTCTCCCTCAATGGTGTTCTCCGTCGAACGCACTTCGCCAAACCACAACGTTCGAGATATCGTCGACGTCACCGCAATGGGGAAGGAAGTCAAATATAGTTACTACCTCCATTTTTTTGTACACAAGGTCAGTATATCAAAATTACAATTTGCAAAAGGCCACTAACACTAATCGAGGCAAAATTGATGGGGTTTGCCTCATACTAGCAACCAAGGACATTAATATCCCCTGCATGCATGTGGAAGTGAGAAGGTTGGTTTGCATGGTGCTGCATTAATCAAGCAATGAGGAGTGAGATGGTTAGCTCTTTGGGTTTTGGAGAAAAAAATACGCATTAATTGACACGTGAAACGAGGATTTGTATCGATTAATCCCGCGAAGGAAAACCCCGCCTTTCTTTTTTAACACTAGTACTCCTTGTACGTACTACGTACTTATCCTGTTTGGGTCTACGCCTTGCATTGCCATACTTCGCCACACATTCTTGCCAAGTTTGACCAAAGTTTTCAAAATGAAAAGGAGGTACACTAGCACACGGCTGTCGCGGTCGCACCGCACCATCACACGGTCGCTCTTGCACGCTGCGGTTGCACCGCACCCTCACATGCACAGTCGCTCCTGCACGCTGCAAACCCAACCAAGGGAACGCACCCTCGCTGACACATGTTGTCGCATGTGAACAAACCAAACTCAGCCATCCTACCGCTGACAAATAATTTTCGTTCATAGAGTATGTTTATCCAACCGCATGTTGGGGAGTATCCGTACGGCCCATGATGTGGTCTGTTGGGGAAGAAGAAGAGGTGAGGAAGAAGGGTTAGGAGAATATTCATCCAACCGCCTGAAATGGTAGAATGACCCAAGTCAGGCGACTTGCATAAGAATATATGTTTTTACACAGTAGAAGATCCATAAAAACAACAACATAAAGAAAAACTATCATTGCTCGCGGAACGAGACGGCCTCGTTGTCTTTGGCTGCCGGCACAAACCAGCCGTAGCTGTCGACGTGTGTCTCTGCACCGTGGTTGTCCTTGGCCTCCAGCTACTCATTCCCACGGAGCGTGCGGGCGCTCTACATGGACGAGGGAACCACCCGGCTCAAGTCGAGGACGTCCAGTTCCGCCTGCAGGAGGGCCTCGATGGCAGCGGCATCCGCGCACTCCGCGTCAAGTCGAGCCTCCGCCGCCCGGTTCAAGTCCAGGACGTCCGGTTCCGCCTGCAGGAGGGCCTCGATGAGAACGGCATCCGTGCGCTCCATGTCGAGTTGAGCCTCTGCTGTCTGGTTCAAGTCGAGGACGTCTGGTTCCGCCTACAGGAGAGCCTCGATGGCAGCGGCATCCACGCGCTCCGCCTCAAGTTGAGCCTCCGTCGCCCGGTTCACATCCATGACATCCGGTTCCGCCTGCAGGAGAGCCTCGATGGCAGCGGCATGCGCACGCTCCGCGTCGAGTTGAGCCTCTGCCTCCCGGTCCTCCTTTAGTATCACAAGGTTGAACCGCTGGTCCGCCTGCACCATGGGGGACTCGGACGCCGGCATGAAGTCGACGTCCATTGTCTCATACTCATCGGGGGCCTTCTGCACCGCGACCTCCTCCATGAACATTGGATCGGCCTCCTCCTCCTCGTAGCTTGGCTCCAGAAAACTCGGGGACTGGCCTGCCGCAAAGCGAGCATGGGAGTGGAGGTCTTCGGCACCGACCGCCGCCACGATTTCTGCGCGGCGCTCCGGTGTCATCTTGTAGTACATGATCTTGGGGCGCACCATGGCTTTCCGGCAAACTAGGGGACGCTTGATGCGGTCTAGGGGATCGAAAGGTGGGGGAAGGGGCTGGAGATTAGGTGTGGTTTTAGGGAAGTGGCTGGCGTAGGCCGAGCAGCAAAGGTTCTCGTGTGAATAGTGGTTCCGGTGACGACCGGTCAATCGGTTTTGACTGCACATCGCTCTTGTCGTGTTCGCATTGCAGCTCGATATGCTGGACTCTCCACGTCGCTCACCGAATGGAACGTGCTTCGTCTTGTGTTTTTGCTCGCTTGTGGGACCGCAGTTGAGAGCAAACCGACGTCCCTCCCCCTCCCCCGCCCGCGTCATTTTATGCGGAGTAAATAAAAACAGAGGGACTATACTATGGATGAGGATCCCCTGACGTGGCCGAACCCATTGAGTAACTGCCATGCAGGGCCTAGCAAGCACGGGGTCTATCAGCAAGTGACCGAAAGGGAGGGTAAGGCAGGGATACGTATGTGAAAGGAGCTTCCAATGATATAATTTTCACATTATACATCTCATGTACTATTAATCTTGTCAATAGTCAAATGTGGTTTTGAAAAATGCATTAGAGATGGTTAATAATATAGTCAGTCGATGGCTATAAGGAACTGCCATGTCATCTATAGCCATCATCTATTATATGCACTCATACAGTAGTGTGGGCTATAAGGTTGGCTATTTCCCGCAAAAAAATTTATAAGGTTGGCTATTGTATTAGTACTTTTTCCATCTCCTCTCCATCTCTTTCTTCATATTTATTGTACGTATTTAACTAGGAATGCGTATATAGCTAGGCTCTTGCATGAGATCTCACTCCCCTTACTTTTTTCACATCTCTCTCCTCCACATAGGCCCTATATAAATGGAAGGAGGGAGTACAACTATGAGCACTGCATACTCTAGTACGGATGTTGTCAATACTCCACTAGTACTATTGGACAGGGAGCTTAAAAAGTGACTATTGGACTGGCTATATGTGGCGAAATACTAGTAGGAAGAGCATGCGCGAGAACAAGCACATTCACGTGGTTGAAAACAAATTGGAAACCATCTCGAGTACAAATCTAGGAGTACGTACAAATCTAACAATATTGATTGGGCGTTGTTGAATGTTGATACTTTTTTTATCAAAGGAGAGATACTTTGACTACACATAAAACTTATATGTAAACTAGAAAGGATAGGAGGGTGTATATTGTACATTCAAAAATAAAACGAACATTGAATACCCTTTATATATGATTTGCGGTTGCTATGATCATCGGTTCAAAATTTTGAATCCGCCTTAGGTATCACACATGACCCCACTCGTTCTCTCTCGATTTCATCTCGGGGTCCGGAGATCGATTGAAAGAGGACTAGGGTGGGTACAATATGTTCGTTTCGCTTATGAACGTACAATATACTCCCTCTGATCCCCACAGACCCCCTTGCGGGTCATTTCTATCATAGAAACAGACCAAACCTTTATCTTCTTGCACGACACGCAATTGATCTCTGAACATCAACCAATCTCGTCAACATGTGTCGGGTCATGAACCGAATGTGATGTCAAAACTAAGACGCGAAGCGACACATAGTGGAGGCAAAGTGAAACTTCAAACGAACCGTTTGTTTGTATACATGTCGGACAAATTACAAATAAACAATGGAAATACAAGCATGGTCTAGGCCCACATGCGAATGATACTCGGCGGAATGTTCAAATGAGGCATGCGGGAGGATGGACTCGACCGGAGGGCGACATGATCAATGGAGAAGAGGGTTGGAGAGGAATGAGAAATAAGCAAATGCCACATGATTATACTTGAACGGCTCAAATAAACAATAAGTTGTCTCGCTTGGCCTACATAGTGAAAGGCCTAATGGGCAACGCGGAGCACTGACGCTCGAATATGGCCGAGAAAATAGGGAAACCGACAAGTGGGGAACACCTGTCAGGACGACGTAGCGCAAACTAGTCCAATGGAGGAGCTGTCCCACGACCTCGTCGCCACCGGCAACCGTTCATGTGGGTCGTGGCAGGCAACAATGTGGCGCAGCTCCAGCACCGCCTCTCGACATGGCGACCACGATGAGCGACATGCTCATCGTCGCTAGACACGGTCGTCTTGCTCTTTCAATGACATGCGTCGATCGCATGTGAGCAAAGGGCATCTCCAACGTTGCCACGACCACAGCTGACTACCCTAGCACACCAAAAACCCTCGTCCCTCGCGTCATCGCGTGGTGCGTTCTCAGCCGGCACCAGCTGCCTGCATTCATGTCATTCGTCTGTATGCCGTTGTTAAGAGGCTCGATGCCCGTGGAACCAACTCTGGCGACTTAATGACGCACCAGGACGTTTGGCCCCACCAGAATGCGCTACTTAAAGCGGCAACGCCCAGCTAACGTCCACACCATAGAGCATCGTCCTCCTACCTGGCACCACATCCGCCATGACCGCAAGCGCGAACACTCTGCGAGAGAGCTTGTCTTCGAGGATGGAGCTCGAGGTCGCCGCCCTCGCTCAAGTCGCCGCACAAGTGGTGGCCACGCTGGAGGCCGACGACGGGAGCACCATCAGCCACGCGTCCTACTTGCCACCGTCCAACGTCCGGTACCGCCGAGGTCGGGGACTCCTCCGAGGATGAGTAGGGCATGGGAGGCGGTAGGGCATGGTGCGCCAACTGGCCGGTCCGTCTCCCGTGTTCTACTTTTCCTCGCCGGAGACCGCACCTTCACTTCACGGGTCTTGAACCCCGCCCCCGTACATGGAGATCGCAGATGGAGGACGTCGGTCGCCGCCGTAGAATAGGTTTAGGGTCAGGTTTCTTTTATTTTTCTGTCCTATAAAAGTTCGAAATGTAATGAAAATTTGCCGTGTTTGCATTAATCTAGGCCGGCGTATATGAACTTTCACAATAATATAGTATATTGTAGGAGTACTAGCAAGATGCCCATGCATTGCACGGAAGATCAAGATCTTGTGGGAGAAAAGGATGAACGAGGGAAGGCCTTATCTGCAAATGCACATTCACGCATTTCACATCTTTTTACATCTATGGGAACCTACGAAAGGGTTAACGTAAATTGCCTTTCTCCTCCTCCCCTAATTTTCATGGTGGTGGGCCCCTCCCTCCCCCAATCTACAATCAACAGCTCACACGTTTCTCATTGTGTTAATTACGTAACTGGGACTATGTAGGTGTAGCATTACTCGTCCTAAAAAACCGAACTAAGCCAACCTCCTAGCATATCATGCGGGAAAAGACCCAGCCGCGCCGTTTTAGTCGGGATTACCGGATTACTAGTAGTAGTATCGATGGATCACGCAAAGCAACAAGTTTTCTTTGAGGGGGTGAAGCACCTAGTTTAAAAGGAAAAAGGCAGTACACTCAAAGTACCCCTGTCGCGGTCGCATTGCACCCCACACATGTTCGGTCCTGCACACGGCTCACGCAAACGGAACGCGCTTCGGCTTGCCTCTTCACTAACACGTGGGACTGCACTTGGAGAAACCGACTATGCGCCAAACTCCCCCCGCCCACTGTGCGAAAATCCTCCCCCCACCCAAAAATTCCCCCCAAATCCTAGATTCAACCGCCCTTCGGTCAACTAGCCTATAATATTCCCCAAACCCACTCCCCCCGTCCCCCTCCACTCCATTCGCTCCGTCAAAGCCGCCCTCCCCGCCACGCCTATACGTTGGTGTCGTGGTTCGTCAAGGGGACGCACGGCGATCCTCTCACTCCCACAGTACGCTCTCGTAGACTGCTGTCCTCTAGCCGCGCCGCCACCACTGGCGACGTTCTTGTGGAGGCGCATGGCTGTCAGCGCCGCCACCGCTGGCGACGTTCGTGTGGAGACGCACGGCGGTCAGCTTCTCCCACGGTACGCACATTCTAGACTGAGGCCCCGTACATGTCGGTGTAGCGCTGAATGTTAGCTGATGGACGCTGTTAATCTCACTGTTTGCCAAAGTAGTTTACAATCAATATGCCCTGCTTAAGAAGCTTCCTTTCCCTATTCCGCACTCAATCTGCTTAGCTGAGATGGCATGCCAAGGCCGATTAGTTGCTAAAATATCCTGCCATATATTTATTGTGACGTAGATTGCCATGGTCTAGTAGCCAATCTGTTAGGTAAAATAGCTCTACACCATTTTATACTCGATCTTTGTTGCTGCGATGGCCTTCGATAGTTCGATGGCTGCGTGCTTGGCCTCATTGACTGTTGAAACAGCCTGCCATAATTTAGGACTCAAATCTGTTTGCTGAATTAGCTTTACATATATTTCGTTACTTAGATCTGCTCGTCCAAATATCTTGCCATAGCTTTAGACATCGACCTAGGTATTATCTTCTGGACTTCAAAAAAAAGCATATATGTTTTTCCTGTAATATCTAGTAGAAGAACTAATTTGTATGTCTAACAGATGGACAGGACATGGATAACTTCTGCTCGAAGATTCTTTGCTGCGTATGTCGAGGGGGTTGAAAACTTCATGAACTTTATCAGAGCTGAGTACGGTGGTCAGAAATCAGATGTGCTCTGCCCGTGTAGTAGTTGTATGAATTCAGTTACAAGACCCCAGTCAACTGTCCAAAATCATCTACACTTGTATGGGATGTCGGTCACATATACTAGGTGGGTTCATCATGGTGAAGCTGTGAACGTCAATGTTATTGACTATGTGGAAGCAGCATATCACCATCTTGATCGGTCTGACGCTCAGGTGGAAGAGGAGGAGGAGGAGCTGGTGGCGGAGCCAGTGAGTTTGACCAACATTGAAACAATGCTATGAAATGCTCGTGCATTCCGTGAACTTTCACCTGCAGAAGAAAAACGATGAGCCCGCATGTTGGAACAATGCAACGTGGCTGTCACCCCAGGAAATAAGTTGTCAGTATTCTCGGCTATGGTCACCTTTCTTCAGGTGAAGACATCTGAGTGGATGACCAACAGATCATTCGATGTGATGTTGGCTGCTTTCCGCAAAGCTTTCCCAGATACGTCTGAGCTGCCACACACCTATAGTATAATGAAGAATTTCCTTTGTGTAGTTGGAATTGGATATGATATGATACATGTTTGTAAGAATAATTGTGTTCTGTTCCGGAAGGATTATGCCAAGTTAAGTGAATGCCTGAAATGCAAATCATCAAGATGGAAAGATGGTGATGTTCTGAAGAGGATTCCTCATAATGTTGTGAGACATTTTCCAATTACACCATGATTGCAGAGGTTGTTTCATGATGCTGAAACAAGAGAGGATGTATTGTGGCATTCTAGGAACCAGGAGTACAGAGATCAGAATGTAATGAGCCATCCATCACATGGTAGGGAGTGGAAAAGCTTCAATCAGAAGCACAAAAAGTTTGCTGCTGACCCGAGAAACATTAGACTTGGCTTAGCTTCAGATGGATTTAACCCATTTGGCCACCAGAGCGCCACATATAGCATGTGGCCAGTGCTTGTTATCCCTTACAACATGCCTCCAAATGTCTGCACCAAAGAATCAAACTACATGATGGCCTTGATCATCCCAGGTCCAAAAAGTGCTAGAAAGGATTTTGATTTGTTCATGGAGCCTCTTGTGGAGGAACTTCAACAGCTATGGTGGGGTGTTCTCACCCGAGACCTATATAGTAGCCCACCAGCTGATTTCTTTCTGCGTGCTGTTATAATTTGGTGCATCCATGATTATCCAGCTTTGGGCACTATGTCAGGGCGAATGACACATGGTTACAATGCATGTTTTCGTTGTGACAGGAATCCGCTGTCATACGCAATACTTAGCAAGATCTATTACATTGGACACCATCGTTTCCTTGCCAAGGACAAGCCGCATCCTAGAAAATACCGAAGACATGTGTTCAATGCAAAGCATGAAAACCTGATGCGCCAAAGAGGCTCACCGCCGATGAGTTGCAAGTGGAATTAGAGAAGGTCGGGCATATTACACCAGGAAACCATCCTGATAATGGTAACGGGAAAAGGAAGCGTGGCAGGGCAGAAGAGAGATTATTGTTTACCCGCAGGTCCACTTTATGGGAGTATTGTAAAGATTTGGATCTGCGGCATAATCTTGATGTGATGCACATCGAGAAAAATATATGTGACAACATTATCGACACACTTCTTAATATTGAAGGCAAGACGAAAGATACCTTAAAATCTAGGATTGATTTGACACACCTAGGTATCAGACAGGATTTGCAGGTGCAAGATGAAGGTAAACCACAGGATATGGCACCAGTTGTGTACGTCTTGGACAAGGTAAAAAGAAAAGAATTCTATGAGGTCCTGTCACATGTGAGATTCCCACATGTATTTGCTTCCAACCCTGAAAGGAGAGTCAGTGCAGATGGAAACAAGGTACAAGGGTTGAAAACTCATGACTGCCACATCCTACTTCAAAGGGTTTCACCTGTTATCCTTAGAGGATTGGGCCGCCCTGACTTATACAGAGCAGTCGCAGAGTTGGGATAATTCTTCAGGGAACTCTGCAGTAGAAATATCAGGATAGATGCTTTGGAGCGTCTTAGAGACAAGATACCAACTATCCTATGCGACCTTCAGAAGATATATCCTCCAGCCTTCTTTGATGTGATGGTGCATTTGGCGGTTTATCTACCTGATGAGGCACTACTTAGAAGTCCAGTACACTATGGCTGGATGTACCCTATTGAAAGGCGGCTAGGCACTTTCAAGGGCCATGTTAGTAATAGAGCTAGACCCGAAGGTTCCATTATAGAGGCCTACATTGCTACAGAAGCGTTGACATTCTGCTCAAAATACAGTGAAACACATGATCAGCTTAGCAAAGAGGTGGATGAAGACAATCCCGGGCTCAATGTTTTCGATTATTCTGTTCAAGTTACAGGGAAGAGTCGACAAGAGGACAAACCTAAAGATTTGGACTAAATGGTTTGGTATGTGTTGAATAACTATCCTGAGATACTACTTTATATCAAGTAAGTGCTAAGTACTGTAGCTTATACATCGTAATCTACTAAACTTGTAGCACATTCTTATATATTTAGATGTTTGACGTGATCACTATGTTGTGCAACATCTACAAAAAGGAGTTACTGCCGCAAAATCCAAGAAACATTGACAAACTGGTTATGGCAGGATTTGCGAAATGGTTCAAGAGCCATGTAAGCTTTTGAATTGCACTGTCAGTTTTTTTAATATATTGAGTACATAAGATGATCAGCTTGTCTATTTTCTAACCATAGGTTAAGAAGATGCGGGAGGATGGGCAGGTAGTTGATGATACCCTTTACTCACTAGCAATGGGTCCTAATACTTGGGTAAGACATTATGAATCTTGCGTTGTTGGAGATGTGCGCTACAACACCCTTGCACGAGACGAAGGCAGGAAGACACAAAATAGTGCCATCATGAGCACAGATACGTATGACAAAGAGACAACTGAAATGTATGCTAACATAAAAGACATTGTTCAGTTGCAGTATATCTCCAGTTTCAAGGATCATCGGTGTGTGGTTCTGTTGTATTGTCGTTGGTATAACCTGTTTTCCAGGATCGCAAAAGCCAGAGCTGATGATTATTTCAAATCCATCAATGTCAAGGCGGCGTACCACACCAACAAGCCTTTTATTTTGGCGAATCAAGCAACACAAATATTTTTCTTGGAAGACACATTTGCACGTAGCGATGACTGGAGATTATTGCAAAGGTTTGACCCGAGAAATTCGTTTAATGAAGTTGCACAACAAGATGATGCTTATACTCCTCCTGATGTACAAGATAACACAGATGTTCCTAATATCTCTGAGAACCATCACGTCAATGACGCCAGCGAAAAGATTGCCTGTCATGATGTGGACATACAAGAGTTGATCAAGAAGATGCCAACATTCGAGGACGTTGAGGACGAAGAAGAAGATGACACTGTGGGGAATTACGATTCAGACGGATACACATGGCGAAGATGTTGATGCTGCTGCTGCTGCTGCGGATGATGATTACATTGCTTTTTTCGTATGTGCCTATCAGAAGAGGTTTTTTTATCTACTATGTGAAATTGTGTTTGCTATGACAACTGAAACCTGTTGAACATGTTGTTTAGTATTTTCCTGTGAGAACATCACTTGTTATGTATGTTGATTTGTGTTTGGTGATTGTATACGACTAAAACATGATGACATTGTTGTTTAGTTGTACTCATATTTGGCTGTGAAACTTGAATTTGATGATATACTTTGCTGTTGGACTGCAATTTGCTCGACGTCTTTGAATGAGAACAAAGCTGACCCGACAGGGCCTCTGCTAATTTATTTATTTATTACCAAAAGGGCCTCTGCTATTTATTTATTTATGAGCAAAAGGGGGTACCCCCTGATTTCCGTTAATAGAAATCATTAGATGTTCACAACATTACGCCCAGCCTGCTACACAGGTTTCATTCATTACTAGTTTCAGCAAAGTGCTCATATCATAGCCACTGAATACATCACGAGTGCTACATACACTGCAAATAAAGAGACAATCATCCTACATAGCACATCGATTTTGCCCATTATCTTCACAAGCTCTTTCATCTCCTCATTGCTATCAAGGTTGTTCAACAGTTGTTGCTTGGCCATGATCAGAGGAACTGCATCTTTAACCTTCTGCTCTGCATCTTCCTCTTCTGTCGTTCCTTTAGTTACTTGTCCAACACCCCAACCTGCTGGTATTGGGATTCCTCAGCTAACCAAATAATCAGCGTAGTTGCACTCTCCCACATCAGCAACTTCCCAGGAATAGAAATCACACGAATCTTCCCTTTTCTGCACGAATCAAATTGGAAGATCATCAACCAAACTATTAAAAAAATCAGCAACTAAAAGCAGCAGAACAACACTTAAACATATTATTACCCCATGATTCGGGCATTTGTAGAAGACGCGGCCAGGGTTGAAGATTGTGGTTGAGACGCGACGGATGACTGTGCGTGATTTGCAGCAGTGGCACGACACCAATGGCAGCGGGTTGCGATGAGCAACCGGCTGCGGTGCGCATGCCGGCGAGGGTGTGATGAGACCCACAGGCGATGGTACGGGTGGCGACTTGGTGTATATTTGGTTGTTGCCTACTGAAGAGCAGTTGGACGAGCAGCCAGCAGACATGGTTGCTGTGGCCTGAGCTTCTGATGCTAGCCAGAGTAAGTAGAGAAGAGGAGAAGCGAACATTGGATATGTCAGTTTCATTACTTGCAGAGTAGCATAGCACCATATATAGTCATAGTCTAGGTTTGGATCCAAACCAGCTACAAGAACACGTCTCTCTTGTTTCTAAACTCAGCAACGTCTCTTTACTGGTACACTAGCTTGTTTTGTACGCCTTCTCAAGTCTTTGATTCCTCCAGCTGACATCTGGGACCCACCGGAAGGGCCTCTGTATTTCGCGAAAAAAACGTGCCCCCCGCTGATAGGTCGGAGCCACCAGCTATCTTCGCACGCAAGGAAGTGCCTCCTTATTACGCACAAAAAAATGAATACTCCCCCTGCCAGCTGGAACCTAGCATCGTGGGAGGCTTACTTGTGGGCCTACCAAATTGACGGGAATGGAGGGCTTTGTCAACTTAGTCAATATGAACGATTCTAGCTCCAGTTACCATACAATGTTCATCCAACAGCAGTAGTGCTTCTTTAACCTTTATTCTTCTTGCTCCAGCTGCCCAAACCAGCGCCGGTCGTGCCGCATGCTCCTGCCTCCCGTGTCCAGCTGTGATCCCGCGGAGGCCTCACCGCCCCTACTACTCCCACCGCTGGCCAGGGCATCCCTCTACTCACCCACACCCCATGTTATTCTGCGGCGACGACACCCTGACACCGCGACCGAACCAGTGAACCCTCGTACTCCTCTCCGCATGGGCATCCACTGTCGCGTCTTCCCCGGCTCCGCGTCGTCCCCTTCCTAGGCCTCGCCTTCGTCCACCTCCTTGGTGCTCTCAGCGCGGCGTGATCAATCTGGTCAACGACCGACTTCCATCGGAAGAGTACTGTACATGGAGAGGCTGACAGTTGGGTACACGGCCGCAGCTGGGTCCATGGACGTAGCTGGGTCCACGGCCACAACCCAGTTTTTTTGTGATTTGCCAAGTAAGTCGCTTTGTCAGGCATGTTGGGCTGCAAATCTTTCAAGACGAGGAGAGCTTCATGCGGCTGGCCGAGAAAATGGCCTATCAGTAATGAGAAATGGGTTGTTCATTTTTAAAACACATCAAATCAGCAATTGGTTTCAAATTTCTTTTTTTCATTTCAAGATTTTAAATTGCATTGATTTTTATGCGTGGACAATTTGTTGGATTTTATATTGATATATATTTATTTATAAAATCAGTTTAAATGTGACTCAAAATTTTGGGATTAAAAACAGTTCGGACCGCACCGAAATATGCAAAATTTCATATATATTTTTTTAACCGTGGCCACAATATGGGTTGTAATGCTAACAAAAAGAATATGGGCTCCAAAAAAACCTTAAGAATTAGCAAATGGGTTGTAAATTATTAGAAATAATGGCAGATGGGCTATATGATGTTTTCCACAGATTTGAGGCTTTCCTAAAAAAAGGTTAACGCACAAGCAGTGACTATTGGATGTGCATCCAATGGCCGTCGTGCTTCTTCAATCTCTGATCTTCCAGCTCCAGCCGCTCAAACAAGCGCCGGCGGGATTGCCTGCTCTCTCCTCCCTGCGGCCGACTGTGCTGCTGCACAGACGTCACCGCCCCACCGTACTCCCATCGCTGGCCTAGCCATCCCTCTACTCACCCACACCTGCTGTTATTCTCCAGCGACGGCAGACGAACAAGTATACCCTTGTACAGTCGTGCTCCCCTCTGCGTGCTAAACAACTGTCGAGTCTTCCCGCCTCCGTGTCATTCCCTTCCTAGGCCTCATTGTCGTACACCACCCTGGTGCTCTCGGCGCGGCCTGGTCAACATGGTCAACGACCGACATGCATCTGAAGTGGACTATATGTGGAGAGGCTGACAGCTGGGTCCACGACCGCACGCAAGGAAATGCCTCCTTATTACGCGCAAAATAATGATTCCTCCACCTGACATCTGGGACCCATCGAAAGGGCCTCTGTATTTCACCAAAAAAAATGTTACCGCCGCTGACAGCTTGGAACCACTAGCTATATCTTCACACGCAAGGAAGTGCCTCTTTATTACGCACAAAAAAACGAATACTCCCCCTGCTAGCTCGGACCCGGTATAGTGGCAGGCTGACTTGTGGGCCTACTAAATTGATGGGGACGGAGGGCTTTGTCAACTTAGTCAATATGCACGATTATAGCTCCAGTGACCGTACGATGTCCATCCAACGGCCGTAGTGCTTCTTCAACCTCTGGTCTTCTTGCTCCAGCGGCCCAAACCAGTGTAGGTCGTGCCTCGTGCTCCTGCCTCCTGTGGCCGGCTGCGATGCGGCGGAGGCCTCACCACCCCGTACTACTCCCACCACTGGCCAGGCCATCCCTCTACTCACCCACACCCCCTGTTATTCTGCGGAGACGGCAGCCTCACACCGCAGCGAACCAATGAACCCTCATACTCCTCTACGCGTGGGCATCTACTGTCGCGTCTTCCCCGGCTCCATGTCGTCCCCTTCCTAGGCCTCACCGTTGTCCACCGCCCTGGTGCTCTCGACGCGGCGTGGTCAACGTGTTCAAGGAACGACTTCCATCAGAAGAGTACTGTACGTGGAGAGGCTGATAGCTGGGTCCACGCAGCCGCAAGGAAGTACCTCATTATTACGCGGAAAATAATTATTCCTCCACCTGACAGCAGGGACCCACCAGACGGGACGCCGTATTTGGCGAAAAAATGTTTCCCCCTGACTGCTGGGACCCACCGGACGGGCCACTATATTTCGGGAAAAAACGTTCCCCCCGCTGGCAGCTCGGACCCACCGGAAGTGCCTCCTTATTACGCACAAAAAAATGAATACTTCCCCTGCTAGTTGGGACCCACGTTGGTGGGTGGCTGACTTGTGGGCCTACTAAGTTGACGGGGACGGAGTGCTTTGTTAACTTAGTCAATATGAACGATTCTTGCTCCAGTGACCGTACGATGTCCATCCAACGGCCATAGTGCTTCTTCAACCTCTGGTCTTCTTGCTCCAGCCGCCCAAAGCAGCGTTGGTTGTGTCGCATGCTCCTGCCTCCCATGGCCGGCTGTGCTACCGTGGAGGCCTCACCTCCCCCTACTACTCCCACCGCTGGCCAGGCCCCGCGGCGATGGCAACCTCATAACGCAACTGAACCAGTGAACCCTCGTACTCCTCTCTGCGCGGGCTTCCACTACTGCGTCTTCCCTGGCTCCGCGTCGTCCCCTTCCTAGGCCTCGCTGTCGTCCACTGCCCTGGTGATCTCGGCACGGCGTGGTCAACGTGGTCAAGGAACCGCTTCCATTAGACGTGGATTGTATGTGGAGAGGCTGACAGCTAAGTCCACGGCCGTAGCAAGGAAGTGCCTCCTTATTACGCACAAAATAATTATTCCTCCACCTAACAGCATGGACCCACCAGACGGGCCACCGCAGCAAGTTTCCCCCTAACTACTGGGACCCACCAGCTATATATTCGCACGAAAGGAAGTGCATCCGGGCAAAAAAACGATTCGCCCCCTGACTGCTGGGACCCACCAGCTACATCTTCGCAGGCAAGGAAGTGCCTGACAGTGGGGACCCACCTGGTCGAAGCGTACGTAGCATTGTCACTCTGGTCGTGAACGTGTACGTACATACTGGTCGATGTAGAGGCATGCAAGTGTCGTAGGAGAGGCGCGCATGTAGCATGTACACATACGTACAACGGCCAGTGTGCAAGAAAGAAAATACGGCCACATACGTACATACGGGCAGGGTCTCGAACGCCTACTCGCGCATACGTACGGCCATGGATCATGTACATGGCTGGGTCAGAACGGAGAAACATCATCGTCGTCGTGTTCATGGGGAGCCAACCAGCTGGGTCGGAATGGAATGAGTCACCTAGTTCATCGGGAGGGCTTGGACGGAACAGCCGATGGAAACCAGGCCTGGCGTACCGCAGAACAGAGGAAACGGCCTTGCGTTTGACCGGCCACAGTCGAAACGGGATCCTGTTCATCGAGAGGGGTCTGGCGTACCGCAAAGCGGAGGAAATGGACCTCCAAGGGTCGAAACAGGGGTGCTATTGATCGGGAGGGGTGTGGCGTACCGCAAAACGGAGGAAACGGACTTGTGTTGGAGCGCTAGGGTCGAAACGGGGGTCCTGTTCATCGGGAGGGGTGTGGCGCACCACAAAACGGGACTCCACGGGATACTGTTCGTCTCCACCATCGACCCCCTCCAGCCTCCACTGGCTACTGTTCATCCACCGTCGACCTCCTCCAGCCTCCTCCTGCGACTGTTTATCCACGAGCTCCTATTCATCCAGCCTCCACCGCGCGCTACTCCACCGGCTAATGTTCAACCAACCCTCTCCACGGGCTCCTGTTCAACCACCCCTCCACGGGCTACTGTTCATCCAGCCCTCCACCGTCTACTATTCATCCAGCCCTCCACCGTCTACTGTTCATCCAGCCCTCCACGGGGTGGTCCTGTTCATCCTGCCCTCCACGGCGTCCTCTTCGTCCAGCCCCAACCGGCTCGATCGATCGGGGTCCTGTTCATCGAGAGGCAACACCACGGGTTCTTGTTCATCCACCCCCACCGGGAACTGTTCATCCAAACCCCCCCAACAACGCTCAATGTTCATCCAGAGGCAGCATCGATCGGCTTCAGTTAGCAGCAGTAGTGAAGGAATCGCTCGATCGGTTCAGTTAACATCCATCGATTGATCGCTCGGGTTCAGTAACGCGTAGCCTACAGTGCAATCGCTCAGGTTCAGTTAGAGCCCAACGCCTCACTGGGGTTCAGTTAGAGCCCAACGCCTCGCACCCACGCATGTGCGTGTACGAGAGAAACGCGCATCGCTCGGCCCCAACCACCCATCGTAACCAGGAACACCCTGATATTTTCCTCGCCCTCGCTTCTACCACGATTTTTTCCGTCATGGACGGCCCAAAGAATGTCATGCAGCTGCGTCTCCGGCCTGCCCGGGACGAAAAGCCCATTTTCTATCATGATTTTTTGTCATAGAAGTAGGACCCCACCACATCTATGATGATACCAGGTTTTGTCACAATTATCGTTATGGAAGAGTCATAAGTATGACAGAAAAAAATTCGTTCGGCCCAAAATGTCACGGATGTGTCTTTTTTTGTAGTGAAGTCTGCAAGGGTGAACTTGATGAACTCAGCTCAAGCACATGATTATTCAAAAGTGATCACGGGTAATCTCCAACTTAATTATATTCCTGCAAAAGTTTTATTTGATACTGGTGCATCACATTGTTTCGTCTCAAGAACTTTTGCATCAAAGCATGAGTTGGTTTTTCAAGATTTGCCTAGACCATTATCAGTTGTTTCTCTGGGCTTATTCATGAACGCGAGCTCGGTGGTTCGGGATGTTTCCATCAAGATGGGCAACTATAAGTTCCTGGTTTCTCCAATTGTTCTCGGCGACTCTGATATTGATCTAATTATCGGCATGGATTGGCTTTCTAAGCACAAGGCTCAACTTGATTGTGCTGCCAAGGAGATTACATTGACACACTCTTCTGAGGATGTGATCATATATGCCGCTCGTGATGAAACCATTCAGTTGTTTGTGAGTACCAAGGTGTCTTTCCAGAAGAGCTTCCGGGTATGCCTCCTCATCGGCTAGTTTAGTTCGTTATCGATCTTGAGCCCGGTACCGAATCCGTTTGCAAGCGTCCATACAAGCTTGGACCAAAGGAGCTGAAGGAATTGAAGAAACAGCTCGATGAACAACAACATCTGGGTCTAATCAGACCGAGTTCATCTCCGTGGGGTTGTGGTGTTCTTTTTGTCCACAAAAAGGATGGCAAGGACCGACTTTGCGTCGATTACCGCCCATTGAACAAGAAGACAATCAAGAACAAGTACCCACTTCCCAACATCAATGAGCTTTCTGAACAACTTAAAGGTGCAAAGGTGTTTTCCAAGCTTGACCTCCGTATGGGTTATCATCAGATTCGCATTCGTGAAGAGGATATCCCCAAGACAACATTCAGGAAAAGCTTTGGTTCTTATGAATATATTGTCATGTCTTCCAGCCTTGTCAATGCTCCTCCAACATTCTATCGTATGATGAACTTCATCTTCAACCCCTACAAAAATGAATTCGTCCTAGTGTATCTCGATGATATCTTGGTGTTCTCCAAGAATAAGAAGGATAATGCCAAACATTTGTGATTGGTGCTCGACAAGCTCAGAGAGTATCTATTCTATGTGAAGTTTTCCAAATGTGAGTTTTGGCTTGATGAAGTTATTTACCTTGGCCACATCATCTCCGCCAAGGGCATTGCTGTTAATCCCGAGAAGGTTTCTGCAATTGTGAATTGGAAGCCTCCTCAGAATGTCAAGCAGCTCCGCAATTTCCTAGGGCTTGCAAGCTATTGCCGAAGATTCATTGAGAATTTCTCAAAGATTTCAAAGCCTCTTTCCAACCTCCTCCAGAAGCATGTCAAGTATTCCTAGACACCTGAGTGTGATGTTGCTCTCAACACTCTCAAAGAGAAGCTAGTCTCAGCTCCTGTCCTAACTCTTCCTGATGAATCCAAGCCATTCGAAGTTTTCTGTGATGCCTCATTGCAAGGTCTCGGTGTTGTGTTAATGCAAGAGAAGAAAGTTGTGGCCTATACCTCTCGCCAGTTGAAGCGCAATGAAAGGAACTACCCCACTCACGATCTTGCGTTGGTGGCAGTTTTCCATGCATTAATAACATGGAGACATCTCTTGTTGGGAAGGCAAGTGGACATTTTCACCGATCATAAGAGCTTCAAGTATATGTTCACTCAACCCAACCTCAACCTCAGGCAAACTCATTGGGTCAAAATGATTCAAGAGTACAACCCAAGTATTGAGTATACTCCAGGCAAGGCCAATGTGATTGCAGATGCTTTGAGCAGAAAGGCTCATTGCAACAGCTTAATTCTCAAGCCATTCCAACCGGATCTTTGTGAAGCTTTTCGCAAGCTCAACCTCCAAGTTCTTCCTCAAGGTTTTCTTGCCAACCTTCAAGTCACTACAACTTTGGATGACCAAATTCATGAGGCACAACTCCTTAACACCATGGTGAAGAGGGTGAAACATGGTATTGCCAAGGGCTTACCCAAATACAAGTTCTGTCGCATTGATGACAAGGACACCTTATTCTTCAATGACCGGTTTGTGGTTCCTAAAGGTGGTCTAAGGAAGTCATAATGAATGAAGCGCACAATTCTCTTCTTTCCATTCATCCAGGTAGTTCGAAGATGTACCATGACCTCTAGCAGTCGTATTAGTGGACTCGAATGAAGCAAGAAATTGCACAATTCGTGAATGAATGTGTTGTCTGTCAAAGGGTGAATGCAGAACACCAACAACCAGCTAGTCTCCTCCAACCACTTTCTATTCCAGAATGGAAGTTTGATCATGTCGAAATGGACTTTGTCACTGGATTTCCAAAATCCAAGCATGGGAATGATGCTATTTTCGTTGTCATCGATAGGCTTACTAAAGTGGCTCATTTCCTTCCAATCAAAGAATCTATCACGGCAGCTCAGTTGGCAGAGCTATACACCTCCAGAATTGTCTCGTTGCATGGTATTCCGCAATTGATCTCTTCAGACCGCGGAAGCATGTTCACTTCTAAGTTTTGGGACTCCTTCCAGAAGGCCATGGGCACCAACATTCGCTTCAGCACGACTTTCCATCCTCAAACAAGTGGCCAAGTCGAGCGAGTCAATCAAATCCTCGAAGACATGCTCAGGGCTTGTGTCATCTCTTTTGGTATGTAGTGGGAAGATTGTCTCCCTTATGCCGATTTCTCCTACAACAACAGTTTCCAAGCAAGTTCGGGCAAGGCCCCATTTGAAATTCTATATGGCAGAAAGTGACGTACTCCTGTCAATTGGTCCGACACTGGTGAACGCCAACTTCTTGGTAATGACTTGATCACAGAAGCTGAAGAACTGTGTAAAGTCATCCGTGAAAATCTCAAAGCCGCGCAATCGCGCCAGAAAAGTTACTACGATAGCAAGCATCGTGACTTGGCTTTCGAGATCGGAAACCACGTCTACCTCCGCATCTCTCCAATGAAAGGCACTCGACGCTTCGGTATCAAAGGGAAGCTTGCCCCTAGATACGTGGGTCCCTTCAAGATCATTGGCAAAAGAGGCAAACTCACCTATCAACTTGAGCTTCCGTCCAACTTCACAAATGTGCATGATGTGTTTCACGTGTCATAGCTTCGCAAGTGCTTCAAGACGCCTGAGCGCACTATCAACTTCGAAGAGATTGAACTCCAAAAAGACTTGTCTTATCATGAGCATCCCATTGCCATTCTTGAAGAAACCGAGCGCAAAACTCGCAAAAAGTTGATCAAATTCCTGAAAGTTAAGTGGTCGCACCATTCCGACTGAGAAGCCACCTCGGAGCACAAGGATCACCTCCATCTCGAATATCCGAAGTTTTTTCAGTCCTAGATCTTGGGTCGAGATCCTCTTGTAGTGGTGGAGAGTTGTAATGTCCCGGATGTAACTTTCCATTATTGTAACCCCAACTCTTGCCATTTTTGGCTATGTGATATGCTTTATCCTTCGTGGTTGGGTTTTTTTCTTTCGTTTTGCATTTTGTTCATGTCATGCATTTCATCTCATGTCATCATGTGCATCTCATTTGCATTCGTGTTCGTCTCATGCATCCGGTCATTTTCCCCTTGTCCGTTTCGGAATCCGACACTCCCACATGCACCCGTTTGCACCCCTCATATCTCGTTTCGTGAGCAGGAGAAAAACATTCTCGGAATGGGCCAAGAGTTGTCGAGTGGCCTTGGTACATCACCGGTAGGCCGCCTGTCAAATTTTGTTCCATTTGGAGGTCGTTTGATGCCCCAACGGTTAACCGGGTAACCGCAAAAGCCCCTCTCTCTTTGCAGCCCAGCACCCCTCCCAAAACAGCCCACTAGCCCATCTAAACCCCCTCCATGCTCTCTGTCATTCGATCATGATCGTGTGGGCGAAAACCACACCTCATTTGGACTCTCCTAGCCCCCCTACCTATAAATATGCCTCCCCCACCTCAAAATCTGGATCAAACCCTAGTCCACCCTCTCCCGCTGCCATCGGATGTGTCCGCGATTACCGGACACGTCCGCCGCCGCCACCCGGACCAATCCTCCGCTGCCACGTGTCCTGCGCCGCCTCCCACCGCCGCCGGCCCACGAGCCTGAAGCGGGCCCGTCGAGCCCATCCACCGTCGCCCCGCATCCGCATCCGCATCGCCCCGTGCCCCACGCCACCGTCGCACGCCGCCTCTGCCGCGCCACGAGCCTGCGCCGCGAGCGCCTCTGTCCTCTGCCCGCTGGACATCTTTGCCACGAGCTCGCCAGAGCCGATTTGCCGCCTCCTCCACGACCTCGCCGGAGCCCGCACCTCTTCCCCGACCACGCCGGCGTCCCCGTCCTCCATGACCTCGCCGGCACACCGCCCATGTCGCCGATTCGGCGCCGACCTCGTTATCCGCGCTGGAACCCTAGATCTGGAGGTTGCGATTTCGTCTAAGCCCTCAACTTTTCTTCATCATGTGCACCAGTTTGACTTGTCATATCTCCATGCTCATAGCTCCGATTTGCGCATATGATATATCAAAATGTTCGTCTCGTGATACTCTTCATGTTAGTGTCATTTCTATGCATGTTACTGTCCATATTGATGCCCTAATCTTTGTTGCAAAAGTGCTATATGATGTTGTCTGCTAGAATTTATCATAACTTGCTGAATTGTCATTTTCATTTCATTTTGTGTGTGCATCCTATGAGCTTCACGTCACATGTTTACAGTGGTGCAAGCCTTGTATTTTTATGAGCTCTGTGGTGACAAGCACAAGCTTGCAAAGTAGGCTATGTGATGTTGCTGATTTCAGACACAAGATTTTGCTAAGTCCTTTTCCTGTCACATTATGATGCTATGTTGTCTTGTTTCTACTGGTAGATCTATGCATATGTTGAGGTAGTTTAGTAAGAGTGTTTTTGAAGATATGGTTATGCTCTATCCATTCATACCTCTGTCTGCAATTATGGAGTAATCTAGCTTGTCATTAGCATGCTCTACTTTTGCTAAATAATGTTGCTAGCAGATTGTTAACATGAAGTTCATTTTTGCCATGTCTTTTGCTAGTGATCCATGCACCCTATGAACTTTCTCTTACCATGTTTAGCTTCATATTTGTGTCTTATTACTGTTGGTTACCTTTTGATGCCATGTAATGCTTTGTGGTGAGTGGCATGAGCTTGCAAAGTTGCCATCATGAATCTATTTCTGCCATCCTCTGTTTTTCTTCAAAGTCTGAAACTGATCATATCACTTGCCATGTTTGCATGGGTGCTACCTCATTTTCTGTGCATCTTTGGCTAAAGTTCATTAAGGGAGTTTTGGTCTTTGCCTTTAGTACTAGCATGCCATGCCTTCGTTTTCCATGATATGTTCCTCTAGCATGTTGCTTGCTAGCTCTAAACATTGCTACCTGATGCTATTTATGACATGTTCAGTATTTTGACTAAGTCTGTGAAGCTGTTATCATTTGCATTTTTGTCATGTTATTTTAAGATTGTTATAGTGTATTCTTGCAGGATCTCTTTGTTCATGATTTGTAGAGCTTCACCTGTACTTTACGGCCATGTGCTTTGTTGCTACGTTGTAGTGTTGTAGCATAGTTTCTCCATGCATCTTAAGTGCTATGATGATGTTAAGCGTAGTTTTGCATCGTTATTATTTTGCTCGTCTTTTGCAAACCGTGCATCATTTCTGGTGATCCTTCTATCGATTTCGTCTGAAATCACTCACTCTTTCCAATGGTATGCTTGGTTTGCCAAATGGATGCATTGATCATCTTTTCCCTTCCGGAGTACCCATTTGCATTGCACGTCGTACCTCGCATTCCATGACATGTCTTGCATCATGTTGCTTGTGCTTTGCACCGTGATTGATTGTTGTCCCATTGCTTGTGTTCTTGCTTTGGGTAGAGCCGGGAGACGAGTTTGTGAATGAGGAACCTATTGATTATGCTAATGAGGAGCAAGCTTTCGACAACTCTAAGAACTTCGTAGGCAGGATGATCATAACCCGAGGATCATCTTTATTAAACCCCTCGGGCCAGTGTTCCTCTGAGTGCTGGTACAACCTGGGCGATGTCCAGCGCCCCCTGGGCAACCAGGGTCTCAACCAACCCGACATCTGGCCCATCCGGTGTGCCCTGAGAACAAGATACGTGTGACTCCTATCGGGATTTGTCAGCACATCAGGCGGTCTTGCTGGTCATGTTTTACCATTGTCGAAATGTCTTGTAACCGAGATTCCGAGACTAATCGGGCCTTTCTGGGAGAAGGAATATCCTGCGGTGATCGTGAGAGCTTGTGATGGGCTAAGTTGGGACACCCCTGTAGGGTATAAACTTTCGAGAGTCGTGCACACGGTTATGTGGTAGATGGGAATTTGTTAATATCTGGTTGTAGATAACTTGACACTTGACTTAATGAAAATGCTTCATCCGCGTGAGTAGCCGTGATGGTATCTTTTCGACGGAGTCCGGGAAGTGAACAAGGTTTGGGTTATGGTTGAACGTAAGTAGTTCATGATCACTTCTTGATCACTTCTAGTTTCACGTCTGTTGCATAGTTTCTCTTCCCACTCTTGTACTCGTATGTTAGCCACCATATTTTCTTAGCGCTTGCTGCAACTCCACCTCATGACCACATCCTACCCATAAGCTTGAATAGTCTTGATCTTGCGGGTTTTGAGATTGCTTAGTCCTCGTGACTCATAGACATTACCAAAACAGTTGCATGTGCCGATGATACCAGTGCAGGTGATGCTACCGAACTCAAGTGGGAGTTCGACGAGGACCTTGCCCGTTACTACGTGTCTTTTCCTGATGATCAGTAGTGGAGCCTAGTTGGGACGATCGGGGATCTAGCATTTGGGGTTGTCTTCTTTTCATTTAGATTTATCCGCAATCGGACTATGTGTGTACTCTGAATGATGTATGAATTATTTGTTCCTTTGTGTGACATGGCGATTATAAGCCAACTATATATTTATCCCTTCCTTGTTCATTACGTGGGATTGTGTGAAGATGACCCTTCTTGCGACAAAACCAACATGCGGTTATGCCTCTAAGTCGTGCCCCAACACGTGGGAGATATAGCCGCATCATGAGCGTTACAACCAAGCTACTAGTTATATTTCCTCACCTCTTCCATTTCCTCATTTCTGTGTAGAAGTACTTGATCGTTACTACTTGAAGACTTTGACTGAAGACTTTCTCAATTTCCTCAATCCTATTTCTTCAGTCAGTTTGACTTCAGCCTGCTTATCATGTGTTTACGCTACTTGTACTATGTGCTTGTTTTCATTTCATCATGATGATTGTGCTACTACTCTGTTATACTTGCATCTGAGTACTTATTCTGCTGCTAAGTAATTTGTTGCTTAGAAATTTCCTCACCCTGAAATAGGTCAGTGACGAATTTGTAAAAATCGCCTATTCACCCCCTTTAGTCGATATAACGCACTTTCACTAACCCCACATCGAATCGTTCTCTTCTTGTGTGCACATAACTTCCACCTGGATGGGTAAAACACACACTCACACTTAACAATCTGTTTCTAGCTACCCCCCCTCTCAATCTTCCCCTATATCCCCGAAACTAATAAGACCGTCCCTTCGTTTAGTTCCCGCCTACATGCACCATCGATATATAGTAGTCTTCCTCGGTGTCTCTCGAACAAACACTTTCTCTCTATGTCGACTCCTCATGCGCACACGCCTTCTCTCCCCTCTCTACGGGCCTTTTCTCTCTCGCACCCCCTCGTTGGTGGCCTCTGCCATACACATCACCTCTCTACGATGAAGCCACACACTCTTAAATTACTTTCGCCACCGAAGACTCCGCGTCACACACACAGGCACCCACCCACCCTCACCCCCCCCACACACACACTAAGACTCCATCTCACACACATGCTCTAGGCGGAGCATTTGTTCCTACCGCCCTTCATCCAACCTTACCTATATGATAAACAATCACCTTAATTTACTTGTATAACATGGACAAATTCCACTTTACTTTAGTAGTTAGCAAACTTCTCATAATTATATAACGCAAATCACGAGAAGGAAGTGACATTTTTTTACACAACCACGTTAACATGGCCACATAAATCACTAGCTAAAGTGTAATACCATTATACTTATATCCCGATGCAAAAGGTTGAGTACATGTCCGAAGAGTAGAGTCGCACACACACACTCTGTCTCTTAGAATCACACACACACACACACACCAGTTACGTGACGCCCCCTTAAGCAGACCTGTATGTTACAATTTGTTCACCCGCGGGTACACGTGATGGTGCGCATTTATTTAAGCTGGACGGTGAACCCAAACAGTAGCTGCATTCATTCCCCTCCCGCCTCCTCTTCTCTGGTCCGCGTCGCCTGATAGCCATGGCCCGGCCGAAGGTGATGACATATGCCATACTCCCACTGGAGCGGCGCTTTAATCTGAAGCCTGGATCGTAGCCGCCCTGCCTCCGGAGTCCGGACTAGACGGAGCCGGACGAGGAGGCATTGGAGGTGGAGCAGCACGCGAAGCCGGAGGAGGAGAACGACGATGCGGAGCCGGAACAGGACGACGACGACACAAACAAACCGTAGCCGGAGGGGGATGATGATTTCCATTGTACTCGGACTTAAAGGGCTTTGAGTTTCATGCCACATTTATTTCATTGAGATAAGAGAAGGAAATTTTAGTGGTCATTAATGCATCTTTTTGTGCTAGCACTCCTATATGAGGGTTGACCGGTCGCTTCCCGCGGACGTGCGCGGGCAGTGGGAGAGGAAGGAGAAGGGAAGTGGGCTGTGGAGTAACGTTTTTACCACAATTTCTTAGGAAACTAAGTGCAATAATTGAGTAGTTTTGCAAACTACCAGTACTACACCTGAAACAATTCAAAACCAATACCACCACCACGCCCGCATCTGACCGCCCTGGCCGACACGACCCCCCTCCTTTGTCGGTGCACGCTTCCCACGTAAAACGGCCAGTGTCACCCCAGAGCGTCAGTGCCACATTAATGCCTGGCCAGAGCGGAGGCGACCTCTCACTGGCGCCGGCTTTGAAGCAGTGCGACGACCGAGAGAGCGCCACTTCCCAGTGCACGCGACTGCTCCGCATCGAGGCTGGCCATAGTTTGGATGAGTCTCCATCATGGGGATCCACACTAGCTGTGATGATATGGACTCCCATTGCCTAAGTACTCTACTACTACTATATTAATTGGAGGCACAAATTAGGTTTTATATTTGTTTACGTGTATGCCCCGAGACCTTCCAACTAGACATGTCTTTCTATCCGGGTCGCACTTTGTAGCGTTCATACCACTAGTACAACTATGTGTGGTCTCCGACTCAGAAGTGGAAGAAGTGGAGACGCTCTACCACGTTGTTCATGTCCCAATCCTTTCGCTGACATGTGGGACATCCATCATGTGCCGTGTTTGGCACTCCTTCGTCGTAAGAGTTGAAATGCTAGCATTCATCAAAAATAAAAAATAAATATAAATAGCAGTGATAATATACCACACGGTTTCCTTGCTCCTCGATATCGGAAAGAATACTTCCGTTCGCCGACATGTGGGACGTCGATCATCTTGGTCCACTTGCCATGCATGCAGAACTCCAAGGGAGAGTCACCCCGATCGTCATGCTGCAGTAATAATGACTAATGAGCCATCAAATCATAGGCCCAACCTTTCCCACTGTGAAGTTGCTCGGACGAAGGAACCATCATAACTTCGTTGAATTCTGCTTCTTGAAGAAAACTACTATACTAGTAGTACTACTAGCTACAGTAGTATTGTACTCCAGCAGAGGCCTCCTTTGGATCATTGGATAGGAATTTTATAGGAATATGAAAATCATAGAAGTGAGATGACATGCATCTAAATTCCTATAGAGAAAGAGATGCCATTTGATGCATAGGATAGGAATTTTTCCATTGAGTCTAGGCTAATGTACTGGTTATTTGCTCTAAAAACTACAGTAGTAACTAGTACTGGTACATGCTCATAATTAATTAAACAAACATACGGGCAACACAGACACACACACTAACTACTAGTACTACTACTTCTCACATGCTAGCCAGATGCCGTCGTTCTCCTTCCCAGCTTTGTCGGCGACACCCCACCGTTCATGGATCTCTGCCAACCTCTCCACGGCAGCGCGTGCGTCCTCTTCTTTCTTGCGGTGGTGGGCCTCTCTTTTCTTGAGTGCTTTCAGAATTTTCCGCTCCTTCTATGTAGCTTTGGCCGCCTCTTGCTCTACCACCCATTCGGCCTTGGTAGCTTCAAATTCCGCCCACGTAGGTGTGAGGTCGCGAGCGGCGATGAACTCGGCACGGCGGGATGCCATCGCTTCCCTACCATTTTGTGTGCGGTCGTGGGCGGTGAGGAACTCGGCGCGGTAGGATGTGATCGCTTCCTTACCGGTTAGTGTGCGGCGCGGTGGCATGAACGACGCTTGGTGAGAGCTCTGGGTGGAGTGGCTGGACAACCATATAGTGCATTGGTTTGTCAAGAGCTCAAGGATAGAAGACGAAAGAAATTTGGATTCCACTTCAATCCTGGTCATTTATTACCGAGTAAAATGCATTGGCGGTCATCGAACTTGTCTTGATAGCTCACTTTGATAATTGTATACGAGATATGGTGATTATACGGCCACTGGCTATGCGTATAGCTCCATATTTGTTTGGTTGACCAGTCAAATAGTCCGCATGCGCCTCATCAGCTTGTGTTCTTTATCTATCTATCTATGCTGGCCTACCTATCAGTGGAGAAAGAAATAAAAACCAAAATTGTGTGTATGTGAGGAATCAAACCACAGACTCGTTGCTGCAACGCACACTCGTCGGCCAAATGAAAATGAAATACTTTGCGTTAAATGCACAAACCGATTTTCTTATATTATACGTGATGCACGCATTAGTGCACACTGTCCATAGAGGCAAGTAGCATGTATGCATGCAGACACTCATGCTCACGCTGTCAAACCATGCTAATGCATGCACGTCGCCCTCTCAATCAAAGTCCTGCTCATGGCGCAACGCAAATGGCGAGCCCGTCACCTGCGCGCCCCGGCGGTGCCTGACATTACTGTATAGATGTTTGCTGGCGGCCTCTGCGCACACTGTCGTGGGTTTGTCATGGCAGATGTCCTTGTGAAAGGACTTAGTCATGGAGCCATCGCTACGGGTTAGCTTAAAGGGGTTAAACCCCGAAAAAGGGGACACGGGGAATTTTATACTAGTTCGGCCCCTTCGAGGAAGGTAAAAGCCTACGTCTAGTTGTGATTGGTATTGCTAGGGTTTTGAAGGCCAGCGAGTGAATCCGCTTTGTCTGGCTTCTCGAGTTGTTGTCTGTCCCTAGACCGCTGCCGGGTCGTCCCTTTATATACATAGGTTGACTCCCGCCGGTTTACAGAGTCCCGAAGCCGGATCATAAACGTATCCAGTCCGGTCTCTATTCTTCCTATCTTACAATACAAGTTACATGACTAAGCCGGTTTACATTTATAGGCTTTAACCCGCCTTTGGGCCTTGGGCCTCGATGAAGCGCCATCATCCTTGCATCTTTATAGGCTTCTAATATTCAAGGAGTCAACCCGGCTACATAAGGCCGGTTTACCTCCAATAGTAATATCCCCAACATTAGGCCCCAGATTGGTTTGAACTCGTTCATGTCAATCTTCTATAGTTAGAAAAATTCTTCCCTCATATCTTCACCTCGATCTTGTAAACCGCCGTGACGTCACACTTCAAGATTATGATAAATCGTCCTGACGTCATCCATCCGTTGATGTCGAAGATTACCTTCATTTAATATGTCTTCAGCCATCGAGGCGACACCCTTATTAACTTATCCATTTTGGGCTCCTCGATTCGTGCACTTGCCGTTTCATCTCTTCGCCTTATAAATAGGGAAAGCGGACCTCTTTTCTTTTCTTTCCGCTACCCATTCATCTCTTCTTCTTCCTCTAGATGACCCCGCTCCCGAGCACCGCCGTCATCTTCGAACTCCGCCTCTGCTTCGCCGTTCGCCGCTGCATCATCCTGGTCGCACCAGAGTTCCACAGCGCCCTTCCCCTGCTTCTGCCGTCGCAGTAAGTCTTTTCCCCTTTCTTTCTTAGATCCATTAGGGTTTCCTTGTTCTTCGCTGTTCTTGAGGTTCATCAGAGCTTTCAGTGTTGCTCTTTCATGGCCTTTAGGTGAATACTTTGTATGTGACGTACTCCTTGTCGTAGCTAACCTTCCATTGTCACCACAAACCTTTTATGCGCAAAGAACTGATCTAGTCCTTCATAAGTTGCTTCGGTTCTGCACCCCTTCTAGATCCAATTATTTTTACTTTTTTATCTTATCTAAGATCCGAAAATTTCATATGTCACTATGAGATCTGTTTCTATGTCCTTGTGAGATTTGTTTCTCTTTACACCAACATAGACGGTTTAACCTTGTATAAGCAGTCTATGCCATTAGCCCTCTGATAAACTGGAGGAGCATTTTACCTTCATAATTATGTTCCGGTTTAACAGTGTCTGAGTAATCCTGTGCTAGTATTACCTTTTTCCCTTATTGCATTAGTCTCCGGTTTACACCACTTCACATATCAGTATGTTTCTTACTCCCTTGTATCTTGCATATAATCATGCGTAATTTATAAACCGGCCTTTCATTTTTAGCTTATTTGTTTCGCAATGGCCAAACAATTCACTGCCTGCAACTGGGCTCGTTCCCGGGTTACTGAGACTCAGTTGAATGAGATGGTCAGCATTGGCTCCCTACCTAAGAAAACTGAAATCAAATGGCGAGTTCCCGGAACAGAAAATCCTCCGACCCCAGGGCAGGGCGAGGTGATGGTCTTTGTTGATCACATAGGCCGTGGCTTCAAACTGCCAGGATCAAAGTTTTACCGAGATGTGCTTGCCATCTTCCAACTTCATCCGCAAGATATCGGTCCCAACTCAGTCTCCAATTTATGCAACGTCCAGGTCTTCTGTGAAGTATATTTACAAGAAGAACCAACTGCAGAACTATTCCAGGATTTCTTCCACTTAAACCGGTGCATAGTGTTTGTAAATGGACCGAACACAGAACTTGGTGGTGTCTCAATTCAAAAGCGGAAAGAAGTTGAATTTCCTCATGCCAAACATCATAGTCACCCAAAGGAATGGAACCAAACTTGGTTTTATTGTAGAGACACTTCGCCTGAAGATGAAAATCCCCTCCCCGGCTTTCGTGATCACAGACTATCCAACACTCACCCAATGCCACAACGCCTGAGCTCTTCAGAAAGGGCAAAATATGCTCCTCAACTCGCCAAACTCCGGGCCTTTATGGCGAACGGTTTAACAGGCGTGGACTTTGTGCACTGTTGGATATCCTGGAGTATCTTGCCGCTAAGCCGGCGCCGCGGTTTAATGTGTGAATATACCAGTGAGGTTGAAGACCCTCAACGCCATTGCAACATCCAATTATCTGAGGAAGAGGTCACTGAAGGTGTAAAGAAGATTCTGAATGAATCAGAACTGATCTGTAGTCAAACTGGTCTGAGTCCCTTCTATGCCAAAAACAAACCGCCTGTTGTAAGCATTATATTTCCCCCTCATCTCTAATATTTTTAGCTTATGCAACCTGTAATCCTTCTTTATATATAGGGAGATGACCCCTTCTGGAAACGGAAAACCATAGAGAAAGCGGCAAAACCGACTGGAGACAAAGCGGTCAAGCCATCCCGCCCAAAGACCAAAGCCGTAAAACGGACGTCAAAATGGAAAACGGCTGACCGGATTAATATGGAGCTTGATGATGATACTGACGATCCAGAAGTTGAGGTAGAACTTGACACACTTGGCTCTCTTTTCATGCATCTCATTAACAATGATCTTTCTCAAGAGGACGCAGAAGCTAGTCAAGCTGATGATGTAGAGGTAATTACCCTTCCTCCGGTTCAGACTCTATGACAACACAAAAAACTCGCCAACCAGTCCGGAAAGTAAGCTTTTCTCATCCTCTTGCTCACTTGGATCCAACATTTATTTTGAAGACTCAACAACATGAAGCTCGCCGGACAACCCGGCACAGTGGCCAACATGTCACTTCAGCCGGTTTACCTGATACTCCAGTTCGGAAGCGCTAGTCTGAGGTCTCTCCTACTTCTGACCATTCTTACCCCAAGGCAGGTTATTTCAGACAGCCTCTTAATCCGTCCGATTCAAATTATTAGGTGACACCTCCTTCATCTTCTGGTGAATCGATAGCAACTCAACTCCCCCCTTTGAAAACTGTGGCCGGGTGAGTTGAAAAAAACCTTTCCTTTCAATGCGTCATAAATCCTTTGAATAGGATGTTAATCCTCTTTTATTCTGTTTGTAGGGCCAAAGCCAGACCCAGTAAGAAAGCTCGGACCACCAATCCGCTCGAAGATCCGGTCGCCGAAGAAGAAGAACTAAGAGGTGAACCGGAACAACCTCGTGAACCGGAAAGCCCTCATCCTGAAGCTACTTCTGATAACCCGCCTGTTGAAGGCCAAAATACTGATGAACCAGCAGACGCTGATCCTGCCGCACCTGAAGTTGAACTGGCAGAACCAAACCGGGCTAGTCCGGTGAAAGATGCTGAAATTCCAATATCATCACCAAAAACCCTAAAGGCCAAGGTGATGACATTATTATTACTAGAATGGGCCACAGCTCTCCTGGCCATCCCGTCATTTTGGCTCAACACAGTGCCAAAGAAGAGCAAGCTGCCAGGGAGAAAGGTAAATGGAGCAGCGATTTATCAAGCTATGCTCATCTTAACGCTGATAAGCTCCATTCTGGCTTCTTGAACCATCTGCACTCCCTTTGTGTATTGATTTATAGCTGAAATACTATCCCAAGTAGCCCCCAAGGGTCGTTTTATGATTGTTAATCATAAACCGGGTCTTTGTAACACTTTAAGCATCTCATCATTGATCCTTGCAATGGCAGGTCTCTAATAATAGATAAGACTCATCTTGAAATAATTAGATAACTTTTTGCAGCATAGCCCCCAAAGGCCGGTTTAAATTGGCAAGTTAATCCGGTTTTTAATCCACACATCCATTTTAGAATAGATTCACATTAGCCCCCAAGTGTCAAGAATAATGCTTGCATTGTTCTGGAGACTTGCATAAAGTGTAGTACTTGAGAGCAAATAGGCATTAGCCCCCAAGTATGAAGTGCATAACTTTGTTATACGCTTTGTACTTAACACATATATATGCTGTTTGTTTAACATACCTGCAACGTGGCAGGCTGAACTGAGAAGCAAAGATGCCCGAAATTCTGATTTGCAAGAGAATGTGAAGTCACAATAAGCCGAGGCTGAAAAAGCCAAAGAGGAGCTGACCCAGGCCCTGGCCGTGATAGAAAAGTTGAAAGAATCTTTCAACAAAGATCGTGCTGACTGGGAAACTGAGAAATCCGGTTTAACCAAAAGAGCTGTAGACGCCGAGGCAGCCCTGAAGCCAGTGGTAGACGGACTAGCCGGTTTGAACACCAACTCAATGCTATGACCTCTGCTATCTTTGGTAAGTACCTGCTTTATGTGCATTGCATAAGTTGATGAACCTTATAACTGACAAAATTGCTGATAAAACCTTTGACAGGTACCCGGATCACTCATTTTGGCACAGATATGCGTATGAAACTCAAAGTGGCATACACATTGATTGAGCAGTTGTACTCTAGGTCTCAGCGGGCTATTTGCACGACGGCTTATAACAAACCGGCTCCCACTTTGATTAAAGAGACTCTTGAGAAGTTGGCCATGTTACCAGGCCGCATCGCCGAGTTGAAGAAAGAAGCTGCCAGAGCCGGATCTTTAACTGCACTTATTCGAGCAAAAGCCTGGATTCCAGATCTTGAAGCGGAAGACATCATCAAAGGATACCCGGGTGTTAAAGAAGATGGTTCCAACTTTGACAATGATGATCTCCGGCAGCTGACCAAACAGATGTGGCCAGCAGCCAGCAAGCTGGCCGATGATACCGATTTGTCCCATTTTCAACCGTTTTACAATGCGGAGGGGAAGAGGCAGCCGGCCTACATGCATGAAGTTGAAGAACTTGTGCCTCCGATTCGTAAGCACACTCATGCTCCTGATATTAACCCCTCCAATCTTATCCATGAAGAAGCAGTGTTTCAAGCTTTAACTGGAATCGATTGGTCAAAGGTTGATTTCCAGCGACTAGGGAGGGATGAAGAAGTGCCCACACCAATGGACCCTCAACTATCAAACCGTCCAGATGAAGCGTCCTGAACCGGCCGTCGGTTTACTGTCCACTGTGTGCCGATTTTATGAAAAAAAAATGCCATTGGAGCCACTTTGAAGGCTTCTTGTAATAGGATAGCCAAAACTCCTTTATTTGCCATGCCTTCGAACATGTTTTGTAATGCCTCATGACAACTTGTGCCACCCTTTGGGATTTATTTATGCATAACCCATGATGAGTTGTGTTCCTGGGTTCAACAACTTAAGAGTGTCTAGCGATTTACCACTAGACGGGTCAATAAATCCAAGAAGTGTACATGACATAGATGAAACAAACAAAGTGTTTGTACAAAACAGAATATACACAACATACCTCTTTGGTTGACCAACGGTGCATACGGCAAATGTGTTAATACCGATCCGGAATGTTGATAACCTTATCTCTGTATTGCCGGTTTAAACCGGACCGGGATAACTACCGGGCTTTCTTTATAACACTGGTGATTTAGTCAAACCAGACCGGGTCAATAAACACCAGTTTATAACTGATCATGTGCCAACAACTTGTAGTTGATAAGCAAGTCGGGTCAAGGACGCCGGTTTATCAAAAAATACTTATGATTTTCAACAAACAAAATTCAAACAGGAAAATATGCAAGGCTTTTTACGAGCTGCCAGGCTCCAAATCGAGGCCTTTTATGGGCTGCCAGGCCTCTGAGTTAAACAATTTAACAAAGCCTTTTAAGAAGGGCCTCCGATTAACCAATTGTGACGCCCCAAGACCAAAGCTCCAGATGCCTTCCATGTTTTTCCGAGATTCGTCATGTGATTTGTTTAGCTTGTTGCATTCATCATTGCATATTTTGCATTGCATCATGTCATCATGTGCATTATGCTATTCATGCATGACATTTTGTTGCATGCCCCATGTGTGATCCATGCATCTGCACCTCTCCTTCCTTCTCTTTTCTTTATTTTTGCAAGTGCCATCTTGCCCTCCTCCATTTATGTTCAACTTCTCCCTACAAATCTCACACCTCATCCTTAACTTCTCTGCCAAATGTCATTCTATTTGGATTTGTTTTGGTTGGGTTAAAAAATGGCTCAAGTTTGAATTTAATTCAAACTTGGATTATTCTTCTACCTCTAAAAATTGCCAAGTCAATTTATTCAAATCCTGTAAAAATCCAGGAATCCATATATATTTCTGTCTCTGAGCCTTTCCTTCCAAAAACTCCTTCCCTTTTCAATCTTGGAGGTGTCTCATTATTTTAGGCCGAATATAAGGAAGGATGGAAGGCCTCAATCCCAGCCGAAGCCCACCTGGGCCTTTCTTTCCCCGGCCCAGCCGAGCCGAACGGCCACCTGCTCCCTCCCTCACGGCGTCTCCTTCCTCCAGAGTATAGCAACAGCAGCGCCGTGAGCAGGAGGCTCACGGACGTTGAGGCTAGCGCACGCCTGCTCCCCTATAAAGCCCCGCAGCGACCCCTAGGGTTTCCTCCTCCCTCCTCCTTCCCTCCTCGCGCCGCCATCTCTCTTCCTCCCCTCTGTTATCCCTTCTTCTTCAAGATCAGAGAGCACCACCAAGAGCAGAGAAATAAACCGTCGATGGCCATCGTCGTTCTTGCGACCGGAGGGCCTCAAGCTCGTCTTCGACATGTCATCCTGCACCCCGTCACCCTCCTCGTCCAATCCCCGCAGTTAGTTGGGCGGGAGCCTCCCCAATGCGCCTCCCTGCCGTTGCCGTCGCCATGGCCGGTCGAGCCAAGCCGACCTCGAGCCCGGTGTCGTCCACATCATGGTGGCCTTCTTCTTCCTCTAGAGCGACCTCCACGAACCGGATCGCCAAGTCCAGCGCCCCGTCGCGGTCTTCTTCCCCTGCTTCCTCTGCGTCACCTAAGGAGTCGCCAAGTCCCACGCCTGGCGTCCTCCCCTGCTTCCTTCTTCCTCGAATAGGAACCACGTCGAGTTAGGTATACCTGCTTCCCTCCCTCTTCTTCCTGCCGAGTTTAGGTCACCAGAGTCACCACTAGATCCATGCCATCATCGAGCCCTCGCTGCTCCGGCGAACCTCTGAAACTTTCAGTGAAAAGCTGTCGTGCCCTGTCCGGATCTTGTCCCCGCTCGCCTCGCTCGGGCCCATGCTTCTCTTTACCTCACCGCCTCGCTGCAGCCTTGCCTCAAGTGTTGCGCATGCACACACAACCGCAGCTCCACACGCTCCCTAGCTTGTTTTCGCACGCCCGCTGTTGTAGCCCTTGCCTCGCAATGCATCGCCGCCATGGCCGCAAGCTCCTACTTCCACGCATGCCACTGGCTTCGTTGCTTTGCTGCACCTTCGCCGCACGCCCCCCACACACGCATCTACACCCGCGCATGGCCGCGCTCGATTGCGAGCCCGTGACCCTGCTTTGTCTTGCCGCCGCCATGTCCGGGGCGACCTCGAGATCGTCCTTGTTGCATATTGAGCTCCACTTAATTTGTAGGATTGCTTGTGCACTTTGCCATGCCATGCCTCATTAAACCGGACATGCATCATACTTGGTTGTGCATCATGCCATGATTATGTGGTGGTTGTTTACTATGTTGTTTGCTTCTTTCCGGTGTTGCTTCTTCGGGTTAGTTCCGATAACGTCATGTTTATGAGGATCCGTTTGCTACGTCCGTTTGTCTTCTTCACGGACTCGTTCTTCTTCCTTGCGGGATCTCAGGCAAGATGACCATACCCTCGAAATCACTTCTATCTTTGCTTGCTAGTTTCTCGCTCATTTGCTCTGCCTATGCTGCGATACCTACCACTTGCTTATCATGCCTCCTATATTGTTAAGCCAAGCCTCTAACCCACCTTGTCCTAGCAAACCGTTGTTTGGCTATGTTACCGCTTTGCTCAGCCCCTCTTATAGCGTTGTTAGTTGCAGGTGAAGATTGGAGTATGTTCCTTGTTGGAACATGGATTTTGTTGCGATATCACAATATCTCTTATTTAATTAATGCATCTATATACTTGGTAAAGGGTGGAAGGCTCGGCCTTATGCCTAGTGTTTTGTTGCACTCTTGCCGCCCTAGTTTCCGTCATATCGGTGTTATGTTCCCGGATTTTGCGTTCCTCACGCGGTTGGGTTATAATGGGAACCCCTTGACAGTTCGACTTGAATAAAACTCCTCCAGCAATGCCCAACATTGGTTTTACCATTTGCCACCTAGCCTTTTTTTCCCTTGGGTTTCGCGAACCCAAGGGTCATCTTTATTTTAACCCCCCGGGCCAATGCTTCTCTAAGTGTTGGTCCGAAACGGGCAGCCTGCGGGGCCACCTCGGGGAAACTCGAGGGTTGGTTTTACTCGTAGCTTGACCTATCTGAGTGTGCCCTGAGAACGAGATATGTGCAGCTCCTATCAGGATTTGCCGGCATATTCGGGCGGTGTTGCTGGACTTGTTTTACCATTGTCGAGGATGTCTTGTAACCAGGATTCCGAGTCTGATCGGGTCTTCCCGCTAGAAGGAATATCCTTCGTTGACCGTGAGAGCTTGTGATGGGCTAAGTTGGGACACCCCTGCAGGGATTTGAACTTTCAAAAGCCGTGCCCGCGGTTATGGGCAGATGGGAAATTGTTATTGTCCGGTTGTAGAAAACTTGAAGTTTAACTTAATTAAAATGCATCAACCGTGTGTGTAACCGTGATGATCTCTTTCCGGCGGAGTCCGTGAAGTGAACACGGTGTTGTAGTCATGCTTGATGTAGGTTGTTCTAGGATCACTTCTTGATCATAGTTGTTCGACCGTGCTTTGCCTTCTCTTCTCGCTCTCATTTGTGTATGTTAGCCACCATATATGATAGTCGCTTGCTGCAGCTCCACCTCATACCATTACCTTACCTATGAGCTTAAATAGTCTTGATCGCGAGGGTGTGAGATTGCTGAGTCCCCGTGACTCACAGATACTTCCAAAACCAGTTTGCAGGTGCCGATGTTACCGAGCAGGTGACACAACCAAGCTCAAGGAGGAGCTCGATGAAGATATTGTCCTTTGTGTTGTTTCGTTCTAGTTGATCAGTAGTGGAGCCCAGTCGGGACGATCGGGGATCTATGTAGCATTTGGGGTAGTCTTCTTTCATTTTGGTTCTGTAGTCGGACCTTCATTGTATCTAGATGATGTAATGCTTTATTCATGTATTGTGTGAAGTGGCAATTGTAAGCCAACTATGTATCCCTTTCCCTTTATGTATTACATGGGTTGCTTGCGAAGATTACCTCACTTGCGACATTGCTTTCAATGTGGTTATGCCTCTAAGTCGTGCTTCGACACGTGGGAGATATAGCCGTATCGAGGGCGTTACAAGTTGGTAATCAGAGCCTTCCCTGACCTTAGGAGCCCCCTGCTTGATCAAATCGTTGGTGTTGTTGAGTCTAGAATAATGTTTTTAGTCTTTTAGGATTATATATATCGGAGAGTTAGGAATTCTTTTTACTCCTTAGTCCCTTCATCGCTCTGGTGAGGCATCCTGACGTAGAGTTTTGACTCTTCTCTTCTCAAATTTCACTAAAAAAAATTTAGGATCACGCGGGTATCTTGGAATCGTTCCGATGGTTTTGTGACGAGAACATTGTTCTTGGTGCCTCCTGTCATTTAGGGGTTGTGGCAGTGTCCCGAGGAGTTGAGCTCCGAGGTGTTGTAGTCACAATTTTATCGTTGCAGTTCTGGAATACCTGAGTTTTGCCGACATCGAAAATCTCTTTTATGCAGTTGTTGGTGAGATAACCTCGACGCCACCCAGTACTGGGGCGGGAGTTCGGGAGTATTGCCATAACTTGTATAACAGATGCTTTTCGAAGGTTGAGGTAGATGATTTCCGAAGGTTTCTTGGTTATGTGTTGAAGGATGGATACAGCTGGATGTAGGATTTGCTAGTTTTGGGTGAGATATTATGCTTCCCCTGTATCCCCAACACCTGATTGCATAACCGGAAAGGTTCGAGAGTTTCATAGGTGGGAATTCAACTAGCTCGTAGGATATCTTTCCGACAGACGTATGATATGAAATTGGGGTTCGACGTCTAGTGGTCCGCCTATTCACGGTTGGTTTTATAGTGGTATCGTTGTGTCTTAAAGAGTCCTTGGCTATGCCAACTCGGGGACGCTTGGTATGTCATGTGCACTGCCTTGTACATGATGGTGATGTACGATCGAGCCCGTGTAGGCCCCACCACAAAAACTTCGGACGAAATCTCTATCATATGTTTGTTCCGGCTTATTCTGCAAGCCAATCCTTTGTTTTGTTTTTGAGTTGTGGTATTCGAGTTGCTTCGAAGTCAAATGTTGATTCCATCTCTTGTCTAAGTGGTGTTCTCATATTCCTATGTGAATACTAATCCTTCTTGACAATCGAGATTGTCATGGCAATCCTTTTCAACCGTTGCGTCTCTCTTCAAGTGGATCCGTTCAATTTCAACATTTGCAAGATTCAATCTCAGCTTTCTCAAGGGTGTTCGTTTCATCCATCCCAAATTGTCTTTGTTTTCCCACCCACCCACCCATTTTTCTTCAAGGATTCAGATTTCTTAATCACTATCCATCTTATCGATGCGAAGTCTCTCCATTATTTTTTGTCAATGTTCTTATCCGGTGTTTCTAAAGAAGATGCTAATGGAGTTTCAAGTTCGTTACTCTTCACTCATTTTCTTCTCCGGTGGATTCAAGTCAAGCTTCGTTGATCATATCCTTTCCTTGTTTCAATACTTTCTCTTGTCGGTGCTCCTCTTAATCATCCATTTCTCGTTATTCAATTGTTCCAGAGTGCTAAAGATATCTCAAAAGATTTGTGTCTCCATTATCAATCCGTCCAAGATATCTCGAGGTTGTTATCTCATTCAAGCTGTTTAATTCAACCGGTGCTATCTCCTTTTCAAGTAATTGTTCTATGGTGTTTCTTTTGAGTGGGCCCTAACCCACAGGTCTTTTCCCAGGATCTTACCTGACTCTTCTTATTCTCCCGAAGTTATTCTCAAATCTTCTAAAGTTTGACGCAAGAATGAATTATCATTAGTCAAATGTCTTCTCCAAGATCTTCCAAATTCTTTTCATCATTGGTTCAACTTTTCTATTCTTCTTTATTCCGGAGTGTCTCAACAATTCACGGTGGTGTTTCTCGTCGTCATTCTCAGATTTTGAAGACCGAAGAAGAGTTTTTCCTCCATATCTTATCTGTTCTCTCAAAGATTCGTCATTCTAGCTTGTTGCCATCATCTCATAGTTGTTTTTGGATTGTGAGAATTCTTTTCATCTATCCGGAGCAATTCAGGAGTCTTTACAGTTTGATTCTCCAAAGGCCATCATTTCGGTTTATTCATTCCCAGCTTTCAGTTATCATTTCTCCTAATCTTACCAGTGCTTCATTCAAGTTTTCTATAACCAATTTGGGATCTCTTCATTCACTTGCATCTAAATTCTCTCAAGCATCTTCGTTCATTTGCTAATTCTTCCCGGTGTTTCTTCATATTTCGTCGTTCATTTTCAATTCTTACGGTGGTTTACTCAAGATTTCTCTTCCTTCGTTTATCATATCAATTTATTCGTTACTTCAATTCTACCGGTGGTTCATTGAAGACCTTCTCAAGTTGAGCTGTATCTATCTTCATCCTTGCTACGAAAATAAGTAGTATGCCAAATCCGTTGATTTTCATCAATTTAAATTGGTGAAGGATACGCATAACGTAATTCTTATTATTGTTTCATCCAAGTGATCTAATTCCTGCTTTCCGGAGTGGTTCATCATATCACATTCTCGGTTTGAGATGCTTTATCTTTCTTTTCCGGAGTTCCAAGCTTTTCTGCATTATCTCGTTGCGAAGCTCCTTCTAAATCATCACAAGGCTTCACCTTGTGTTTTCAATTTCTCCTTCCTTTCGTTTGATCATCCTTTTGTTACCGGAGTTCTTCATGGAGGTTCTACATGATGGTTCATCAAGGATTTAATTCCTTCTCGAAGTGTTCATCAAGATTCTTTTCAGAGGAGCTCAAGCATTCTTCATCCTGCGTTCCGAAGTACAATTCGTTCTATCCTATCTTTTAAGATGGTGTTATGTCATTCTTGATGATTTCCCTTCGTGGTTCATGATTCACAAGCTATCAAGAATGAGGTATTTTAAATCCATCAATTTATTCTTTCGATTTATCTTGGGTTATATTTCACCTAAAGCCTTCCCTAAGGAATGTTGCTATTGTGGTCCTTCTCAGTGACCCAAGCTTGCTCTTTATCCTCTTGGTGGAACAAGTTTTTATCTCTTCGTTGATCTCAAGCAAGCAATTTTTTTCGTTTGTGGCAGGTTTTCACCTCAAGTTCTTGAGATGTTTTCCATAAGCCCTCAACAAGCCTGTTCTTTTCGTTGTTCATTTCCCAACATCTCCGTTAAATCCATCTTTTAAGGATGTTCTCTCAAATTCATTTGAGGTAGAACATGTTGTTTTCTTCTCCGTTCTTTTCATTGCATTCTTTCATTTCTTCCGGAGGCATTGTGATGATGCTCTCTTCACTCATCATCTCGTATTGTGAAGATCATGCTCTTTCCTTTGCTTATCCATTCAACCGGAGTGTCGTGTTTTCATTCCAGTTCTCTCATCTTATCAAGTTTTGCCTCCCTTCTCAACCGGAGTGCTGTCTGAAATCTTTCTTATCCCTTGTGCAATTCTTTTAATAGTTCCCGAGGCAGTGTGTTGTTATTTCTTCAAGTATCTTCTCATCTTGTCAAGTTCTTATTCAATTCCTTTTCTTTTCAGACGGAGTGTTGTCCAAATTATATCAATCTTAATACTTCTCTATCTTGTTTTAACTAGAGTGGTTTCAATATATATCTTGCCCTTCAACCTCAAGGTTCTCGTAATGTTCCTTGTTCCTCTTTTCTAACGGAGTGTTTTCAACTTTGTGCATCTCCGTTATTTTCTTTCTTTCAATTTATTCAACATCGCAAGGTTTCTTTGGTCTCACTCGTTTGTTAAAGAAGCACTTAGTTTTACCTCTTCTCTTTCTCTCCGGTTTTTCCTCCGGTGCCATCCTAGATCTTGGGACGAGATCCTCTTGCAGTGGTGGAGTGTTGTGATGCCCCAAGACCAGAGCTCCAGATGCCTTCCATGTTTTTCCGAGATTCATCATGTGATTTGTTTAGCTTGTTGCATTCATCATTGCATATTTTGCATTGCATCATGTCATCATGTGCATTGTGCTATTCATGCATGACATTTTGTTGCATGCCCCATGTGTGATCCATGCATCTGCACCTCTCCTTCCTTCTCTTTTCTTTCTTTTTGCAAGTGCCATCTGCCCTCCTCCATTTATGTTCAACTTCTCCCTACAAATCTCACACCTCATCCTTAACTTCTCTGCCAAATGTCATTCTATTTGGATTTGTTTTGGTTGGGTTCAAAAATGGCTCAAGTTTGAATTTAATTCAAACTTGGATTATTTTTCTACCTCTAAAAATTGCCAAGTCAATTTATGCAAATCCTGTAAAAATCCAGGACTCCATCTATATTTCTGTCTCTGAGCCTTTCCTTCCCAAAACTCCTTCCCTTTTCAATCTTGGAGGTGTCTAATTATTTTAGGCAGAATATAAGGAAGGATGGAAGGCCTCAATCCCAGCCGAAGCCCACCTGGGCCTTTCTTTCCCCAGCCGAGCCGAGCCGAACGGCCACCTACTCCCTCCCTCACGGCGTCTCCTTCCTCCAGAGTATAGCAGTAGCAGCGCCGTGAGCAGGAGGCTCACGGACGTCGAGGCTAGCGCCTGCCTGCGCCCCTATAAAGCCCCACAGCGACCCCTAGGGTTTCCTCCTCCCTCCTACTTCCCTCCTTGCGCCGCCATCTCTCTTCCTCCCCTCTGTTTTCCCTTCTTCTTCAAGATCAGAGAGCACCACCGAGAGTAGAGAAATAAACCGTCGATGGCCGTCGTCGTTCTCGTGGCCGGAGGGCCTCAAGCTCGTCTTCGACATGTCGTCCTGCACCCCGTCACCCTCCTCGGCCGATCCCCGCAGTTAGTTGGGCGGGAGCCTCCCCAATGCGCCTCCCTGCCGTTGCCGTCGCCATGGCGGGTCGAGCCAAGCCGAGCTCGAGCCCGGTGTCGTCCACGTCGTGGTGGCCTTCTTCTTCCTCTGGAGGGACCTCCATGAACCGGATCGCCAAGTCCAGCGCCCCGTCGCGGTCTTCTTCCCCTGCTTCCTCTGTGTCGCCTAAGGAGTCGCCAAGTCCCATGCCTGGTGTCCTCCCCTGCTTCCTTCTTCCTCGGACAGGAACCACATCGGGTTCAGAGCTCGACTGCGTCTCTGCCGGTTCGTCTCCGTCTCCGTCGCCGTGTCCTAGGGGGAGTTAGGTATACCTGCTTCCCTCCCTCTTCTTCCTACCGAGTTTAGGTCACCAGAGTCACCACTAGATCCATGCCATCGTCGTGCCCTCGCTGCTTCGGCGAACCTCTGAAACTTTCAGTGAAAAGCTGTCATTCCCTGTCCAGATCTTGTCCCCGCTCGCCTCGCTCGGGCCCCTGTTTCGCTTTACCTCACCGCCTCGCTGCAGCCTTGCCTCAAGTGCTGCGCATGCGCACACAACCGCAGCTCCACGCGCTCCCTAGCATGTTTTCGCATGTCCGCTGCTGTAGCACTTGCCTCGCCATGCATCGCCAGCATGGCCGCAAGCTCCTACTTCCACACATGCCACTGGCTTCGTTGCTTTGCTGCACCTTCACTGCACGCCCCCCCACACACGCACCTACACCCGCGCACGGCCGCGCTCGATTGCGAGCCCGTGACCCTGCTTCGTCTTGCCGCCACCATGTCCGAGGCGACCTCGAGCTCGTCCTCGAGTCTTCCCGCACACCCGAGCCTTTTGCACGGTCTCACCTATCAGCGCACCAACATCCTTGTTCCGCACGCCCGCCGGTGATCTACTACCTTTGTGGTCGCCGTCTTGATCGAGTTCGCCGCCGGCAAGTTTCCTGTGCGTTCATGGAATATCAGGGCGCTTGGCCATGGAGTCCATTCAAATGGCGTCGTGCTCCTTCTCTAGCAGGATCACAGCACTAGCCCAGCTGGTTAGCCACACGAGCTCTCGTCCTGGAGGTCCTGGGATCGAGTCCCAGGCGCCCCAATTTTTGCTCTGTTGCACGCACACATCCACTTCGGGCCAGATCTGCTGTTGGGCTTCCACAGTGAGCAGCATTCGGCCCACTTTTTTTTTGTTCGCTGCGATTTGTCTAATTCCAAGTGCATGCATATTTACAGAATATGCCATCATTTTGATTTGTTCATAACTAAATATCCATGCATTCAAATAAAACATGTCATATATGAAACATGCTTAGAATTTCATCTAGTTTAAAAATATGCAACTTTCATCCATGTTAAAAACGTTTAAGATGATGTTTGCATATATTTTGCCATATTGCCATGTTAAAATGATTTAATTCATAACTAATTAACCGTAGCTCCAATTTTTGCTCTGTTGCACGCACACATCCACTTCGGGCCAGATCTGCTGTTGGGCTTCCACAGTGAGCAGCATTCGGCCCACTTTTTTTTTGTTCGCTGCGATTTGTCTAATTCCAAGTGGATGCATATTTACAGAATATGCCATCATTTTGATTTATTCATAACTAAATATCCATGCATTCAAATAAAACATGTCATATATGAAACATGCTTAGAATTTCATCTAGTTTAAAAATATGCAACTTTCATCCATGTTAAAAACGTTTAAGATGATGTTTGCATATATTTTGCCATATTGCCATGTTAAAATGATTTAATTCATAATTAATTAACCGTAGCTCCAAATTTAATAAACTTTATATGTAAATGGGGTAGAATTTTGCCTAGTTTAACATGGTGGCATCATCTTGCATGTTTAACAACTTTAAAATATGGCTTAGGGCAGAACAATACCAAATCTATAATATGCTCATGGGGTTTTACCGGAATTATTGTTCGTTGCTTCCGGCCTCATTTAAACTTGACTAGATAGGTAGTTTTACTTTGCTTCACCCTCTTGACATGCTAACAACATTTAATCTTGTTGGGTACATAAACGAGATCGAACTAAATAACTTGAATGTGGTGTTTAGTCAATATGCGACTCGTTGCATATTGAGCTCCACTTAATTTGTAGGATTGCTTGTGCACTTTGCCATGCCATGCCTCATTAAACCGGACATGCATCATACTTGGTTGTGCATCATGCCATGATTATGTGGTGGTTGTTTACTATGTTGTTTGCTTCTTTCCGGTGTTGCTTCTTCGGGTTAGTTCCGATAAGGTCATGTTTGTGAGGATCCGTTTGCTACGTCCGTTTGTCTTCTTCACGGACTCGTTCTTCTTCCTTGCGGGATCTCAGGCAAGATGACCATACCCTCGAAATCACTTCTATCTTTGCTTGCTAGTTTCTCGCTCTTTTGCTCTGCCTATGCTGCGATACCTACCACTTGCTTATCATGCCTCCTATATTGTTAAGCCAAGCCTCTAACCCACCTTGCCCTAGCAAACCGTTGTTTGGCTATGTTACCGCTTTGCTCAGCCCCTCTTATAGCGTTGTTAGTTGCAGGTGAAGATTGGAGTATGTTCCTTGTTGGAACATGGATTTTTGTTGGGATATCACAATATTTCTTATTTAATTAATGCATCTATATACTTGGTAAAGGGTGGAAGGCTCGGCCTTATGCCTGGTGTTTTGTTGCACTCTTGCCGCCCTAGTTTCCGTCATATCGGTGTTATGTTCCCGGATTTTGCGTTCCTCATGCGGTTGGGTTATAATGGGAACCCCTTGACAGTTCGCCTTGAATAAAACTCCTCCAGCAATGCCCAACATTGGTTTTACCATTCGCCACCTAGCCTTTTTTCCCTTGGGTTTCACGGACCCAAGGGTCATCTTTATTTTAACCCCCCCGGGCCAGTGCTTCTCTAAGTGTTGGTCCGAAATAGGCAGCCTGCGGGGCCACCTCAGGGAAAATCGAGGGTTGGTTTTACTCGTAGCTTGACCTATCTGACTGTGCCCTGAGAAAGAGATATGTGCAGCTCCTATCGGGATTTGCTGGCACATTCGGGCGGTGTTGCTGGACTTGTTTTACCATTGTTGAAGATGTCTTGTAACCGGGATTCCGAGTCTGATCGGGTCTTCCCGCTAGAAGGAATATCCTTCGTTGACCGTGAGAGCTTGTGATGGGCTAAGTTGGGACACCCTTGCAAGGATTTGAACTTTCGAAAGCCGTGCCCGCGGTTATGGGCAGATGGGAATTTGTTAATGTCCGGTTGTAGAAAAATTGAAGTTCAACTTAATTAAAATGCATCAACTGTGTGTGTAACCGTGATGGTCTCTTTTCGGTGGAGTCCAGGAAGTGAACACGGTGTTGGAGTAATGCTTGACGTAGGTTGTTCTAGGATCACTTCTTGATCATAGTTGTTCGACCATGCTTTGCCTCCTCTTCTCGCTCTCATTTGCGTATGTTAGCCACCATATATGCTAGTCGCTTGCTGCAGCTCCACCTCATACCATTACCTTACTATGAGCTTAAATAGTCTTGATCGCGAGGGTGTGAGATTGCTGAGGACCCGTGACTCACAGATACTTCCAAAACCAGTTTGCAGGTGCCGATGTTACCGAGCAGGTGACGCAACCAAGCTCAAGGAGGAGCTCGATGAAGATCTTGTCCTTTGTGTTGTTTCATTCTAGTTGATCAGTAGTGGAGCCCAAGCGGGGTGATCGGGGATCTGTGTAGCATTTGGGGTAGTCTTCTTTCATTTTGGTTCCGTAGTCGGACCTTGATTGTATCTAGATGATGTAATGCTTTATTCATGTATTGTGTGAAGTGGCGATTGTAAGCCAACTATGTATCCCTTTTCCTTTATGTATTACATGGGTTGTTTGCGAAGATTACCTCACTTGCGACATTGCTTTCAATGCGGTTATGCCTCTAAGTCGTGCTTCGACACGTGGGAGATATAGCCGCATCGAGGGCGTTACACCAATAATCGTTTTAAATTTGACAAGTTCAGGGTCTGTATAAGATTGACTTGTCAAACGTTTGATGGGTCATACCAGGATTACCTGGACAGGAGTGGCTTACTTGATGAAGGCAGGTTAACCCGGGTTTTTAGGTGAATACACCAGGCTTCCAAGTCGTGGCTTGATAGCCAATTACAAGGGTCCTTTCAAACTCTTTGTTTCTTTGCACAAAGAGCCCCCAAGTAACTTCGTGAGCTGTGCTCAGTGGGTGCCCATGTTTGAGTTTGTGCTTTGTGCAACACTCTCTTTGGCCCCACATAATTTCCTTTCTAGCTAAACGCCTATCAAGAGGTGTAGTTGTAGTGTGATAACAACCAAGCCCCCTAGTGATATCCCTTTGTCATTTCAAACTGACCAAGAGGTGCAGCTATGGTTCAGATATGACCAAGCCCCATAGTGATATTCTTTATATCCGTGCGGCTGTAGAGACCGGTTTAACAAAAAATTCTGCTTTGTCAGTAGATACTCTTGTGAGCACACACATGATGTAAAAAGAACAGAGACCCCACTTTAATGGAGGCTCTGGTTTATTATAATATATACATTATCATAAATATGTACATAGGAAGAGCCTATGGCTCAAGTATAGTAAGGCCGAAGAAGAGCTATGTTCCATGGCCGCTTGGTCTCCTCCTCCGATTGACGTGAGTCTTTATGCTCTCGAACATCAATGAGGTAGTAAGACCCATTGTGCAAATTTTTGCTAACCACGAAGGGTCCTTCCCAAGGTGGGGATAACTTGTGCATATCAGTCTGATCCTGGATGAGCCAGAGCACCAAATCACCTTCTTGAAAGGTTCTGGTTTTAACCTGGCGGCTGTGATAACGTCGGAGATCTTGCTGATAAATCGCCGATCGTGCTGCTGCAAGATCACGCTCTTCATCCAATAGGTCCAGAGAATCCTGACATGCCTTCTCATTATCAGCTTCAACATAAGCTACCTCGCGGGGCAAATCGTGACGGATGTCACTAGGAAGAACCGCCTCCGCTCCATAGACCATGAAGAAAGGCGTGTAACCCGTAGACCTATTGGGTGTGGTGTTGATGCTCCATAACACAGAAGGTAGCTCCTACACCCAACAACTCGGTGTCCGCTTTAAGGGAACCATAAGCCTTGGTTTGATACCCCGTAGAATTTCTTGATTTGCCCTCTCTGCTTGACCATTAGATTGGGGGTGAGCCACCGACGCTAAATCAAGCCGGATGTTCTCACGTTGACAGAATTCTTCCATCTCCCCTTTTGACAGATTAGTACCATTATCTGTTATAATGTTGTGTGGAAAGCCAAACCAGAATATCACCTTCTTGATGAATTGAACCGCCGTGGCTGCATCACCCTTACTAACTGGCTCTGCCTCCACCCATTTAGTGAATTTATCAACTGCTACTAACAGGTGGGTCTTTTTGTCCTTAGAACGCTTGAAGGGTCCAACCATATCAAGTCCCCAAGTTTCAAACGGCCACATAATTGGAATCATCCGCAACTCTTGAGCCGGAACGTGTGCACGGCGGGCAAAATTTTGACATCCATCACATCTCTTGACTAAATCTTCCGCATCAGCATGCGTCGTCAACCAATAAAAACCATGGCGAAAAGCTTTAGCCACCAAAGACTTTGAACCCGCGTGGTGACCGCAGTCCCCTTCATGGATTTTGCGCAAAATCTCACAACCCTCTTGAGGAGAAACGCAATGCTGAATTGCTCCTGAAACACTATAATGATGTAACTCCCTGTTGAGTATGGTCATGGATTTGGAACGCCGAATTACCTGTCTGGCCAATGTTTCATCATCTGGTAACTCGCCCCGGTTCATGTAAGCCAGATACGGGATTGTCCAATCCGGTATGGCATGCAGAGCTGCTACCAACTGAGCCTCCGGATCAGGAATAGCCAATTCTTCTTCGGTTGGCACTTTGACTGACGGATTATGCAACACATCAAGAAAGACGTTGGGTGGGACCGGTTTACGCTGGGAACCAAGATGTCTTAAAGCGTCCGCCGCTCCATTCTTCCGCCGGTCTATATGGTCCACCTGATAACCCTTAAAGTGACCAGCCATCGTGTCCACCTCTCCCCGATATGCAGCCATGAGTGGGTCTTTAGAATCCCAAGTGCCAGACACCTGCTGAGCCACCATAGCTGAATCACCAAAGCACTTAACCCGGCTCAAATTCATCTCCTTAGCCATCCGAAGACTGTGGAGCAAAGCCTCATATTCAGCTGCATTGTTAGTACAAGGGAACATTAAATGGAGGATATAACAAAACTTGTCACCTCGTGGGGAAGTTAGTACGACTCCAGCCCCCAAGCCCTCCAACTATCTGGACCCATCAAAATGAATAGTCCAATATGTATTATCTGGTTTCTCTTCAGGTGCCTGTAACTCCGTACAATCATTTATGAAGTCCACGAGTGCCTGGGATTTGATCGTTGTGCGGGGTATATATTTGAGCCCGTGAGGTCCAAGTTCAATAGCCCACTTGGCAACCCGGCCGGTTGCTTCTATGTTTTGAATGATGTCGCCCAGAGGAGCTGAACTGACCACTATGATGGAATGGCCCTGAAAATAATGTTTAAGCTTCCGGCTTGCCATAAACACTCCATACACCAGCTTCTGCCAATGCGGATACCTCTGTTTTGACTCAATGAGCACCTCGCTGATATAATAAACCGGCCGTTGAACCGGATATTCCTTGCCAAGCTCCTTGCGCTCTAGTACAATGGCTACGCTAACAGCCCGGGCATTAGCAGCCACATATAATAATAACGGCTCTTTATCAATTGGTGTTGCAAGCACGGGCGGTTCAGCTAGCTGCCTCTTCAGATCCTCAAACGCTTTATCAGCTGCCTCACTCCAGACAAAGTTATTTGTTTTCTTCAGCATCTGATATAAGGGGATGGCCTTCTCTCCAAGGCGACCGATAAATCGGCTCAAGGCTGTAATCCAGCCGGCCAGACGTTGAACATTGTTGATACATGCCGGTTTAGCCAAGGACGTAATTACTGCAATTTTCTCCAGATTAGCCTCAATGCCTCTGTTTGACACCAGAAAACCTAAGAGCTTGTCTGCCGGGACACCAAAGACACACTTCTCCGGATTGAGCATCATCTTATAAATCCGGAGATTGTCAAAGGTTTCTCTTAAATCATCTATCAATGTCTCCTCCTTTCTGGATTTTACCACAATATCATCCACATAGGCATGAACATTGCGCCCAATTTGTTTATGAAGGCAATTCTGAACACATCACTGGTAAGTTGCCTGGGCACTCTTGAGTCCAAAAGGCATGGAGACATAGCGGAAGGCTCCAAAGGGAGTTATGAAAGCTGTTTTCTCCTGGTCCTTAACTGCCATTTTGATCTGATGATAACCAGAGTAAGCATCCAGAAAACACAAACGGTCACAACCTGCCGTAGCATCAATTATCTGATCAATGCGAGGGAGAGCAAAGGGGTCTGTAGGGCAAGCCTTGTTTAAATCTGTGTAATCCACACACATGCGCCAAGTGACGTTTTTCTTAAGAACCAGCACCGGATTAGCTAACCATTCTGGCTGAAAAAACTTGACAATAAACCCTGCAGCCAACAGATGGGCTACCTCTTCACCGATAGCCTTCCGTTTCTCTTCATTGAAGCGGCGGAGGAACTGCCGGACCGGTTTAAACTTAGGATCAATATTGAGCGTGTGCCCAGCGAGCTCCCTAGGTACACCTGGCATGTCAGAAGGTTTCCATGCAAAGATGTCCCGATTCTCACGGATCAACTCGATGAGCGCACTTTCCTATTTGGGATCCAGGTTAGCGCTGATGTTGAACTATTTGGATGAATCGCCAAGAACAAAGTTGTAACACCCCGGATGTAACTTTCCCAATTTGTACTCCAACTCTTGCCGTTTCCGGCGTTAAGTTATTTTATTTTCTCGGGTTCGGGTCTTTGTCTCCGTGTGTTGTTGCCGTTGTCATGCTTCTCATATCATGTAATCATGTGCATTGCATTTGCATACGTGTTCGTCTCATGCATTCGAGCATTTCCCCGTTGTCCGTTTTGCATTCCGGCGCTTCGTTCTCCTCCGATGGTCATTTCTACCTTTCTTCCGTGTGTGGGGATTAAACATTTCCGGATTGGACTGAGACTTGCCAAGCGGCCTTGGTTTACTACCGTTAGACCGCCTGCCAAGTTTCGTATCATTTGGACTTCGGTTGATACTCCAACGGTTAACCGGGGGACCGAAAAGGCCTCATGTGTGTTGCAGCCCAACACCCTTCCAATTTGGCCCAAAACTCACCGAAACCTGCTCCATCATCTAGAGCATTCGATCATGATCGCGTGGCCGAAAACCGCACCTCATTTGGACTCTCCTAGCTCCCTCTATGCCTATATATACACCCCCTCCCGAAAATCCGGATCTCTCCCTCGTCCCTAACCCTAAATCTCAGATCCGCTGCCGCCGGACATGTCCGACGGCACCGGAAACGTCCGGTCCACCCCGCCGCTGCCACGTGTCGCCTCCTCACTGGCGTGCGCCGCCGCCCACCGCTCCGGCCCGGGAGGCCCGAAGCCGGCCCCCGCGGCCCATAGCCAAGCCGCCGCCCCCTTCGCTC